>NW_027468640.1:20403975-20741475 GCF_046254945.1 Alosa pseudoharengus
AGACACATTTCCTTAGTAACATTTTATACAAAATAATTTACAAAACACTATCACTAAACACTTTCACATGCACATTGGACTTCATGCAGGAAACAATATACTAACAGATTTTTGTTCGCTTCCCCTTTTTTTTGTTAGTACCAATTTATTTCTGGTATTCACCAATGTTTTCTTAGTGTGTTTTCTTTTAGGTAAAAAAATGTATGCATGGTTAAATGCACTCTTACCAAGATAAGAGAAACATATATCTTGCCTTCAGAGTCCAAGAATTGGCTCTCCAATGGAAGGAATTCATAGATTTTGAATGTTTGGATTGGAACATAAAAATGCATGAATGTTATATGAATATCACAAAAGACGTGCTGATAAAACTAGAGTTTAGTTATTTCATGCTTCAGCGAATCATAGATGGTCAGATTACCAGCAACAGAAAAAAAAAAAAAAAAAAAGATTACCAGCAACAGTATTTTAAAGATGACATTGTTTGGAAGTTTCAGCTCTGTGCTGCATTTGCAGAGCTATTGCCACGCCCTCTTTTCCTTTCACACTCATTTCCCCATTCAGTCCACTGCAGCTCCAACCAATTAGCCCAATCAGCCACAGACTTTATTAGGCAACACCTGTACCCACAGCCCTTCCTTTGTTCAAGCCATATGGAGGAATCCTTGTTCGTTGCTGCTGCAAATGTCGTGTCCTGCCTTGTGTGCGTTTTTTGAATTATAGACCACACACACACACACACACACACACACCTACTCCTGCTCCTATCCAGACAGTCATACACAGACAACCATAACCACACTGGATGTAGCATCAATACAAGGAATTACAAGTGACTGGACTGAACTGTTCTCACCGACACCTCAACTGGTATCAAGCCAGCCACCTACACCTCCCTCTCAAACCTCCTTTTCATGGTCCTTCGAGCCGGAGCCTACTGATGACCAGTGGAGATGTCCAGTCACTCCTTGCCCTCGCTACTTCAGCCTGATCGTCCACGCCGCCAAGCCCAGCTTCCTGCCCGGTACGATGACTTTATCCTGCAATATAGTCAGCGACCACAACATCCTGCTGAAGCACTAGAGCCACAACCTCTTTACTCCGCAGACATCTTTGGTATTGGACCTCAGTATAAACCACAGCATGAGGATGAGGTGAACTGTTTTAAGATCTTTCTCATTTCAATTTTTGAGACTTTAACTCTGTGAACATACTGTATTGGTCTGTACTATGTCTATATGGACCTAATTATTTACAGTGTTTTTTTTATTATTATTTGCTTAGGTGCTATTTTTTGCTGCTATTGGCTATTGTTGCAAAACTCTACACTCTAATCCCAAAACCTTACACCAAATCAGCAAATTTGTTTGTGTTGCACTATGCAATAACAATATATAAAAGTTCCTGCAACATCCCAGTAAACAAAATAAAGTCCTGGCGACGTCCCCTAAAGGTCCCCTGGTGAGAGTCACCTCCTCGACATTGTGTACCCTTTACATCCCGCGGACCTATCTTCCTGGAACATTGCAGATAAATGTGGCAAGAGCGGTATTTTAGATAGCCTGACTACGCCACTCTGGGAATTTCACCCAGAGAAGTATTGATTCAATTGTAACAAGATTAAGTAATGGCACACAAGTTAGTCTACTCAGAATGCAAGAGACGTGGTTCCATCCATAAAAGTATATTTATTAACAAATAGTTACTACAAAACGACTAACAGATAGAAGGATACCAGGGCTGAGGCTTACGGGGGGAGGCAGATCACCATAGGCCGGGGGGAATCCCAGGAAGCCAACCACTTACACGTGCACGCACACACACAAACACACACACACACACACACACACTACACACTGCAAGAAAGATTCACTGCAACGAGCACACGTGAACACAGCACACAGGTATGGGACACCACCACCTCAGTGGTACTTCTACCCTCCCCTTGGGCTCTCAGCTCCTGGAAACAAAATAAATGGTAAACACAAACACACACATAACAGTGGTAGGGTACCACAATCTCAGGTGATCTGCAGCAACAGAGGTGGCCTCCTACCAGCAGTGCCGGTTCAGACCTCCATGGGGCCCTAAGCAAAATCCTGCTAAGGGGCCCTCCTACCTGAACTCTGAGTGCGAAAATGTAACAATTTTTTTACAGTATCATCTGACACCTCAGTGCTCTCAATACAATCATCCCACCCCATTTTGGATGTCTATGGAAGTTACCAAATATAGTGTTTTTCCCTAGGAGAAAGAAACATAATTGTGTGTGAATCACCTTCACACAGCAATAAATGCCCAGTTTCAGTGGCAAAATACTGCATTTCTGTAGTAAAGTACAGTACTATGCAGTTTTTTGTGTCTAAAATACTGCATTCCCTGCATAAGAACTGCAAATATTTTCTCCAAAACTGCAGTTTTCATATTCAGAAATCTGTAGTTTGACACTTAAAGTAATGCAGGTTTTTTTGTAAGGGTCTAGTTGTGCTAGTAGCCTACTGGCTGACTGTTCTTCACCTGTGTGTCTGTAGTAGGCTACTTGCCAAAGACATAGGCTATGAACTGGCTCCCCTGATTCTCTTATTATTTCAATATTTTTTTCAAACGTAGACTATTTTACGTTTTAGGCCTAATTTACGATGTGCATCTATTGTCCATCCAGCACAGCGAATCAAAGTTAATTAGGCTAGGCCTACTTTCCATTTTACATACGTTCAGTTGTAGGCCTAGACTATAGGCTAAAGCTTGACTGAAACATTGTAAAACAATTAGTTCTTTTAAAAATGTATGGGAAGAGTGAAATCAACTATTAGTTTCGACGGGTCCTCACATAGCCTATTTCTGCTGAAAAACTGCTAGTTTCATCCCGAGCTGCACGTTATGGACGTATTTAAAAATGTAGTCGCCCGCATTCAAACAAACGGAATATGCGATTAGGCCTACTGTATATTTCACAACTTTGCGAAGTAGACCTACTGTGACTGGGAAAGGCTGGCAAGCAAGCCGCAGACAGATCAGGGGATATTCACTTCCCTGTTAGGTAGGCCTATGCTAGATCAGCAACACGCGCTGGAGAGACGCATGTTGACATCAAACCATGGAACGAACGCGACTGCTGTTTCCGCTGTCATTCTCGTGGCGTTTCTTCCGTTTTTCATGCCCTGAATGGTCATTCGGTTTCATGTTCATCTTCTTAATGTATGAGGCACTGTCGCTATAACTGTATAGGGCCTACTAACTTGTCTGTCACTAGCTTGACAAGAGGAGAGGGGGGAGGGGGCCTTTATTAACTTGCGGGGCCCTACGCAACTTGCGTAGTGCGCGTATAGGGAGAACCGGCCCTGGGAGGGGGCCTTTATTAACTTGCGGGGCCCTACGCAACTTGCGTAGTGCGCGTATAGGGAGAACCAGCCCTGCCTACCAGTGCCAAAATCATAAACCAACAGCAAACACCACAAGACACAACTAACAAACAATGAACATTCACATTAACACATGGTTACAGTCATACACATTACACGATTACATTCATTCACGATCACGCCAGACCAACACTAAAAACAGGTGTCTGCGCCCGCCACTGCCGCTAGCTTCGGTGCCACACGAACGGTGAAGCAGGAAACAATGTCTTGACAACGGATAATACACGGACCAAAACTCAGCAAAGCAGCAGTGAGCACCATGCACGTCCAGATGACTTAGGCCCACAACACCTACAATACACGACAAAAATAAGATTAAAACCGGACAAACATGAGAAACAAGTTAAATAGGCCTACCTCAATAGGCTACATACCGGTGTAGCAGCGACTCATCACTTGAGGCAGGGTGTATGTTCCTGAGAGTGCACCGTGGTGGAACAAGCCATGCACCAAGACAGCATGGAGGCCAGTGAGGCAAGCATGGATGGTGCTATAAAACCAGGATTGCAGATATTAACCTCCCGAAACAAGTAACAACGGTAGCGCAAGAGGGAGAAAAACACAGTGCTCTCATACCGGCGGCCGGCAGGAAGGAAGGCGTGCGTTGGGAAGTGACAGAGGCATGTTTCCAGGTGTCCACCTGGGCAAACGCTACCTACCATTTTATATGGTAGCCAGATAAACTTATTGGCTAACCAATTAGGGAGTGATTATCGGGCGCTCCACCCCTTAATCCTGCTACATAAAGAAAAATGTATCGTTTTCTCTAGGCTATGAATGCTCTTTGTAGCCAACTTTAAGATTAAATAAATAGATTCCAGATGTTTCTATTCTATGTCATTGTTTTATTAATAAACAGTAAGGCTCTGGTGAGGCAGAGAGCTTGCTCCTCGTCAGAAATCTCATCGGATGTGCACTCTTTGCTGTTTCCACAAGGAGCTGCTGTAACATCGGGGACAGCTATGCGTGACACTTTTAAACGCGAGCATGCGTCAAATAAATTACAATGACATTTAAACAAGTCATGAAGAAGCAGTATCCTTAATTCTTCTGCAATGTAGAGCGAGATCGTTTTGCTTTACAAATTAAGTAGTCACTTCTGTTGCTAGACAACCCTAAACAAATGCTACGTGGTCTGTTTTTAACATTTCTCTAGTTTTATTGCATCGTATTCAGCTCCAAAAGTCGGCTCAGTCCCAATCAGTGTTGTCAACTATTTCAAATGGAAAGTAGCTAAAGCCAGCTCCAAAAGTCGCTAAATGTCGCTAGATGACGTCACGCACTAATTTGCATATCAATTACGTCACCAGGTCGTGACACCCCCCCCCCAAAAAAAAAGGTGATGGCCCTTTAATTCCCCTTTACACCTGTTTTAAATAGGCCTATATTTAATTTAATATAGCCTACTTGTATATTAGGGTAATTGATACACTTCCTACACTTCTGTACATTGTCATAGTATAGGCTTCACCAGAATGAGCATTAAGTGGCTGGAGTGGTCATTTCCAACCTATTCCCAATTGCTGCATTTGCTTTGCACAGCTTGAAGTCTGATAACTTCTATCTATAACTATAACTTCACCATAGTTCACCATAGGCTACACACAATTTAACCATACGACGATGGCTATATTTTGGATTTATTTAGTGTCACTCGGTTAGACCGACAGAATTGTTTTTCCCTCAGCCGACAGTCTGTCCTGCATTGACAACATTGAGGCTGCATAGCCTAACGAATGCTTTAGGTTTTTCGAACTTGTATGCTTGATTTTGAACTATCTGCTTGTGAATGAAGTTGTAGCCTAGGCCTACTTAACTTTGTTGAACGGTGCTGGAAAGCGTGTCCCTGTTTCCCTGTCATCATTGCTCTCGTCTCGTTGACTCTGGTTGTAATCTCACCCGAAGTTGCTGCACCTTCCAATAACGTTGTCTGAGTTGTTAGATCTATAGAACATCTACTTCCGTGGATAACATGGGCTGATACTACATAGGCCAGTCATTACTTTTATAATCATGGGGCAACGCTTTGGGCGAACTCGATGTAGGGTAATTCATAAACGAAACAGCGCTGAGACACAGCACAGCCGAACTCACTGCTCACTCAGAAGAGTAAAAAGGGACGTTACATGCCATCACATCAAAGTCTCAAAAAGTCTCCAAGAACGCCAGAAAAAGTAGCTAGATTTGTCGCTAGTCGCTTTTTACAAAAAAAGTCGCTTGGGGGGTCTGAAATCTCGCTAAATATGGCGACAAAGTCGCTAAGTTGGCAACACTGGTAGGCTACATGCTGATCATTATCACTAGGCTAGTGGTTTAGGGCGCGATTTTTTTTCTCTCCCTTTCTGTTTTCGTTAGTCTTAACTTTTTTTTTTACTCAAGTAACGGATGGGATTTTTGATGTAGCGAAGTACAATACTTCACTCAAAATGTAATCAAGTAAATTTTAAAATACCGATTTTATAAACTACTTAAAAAATACAAAATACACAGAAAAACTACTCAATACAGTAACGTGAGTAAATGTATTTCGTTACTTTCCACCTCTGGGTAATTCATAAACGAAACAGCGCTGAGACACAGCACAGCCGAACTCACTGCTCACTCAGAAGAGTAAAAAGGGACGTTACATGCCATCACATCAGAGTCTCAAAAAGTCTCCAAGAACGCCAGAAAAAGTAGCTAGATTTGTCGCTAGTCGCTTTTTACAAAAAAAGTCGCTTGGGGGGTCTGAAATCTCGCTAAATATGGCGACAAAGTCGCTAAGTTGGCAACACTGGTCCCAATTCGGCCGTGTGTGTGTTTCTGAAAATAAAACAGATAATAAGTACGTGACTACGTTAAATAAACCACTGCCTATTTAAAGCATGTTACATGCATCACGTAATGACAGTTATCTGAAGAAATGCGCATTGTAGGCTAAGCTACAAGCTAAGAACAGCGACTTTGCTAACTAGGGGAGACCGGGGACAGTTGCAACACTTTTTGCATTTGGCTCTGTTACTCAGAGACGGTTTGGATTAGACAAACCAATTTTTTATACAATACACTTACATATGTCTGTTAATAGTCTAAACCATTTAAAGATAATTACAGAATCTACATTTTTCACAATTTGCATTTGAATGTAAGGAGTCAGTTGTTGCAACTGACCCCGGGCCCGGGGACAGTTGCAACATTGTTTAGGGATGGTTGCAACATGTTAAAAATACAATATATTACAATATATGTCAGTGCAGCAACATGATTATTTTTGTATGTAAATACAAGTTATGTAAGTTATAATAATATTACAGTGTTATTTATTCACCAGCCTTGATTAGATGACAATTATAGATTTGTCTAGATGAGTAGGCCTTATATGCAGATGTCAAATATTGAAATTGATATAAAATACAGTAGGACTTTAGTGACATAGGAAGAATGGAACAATTTGGGAGGCAATTCACTTTTATTTAGACTATTGTCATGTAAAACATGTTTTTA
This sequence comes from Alosa pseudoharengus, assembly GCF_046254945.1. Taxonomy (NCBI): domain Eukaryota; kingdom Metazoa; phylum Chordata; class Actinopteri; order Clupeiformes; family Clupeidae; genus Alosa; species Alosa pseudoharengus. The sequence goes on from NW_027468640.1 coordinate 20,410,881, forward strand.
AAAATATATATTTTATATTATCATATTTATGCATTGTACGGGACCGTATGGGGACAGTTGCAACAGTTGTTGCAACTGTCCCCTTTCCTGTCAGCCATGATAAAACCTCATGTGCTAGCTAAACAAGGGGACCTTGACACATGTTAATCATAGTAGCTTAAAGTTAACATATCACTCATTTAAATCATATAAGTTTGAGCTGAATCACAAAAACAGTGACAGCAGTTTTACAGAAACAAAGCTCAAGAAAATAAATACTTTCATACCTAAAAAACAGGTTTTTTACAATAAATCCTGGAGCAGTTCAGGAATCTCCTTTTTTTTTTCTCTGCTAGGGGTGGCATCCAACTGAGCATATGCAGTGTGAGTGTCATCACTCTACCTTTCTGATTTAGGTAGATTCTGATTAGAGAAAATTGACATGTTGCAACCATCCCCTGTTGCAACTGTCCCCGGTCTCCCCTACACCAAGCATCACATCAGCGAACATGAATTTGATAAAATCCCTTCCCTAGTTTGTAACGTTAAACTCAAAATGTATGTGCTACATAATTGCAGACATGCTGAATTATGTAGCACATACATTTTGAGTTTAAAGTTAACAACCCTTTTCACAGTTTATGAAGTTGTGCGTCTATGAGCAAAGTAGACATGGTTCTACTTTGCTCATAGACGCACAACTTCATAAACTGTATGATATGTTACCTTAGACTACGGTAGGCTAATGCAGCTACTGCTAGAGACTAGATAGATAGATACTTTAGTCATCCCCAGACGTGTAACGTCTCCGCTGCCATGTGTGAATAAACAAACATCCCCCCCATGTCCCCGGTATAACGTTATTGTCGGGTCCTTAGGAGGTATTTGAAATGACCAAATGCAAATGTCATCCGAGGGACCTGACGGTGACGTCCCCAGAAAGTCCTGCACCAGACGTCACGCAATAACCAAACGATAACTTGCTCCGGACGTCAATAAGGTCACCGGAACGTCCGCTAAAGAACATGACGTTCGGGACCAATCGGGGACGTCGTGAATGTCGGCATGAGGTCCGGGGGACGTCCCGTGTTTGTCGGGATGGGTCTTCTGCATGTTCCACGCACCAGACTCAGACAGAGAGGCGATAGAGCTTTTGCTGTGGCCTTTGGAATCAGCTGCCACCTTCCATCAGAGATGCTCTCTCCATCACTAGTTTTACATCTAGCCTCAAAACATACCCTGGTCTTTTTTATAAAAGTTCTTTGGACATACTCTGCTCTTTAAAACAAGGAAAACACTACATTATGCACATACCACTGAGGTGTGTGTGTGTGTGTTAGTGTGTGTGTGTGTATTCAGTGAATGATAATATAATCAAATACTAATTTTAACTTGTGAATCGCCCTGATAAACATTTGTGTGCCTTTTAACCTTTCTAAACCTGATATGTTATTGTTCCTATTAGCAGCCACCATGTGAACTATGCTTCAGAACAAGTGGTACATCATCACCCTTGCGGTTCTATGTTTCAGAACAAGTGGTACATCATCCCCTTTACGATTCTTGGTGCAAAAGAAAAAATTCAGATAAGGCTTGGACCCCCAATAGCCTACCGACTGCCAACAGAGAAGAGATACCTGGATGAGAATCCAATGGTCCAAAGATGGACATTTGGTGAGAGAGACATGAGGAAAATGAACAAAACTATTCTGCTGGTGGGGGAGACTGGTACAGGGAAAACCAGCATCATCAACACTTTGGTCAACTACCTCCTGGGCATAAAGTGGGAGGATAAAGTTTGGTTTGATATCACAGAGGAGGTGAAACTGTCTGAAACCAAAACAACCAACATCACGGTTTACGAGGTCTTTGTGGAGGAGAACGCCATCTGCCTGACCATCATTGACACACCTGGGTATGGTTATACGAGAGGGATGGAGTATGACCTTCTGATAGCCGAGAATCTGAACAAGCTGTTCAGATCTGAGGATGAGGTCCGCGGCATCGATGCCATGGGACTTGTGGTGAGGTCCACTCAGAACCGACAGCCTCTCAGCGCTACATCTTTGACCCAATTCTGTCACTTTTCGGGAAAGACAGAAAAACAGTGCTTTTTGTCACACATTCAGATGGGAAGTCCCCCAAAAATGTACTTGCTGCCATTTCTGAAGGGAATATTCTGTGTGCCAAAAACCAACAGAACCAACCTGAGCACTTCTTGGAGGAAAATTGCAGGAATTCCAGGAAATTTGCCACTTCCCAAGATGTTCAGAAATGTTAAAATGGTGTAAAGCCATGAAGAAGAAGTACTGCACTGTGTGTACTGGCAAGTGCCACTACACTAAGCACAAAAAGGAGGCCAAGATGTACATCCGAGACAAGGAAGGTGATGAAAATCAATGAAGAGCTCAAAACAAAGTACGAGGAGGAATATCAGGAGAAAGTGCAGCTGAAGAACCAAGTCGAAAGCGAGCTCGATGCCCTGCAAGAGGAGAAGGCACAGCTGATGGAGGAGGCCTACCAGAGCATCCTCACCCTGGAGAGGATCGCCCTCAAGAGCGACTCCCTCTCCACATTGCTCCATTTGGACTTCATTATCGACATCCTGAAGGAAGCCGGAAACTCAGAGAAAGTCCAGTCGCTACAGGAGCTGAAGACCACTGAGGAGGCCAACGATGCTGCCATGGTCTACTTAAGGGCAGGCTTGGGAAGAGCAGATAGGGGTGCCCAAGCAGCCAGCCATGATGCAAACTTCCCTGAGCAAGAGCAAGGCAAGAATATTGTGTTTGACAACATCGCCCAAATGAAACCAAAACCCTATGAGATCATCAGTGCAGGTAAAATGTCTTTGAGACACTCACTCAAATAAAAACACAACAATAGTATGGCTAGAAAGGATCAAGAACAAATCCCCTTCCAGTGACTGAACTGAAAATTGCAGAAAATAATAGCAAAAAAGTTACATAAACACATTTCTTCCTCTTGATTAGATATGTTTCAATGAAACAAAACATTATTTTAATGAAAAAAAATGTGTATAGTTATATTATCCACTACAAGTTGATGGCAGTGAAAACCCAGAGTAACAGACATGTCACTAATATTAGTTATAATGACATCCAAACACTACACTACTCAGGAAGGAAAGTAACAAATCTGGACTTTACCCGTTTAAGTGTTTGAAATGACTTATGGTGGTTTTCTTCCCTAACAGCTCATGTCCAGCCTAGTGTCCTTGAAGCCTTGGCCTAAATTAAGGCAAAGCCATACGAGACCCTCAGTGCAAGTAAAATGAAGCCTGTCCGTACCCTGACCCAAAGCAAACTGAGCAAGATCATGGCCAAGATGGACCAAGAACCCGTCTCCATGTGACTGTCATGTTTATAAATTATGTAAAATATGATGTGTATAAGAGAATACATAGAGTAATTGTTATTGCTATGTTTGCTGCTCTGGTGCAAACTTTTTCAGTCATGATTGTCAGTCATGACCTGTTAATGAAATGATGCACCACGGCGCCAAAGAGATTCCTGGAACAGGAAATAAGTGATGTTGGCTGTAGCTTGTTCTTGCCTTAGGCTCAAAGAGGGAGGTGTGTGTGTGTGTGTGTGTGTGTGTGTGTGTGTGTGTGTGTGTGTGTGTGTGTGTGTGTGTGTGTGTGTATGATTGTCTGACAGGAGGATATTTCAAAGAGGCGAAATGTTAGCAGATTTTACGAACTACACTAGCATAGCATAGGTAGCATTAACCAGAGCAATGTTAGCGAATGCAAGTCACTCACTGAGGGGCCCCTTACTCAGGATTTACATACAGTACAGGCCAAAAGTTTGGACACACCTTCTTATTCAATGTGTTTCCTTTATTTTCATGACTATTTACATTGTACATTCATCAAAACTATTAATGAACACATGTGGAATTATCTACCTAACAAAAACGTGTGAAATTACTGAAAACATGTCTTATATTCTAGTTTCTTCAAAGTTGCTATTTTTGTTTAATTTAATACCATATTCAGCAAGCCATAACTTGACAAATATTCATCTGTGGGCCAAATAACTTTGCATTCATTCATAGTGCTCCCCGAGCGCCGCTGTTGTTGCAGGCAGCTCACTGCGCCTGGATTAGTGTGTGCTTCACCTCACTGTGTGTTCACTGTGAGCTGTGTGTGTTTCACTAATTCACGGATTGGGATAAATGCAGAGACCAAATTTCCCTTATGGGATGAAAATAGTATTTATACTTATACATAAATCAAGCCCTTTGTAAGTTTTTTTTTGCAAATAGACATTCAAAGTGCTTGAGTTTGTCTGAAAAGACTGGGGTCGCTATCATCACTGTAACACAACCCAGTTTAGAATGTCTGTATGTGAGTTGTGAAAGGATAGATAGATAGATAGATAGATAGATAGATAGACACTTTATTGATCCCCAAGGGGAATGTAGCCTACGTGAGTCGTAAAGCTTAGTTCACGTCATAAAAATTCTATCTAACCTGTAAGGTTGCAGCCTCTAATATAGTGTTTTTAAGAGAGTATGAGAACCCTCTTAATATTGTGAGCGTGTAGAAGGCAAAGGCTGGAGCGTGAACCAAATAATGATGCAAACAAATATTTAGAAAAAACACATTGGGAGTCATAGGTAAACAAGAAGAGGCAAACAATCAATCAATCACACCAACAAGGAAGAAATTAGGTGTCTGCTCCTTCAGGGCTATCCAGTGTTTGTGCTGCTATTTTGAAGTATGTAGGTCTATTACCAGTGGTTAAAGTCGGATTTGGCAGGTGAGGGAACCCTAAAATCCAGAGTCAGTGCAACAGGGAAAAATGACTCACCGTTGGACAACATATTGAGTATCGTGGTGTAGCAATACTTTTTAGACAAGAATTGCTAGCTTCACCTCTGTACATGTGAAAAATTAACTCACTATTTATTTTAACAATATCATTGCACTATATTGTTGATATGAAAGAATATATTTATTATTAATTTATCTGAGGTGGCGGAACTGCGTTCCTCCCCGTTCCCCCCCATTTTAACCCCTGTCTATTACCAATTCTTAACAACAGTGTCACTTACAAAAACATGTTCAAGGAACAAGGAAGCACATCTTTGTTTTTGTTAGACTGGCAATGAGCCTCTGAGAAACCTGTTGAACGTGTGCTCAAATGAGGAGAATTCCCCAAACACATTCCTCTTTCTCCATCTTGGGTAGCACTTGTAAAGCACCACTACTATGCTGGAAACCAGACATCTGGACTCACAGATAATCAGTTTCACTTATAATTGCAACTTAAATAAATAAGCATTGAATTCTACAAGTACAAATATAATAATTTACATAATTCCGGCTGAAATGCATGGAAAAACAGTATATCTGTTAGTCTTAAGGCTTTTTATTTAATCTGATGGCATCACAGTAATTTGGCCTTTTCAAATGCTACAGCACAGACAAGTTTGCGAAGGCACAGTGCCAATAGACATTCTCTTGAAGTTGCAAACCTTGCCCTATTTTTTGCCCTGAAAGGAAACATGTGTGTGCACGCACAAACAGGGCTACTTCAAGAATCTCCATTAAGAGTGCTACTGTTCACTGGGTGTTTGACTAGGATCATTATCACTGAGTTACACTTTTTTAATCTGGGAAAGTCTTTCAGCTAAAATTTTAATCGATTCTGACCCATGGGTTGTGTGTATGTGTGTCACAACATCCTGGGTGTGATTTTGTGCTGCTTTGTGATTGACTGTTAAAGGCCATTTGTCCCTGTCCCTGCGTGAACTATACTGCTCAAAAAAATTAAGGGAACACTTCAATCATACACTGGATCGGTACTCTACTGTAGCACTGTTTGGTTCTGAGCACAAGTAAAACTTTTGAGGCAAGTGTTTTATTCTGTAAGAACTGTCAGACATTCTGTGAATGTAGTTTGAGAATAGAGAAAAGGGTGGAAGGTTTAAAAAAAATGTGTTTTAACAATTGTGGATCCCTTAATTTCTTTGAGCAGTGTATTATTTGACATAGTCCGAAATTCTGCGGTTTGTGGTAAGATCCTCATTACCCAGTTTTCAGAGCACTCTTCAGGGTGAGTATATTGTTCCTTGTAGTCCTATTGCTGTCCTTAACTGGGCAAAAGGGGATTCTGTGAATAAGTCATTCTAAACTCATTCTTGTCATTCTAAACAGAATAGACAGAACGGGCACCGTCTGAGAGTGTAATGGCTTGTTCTTTACGGCTCGGGCGTTACAGCTCTACCGAGTGTTACTGTAACTATTTGGGTGTTAATTACTCTACGAAGGGGGACTATCGGGCCCTATTGGTTGCCCATTTTTGGCCCTGAAAACGGTATGGTAAGTATGTTCTAGACATGGGGATAAATCAACAGGAAGATGACTTAGAAGAGTGGAGGAGAGGCCCAATTACTGTAAGTGTAATTCAAGTTAGCATTACTGATTTGGTCAATTTGCTGTGTTTGATAAGACCATATATATAGGCTACTATAATCCATTGCTTGTAGATGAGGACACGTGGATGCAGATCTACGCCTTATTGACCTCACTATGCCATGTTACCTCACTACATATCAACGGGCAAATACCAGAGGCTGAATTAGTGAGCCTGGAATATAATCTGTTGCTGTGATTAAATATGTGCCTGCTGCATAACTTTAAGGTGGAATTTCTGCATTCCAGATCATGAGCAGGTTGTGAGTGATCAGAGCAGCTTAGGGGCAGCATGTTCCTGTGTGTGCATCCGTGCATGTGCTGCTGGCCAAGTATGATTGCATCAATGCAGCAGGTGGAGGAATAGTGTACCTCCAGAATTTGTGCAAGTGAGGTCGACGTTTTGAGCAATGGCCAAGATTGTGTTGTGCTTGCTGCTGGGCTCAGCAAATATAGCTATGATTTATGGTGCACTGTGATCAAGTTTGACGTGGTTGAACTACAAAGTGGAACACACGAGCACACGAGAGAGGCGAGGTCATCTGCGTTGCGCTTGCTTGGTGCAGCAACGGCCATTCATGCAAGCCATTGAGAACGATGGGTGTCAGGGCTCAGTGGAGCTGCAGCATTTCTTAAATCTTCTACCGTTAAATATGTATCTGTATGTGCATATATGTATCTGTGGATTGTGGATTTAATCGGTCGAAGTTGACTCCATGTCGTGGTGTCTCAAGTAACTCAAAGCCAGGCAAGCTGAGGACAGGCGCTCTCTCTGCTCCATCGTCGTTATGGTAACCAAACAAGTCTTCTTCTGTCTAGGTTTGTTTCTAGGTTTAAGGGTTGTTCTTCTATGTGGTCCACCTAATGGAGGGGAGTGTTTACAGCAGTTCCGTTTCACACATGCGCAGTCTACGCGTCACTTTGACGCGCGGTCTTAAATTTCGGTCGACTCAAAGACGCGACGCATGCTGTAAAAATGACGCAATTCTCGTCACACGCTCACCAGTGCCGCGTGCGCGGGACGCAGACGCGGGAGCGTACCATAGGCTTTAGAGCTCAGCGGAGCTGTTGCCCACGTTGGTCCCCAGTGGAGCTGTTGCCCACGTTGGTCCAGGAGCTCATCCCTAATGACAGAAAATGGCATCTAGCGACTATTGACAAATCTGGCAACTTCTCGCAACGATGGCAAACTCTGTTTCGTTAACTAACCACTCGGTGAGTTGCACAGTTTTGAAAATAAACATTTAGGGTTGTTTTAAGGACATGTTTGGGTATGCCCATAGCCAGCCACTCTGAAGGGTGGGTCTCACGAAGCCTGTTAAACTGACATAAACTGAAAATATTATTGACCTAATTTCATTGTTTTTTTACTTTAGGGGCTAAAATAGAATGTGGACTGTAGCCTAGAAATCTAGACGCACCCTAGCTGCCAGGGCTAGTCTAGTAACTCTCCGTTGGCTTGTGAGCTGGAAAAATTAAACTTCTATCAGGCCAATCAAATCGTGTATAGAGACGTTAGGCGGGCTTAACATAATGACTGATGGCAGACTTGCAACGGTTTGGCAAAAGATGGATGTTGCTGTTGGCGAACAGCGTGACACGAGCTTTTTTTAAGTACACAAAAGTTTGAACTAGCCAACTAGCTCCGCTGGTTGGAAAACGCATGGGACTCATAGCGCTGTCCTATTGCGTGCAGAGGGAATTTGAAAGACAACCGATTATCCCGCCCCTCGGACTGAGCACTGCCAATGGTGAGTGCCCAGACCTTACATTTGTGGATGTGGACTGTTATTTTTTAATAAAATTATTATAGTAAAATAATTGAATACAAGTCTATTCCAATGTAATTGTGGCATGATCCAGAATTATTCTCATTACCGATATGGTAAATGAAGAAGAGAAACCATAAATTAGGTAAAAAATTGCAGACTTTTTTTTCCATTTACCGAAATGAGCACATCAAATGAACAGTGCAGTGTGTTAAAATTAATTTTTACATATTTTTAATTCTATTTTAAATTAATTAAGTCTCATTACCAATATATGTCATGTATTGTAGAGTTTTATTTTTCAAATAATTCATTTGTTATTAATCAATTGTCAACAAAGACACAAACTGTACACAGTTCAGGAACATATTAAAACATAATGAACAAAACCATGTCTAAGAAATTGAATCTTTACAATATCTATGCATTTGAATGCATAACGGTAATGAAAAGTGCATTGCGTACCCCTGACCTCGATTTGCGCCACCCTCACCATCCGTTACAGAATAAAGAATACATGCCCAAAAATGTAATTTGTAACGTATTCCGTTACGTTACTCAATCTGAGTAACGTTTGCAGCCTACCTCCAAAATGTACACCTCACTGGACTCCTCATTGATAATAACAGCATCTGCATGTGTAAATTAATATTATTTGCTCGTGAAGATGTTTCCCTGAGCTCACGATATTTGGCACTAAAAAAACGCCATAAGTCCTTTCACAGCTCAGGGTGATCAATACAGAGGTACTGTATGTTTGTAACCTACATATTTATGTTTTTACAAACTTTTAGCATGATCTTCAAATTCATTGTGATGCTATATGGGCCTCATGCGAATGAAAGATTAATGTCATAATGCCATTTTATAGTTTTGAACACACTGTGAAACAAAAGAGTCGTTTTCACATTAGGCTACAACTTTGCTGATAACATTTCAAATAGATGCCAGTTACGGCATTCGCAAGCTTTTTGTGTAAACTAGGCTGTTGATGTTGTTTCATAGCCTTTTGCTTGTGTGTAGTTATTCCTAGATTTCGACAACAGCATCTATTGCTTTAAAGTAGGCTGCTTGGCATACATGTATGGGCCACGCAAGCTGTCAAACAGATCTGCTAGCCTATATGGTGCACTCCTCTGCTTTAAGCTTACATCTTGAAATGTTTATGTTAGCTAACTGTATATGATGTGGTGCTATCAGAGCAAGACGTTAGAGATGACTCATGACATGCAGTGATGTCTTTTATTTTTCTTTCTGATGTCTTTTATTTGTATTGGAAAAAATAAAAAAAACATTTTAGATTTAAGTGGCACCAAAATAATGTCCCAGTTGTGGGGGTGGCCAGTGAGTGACCTGTGGTGGTGGCCATGGCTACCACTGGCCATCCCGTGGCTCCGACTCTGTATGAATTAATGGAATGTTCATGTTGGATAATTTAATGCAATATGCGGAGTGATACCCCACTCCTGATTCCTATCTCATGGAATACCTCATGTTTGTAAATCATTTGTTTGAATTTGGGTACACTTAAGTTGCATTAAATGTACTATATAAATAAATTGATTTGACTTGACATATTCCAGTTTTTTACAACTGTTTACGAACATTTTCAAAACTATGTGTCTAACTCTACACACAAAACCCACAATTGCTCACCAGAATCCAAATCCAAAATGTCTCAAATATCCAGCAAAATGTCACAAGCAATAGTGAAACCAAAAACTAGTGATTTTTTGCCAAATAATTTGCTGTTGTGAATACAATATTTTACAGCCAACAAGAAAAAAGGAGGGGGCAGCAACAAACATGTGTATTCCTAAGGCATTTCCAGAGGCACAGGAAACAACATTGAGCTAATGGTAATTTGGGGACAAAAGACAAGTTTTACGTAAAGTCAAGTTTTTGTAGAACATTATGCTAAAGTCCAATTAATTTTCATTTCAAAGTATCTGCATTGGTTCTGGACATTTCAACTGAAAATCTGATTGAAATCAGATTGAAAAGGTATATACCTAAATTTATATATAAAGTATATCTATTCATAGGACTATACTAAGGCAATGATCGGATGGTGTTCAGTAAAGTAATGAGTGTTTGTACATTAAGGAGAGAGTGAATAAGTGGTGAATAATTGTGGCATTTTGATAGCTCGTGTATGAAAAGCGTAAAGTTACTTCCTGTTAGATTTTTTGTGTGTTAGGTAGAAAATTGTGTGTGGTGTTTTGCAAACATAGGACATTGAAAATTCAATTAGAAATATAGCTGCAAGCAGCAATGAGGGGGCCAAGCAGTTGAGCAGGAGTTGTCATGGCAACACAATGTTGCTACATTATACACACACCTAATTAACCTCCCATCCGACCCACCACACACATATACACAGATAAACCTCTGTGTATATACATGCGCATACCTCAAACATCACCAAATGTATTGTGTGTCCTCAGGTTGTAGTCATGAGACCACATACCAAGTTTGGTGTCAATACGAGAAAGTGTTGATAATTATAGCGCCCCTAGTGTTCAAAGGTCACTAAATATATTGATCATCTTCAGGATGTGGTCCCGAGTCTATGTACCAAATTTGGTGTCGAAGTTTTGCAAATTATAGCACCCCTAGTGGTGAAAGGTTGCTAACATTATTGTGTGTCCTCAGGACGTAGTCTTGAGTCCATGAACCAAGTTTGGTTTTGATACGTGAAAGAATTGCTGAGATAGGACCTAAACTTCTGTTACTCTAGCGCCGCCCTAGTGATTGAAAGTCACCAAATTTATTTTGTGTCCTCAGAATAAGGTCCCAAGTCCATATACTAAGTTTGGTTTTGATATGTGAAAGCATTGCTGAAATATGAGCCCACTTCTTGTGATTATAGCACCCTTCCAGTGGTCAAAGGTCATTAAATTTATTGAGCCTCCTCCTTATTGGGTCCTGACCCCATGTACTGACTTTGTTTTTTTTTATGTGAAAGCGTTGCTGAAATATGACTATACTTCCTGTGATTATAGCACCACACAGTGGTCAAAATGTACCAAATTTCTTGGGCGTCCTCCTAATTGGCTTGTGAGTCCATATACCGAGTTTGGTTTTGATAAGTGAAAGCCTTGCTGAGATATCACTTCACTTCCTGTTTGGCGGCTTCACCGCCAAACTTGATTGGTCGTCACAGGAAAGGGGTTTTAAATATAGGTCCAAAAAGCAATACGTTTGCGAATCATGGTATGACGATCATCTGCGTCAAGTTTCATGACAATCGGATAAACTTTGTGACCTGTGAAAACTTTTAAGGGTTTTTGATTAAATCCAATATGGCAGCCGGATCAATTATGTTGACGTCACAAATTCACATCTGTCGGATTTAGGACCTCCCACAGTATTAACAGACACCACTAGTAGGTTTTAATTCCAAACACATCACCCGTTACAGGCTTTGCCGTCAAACTTGATTGGTCGTGACGGTCGACAGGTTTTGAATATGGCTCCAAAAAGCAATGCCTTTATGAGTCATGGTCTGACGATGATCTATGTCAAGTTTCGTGAAAATCGGACACATTTTGTGACCTGTGAAAACGTTTAAGTGTTTTTGATGAAATCCAATATGGCGTAAGGTCCAATATGGTGGAAATTGACTTCATGGGGTGCGTTGAGTTCGGCTTCATCCAAGGATTCCAAATATACCTCAATGTGTACGGTTGAAACATTAACCGCATAGATGTAATGCAAAATTTAACACAATGGTGGCGCTAGAGCACTTGACATGAAACTTTCTATACTAATCATATTACTGTACCGAATCAATGTGCCAAATTTCCCAACTTTTTACTGTATGGTTCAATGGCAAATGAGCGTTTTCATTATAATAATAAGAAAACGTAGAATCACTGTGGGTTGCCTCGCAGCTTCGCTGCTTGGCCCCCAATTAGAGTATGGTTTTGCAGATTTGGTGTGGGGTTAAGGTTTAAAATACATGTTTAGAAAATTGTGTGACAAAGATGTAATGTGTACTGAGAGAAAGTGGAATAGAACATTATGTCCAATATTCCAATATGTGGTTTAATGTTCTGCATCCAATATTCCAATATGTGGTTTAATGTTCTGCATTTCTTATTAGTGGGTCACTTTGACACTAAAAGTATGATTCTATGTAATGACTGTACGATATCTGTACTGTCCCTGTGTATATCTGTGTGAGTGACTGTATTTAGAGATAAGCGGGAATATTATGACTTTCACTGTTCTGCATGGCTGCGTCAGTAGCTATCTGCTCTGGATTGCCAGGTTGCCACAAATCAGAGTCTGATTCAGTGTATAGTCCACGTGAGAATGGATGACCAACGCCATCTCCCGTCAGCCTGGAAGGATACTTAAACCCTAACTATTTCCTTGTCTAGTTAGAGCAGCTGATGGATCTTTAGGTGAAGTCATGCTGTTTCTCCCTTGATGCGCATCATTGTAAATAAACTCTGTTCCTGATTTTTCATACTATTGGTCTGACTGGGTCTCTATTCATCTGTGGTATCAAAATTACCATCAGTTTGCAGTTGAAAAAAACTGAAATCGCGTGTCACCCTATTTTCATTTCACCCATTCAACAAGGGTTCCATTTTGTAAATGTAGGCTGTTGTTGAGTTGTTTGACCACTAGATGGAGGTGTTTGAACTAATAACTCCCCAAACGCCACCATATTATTATTTATTAACAATAAGCTTACCTTGTACCAAGACACTTGATACCTTGATCCAGGATGTGTTGGTACAGGATTTTGCCTTGTAACATTCTAACAGCGGAGCGTTCTAATAAAACAATGTTTTTAAAATTGGTGAGCCAAGTGGAGTTCATGGGTAGCTAGGGGTCAAACAGCACATACTCTTGTACATGCAATGGCTGTTTCTATAACTTCCTGCATGTGCTTTGCCCATGGGCCTGTTTCTGTTTGATATTGCTTAAGATTTTCCTGCTCATCCTGCATTTATGCTGCAAATTTGCACACCATGTGTTACTGTATATAACACAAGGCCCAGGCCAAGCAATACTACTCAACACAGATCAATGGAGTTGGAATAGTTTCAAACTCAATTCAGGAACTCAAGTTAAACAAACAATGAATAATTACACTCAACTTCATTTTAAGGATATTTTCCAACCTGGGGTGTTCTGATGGACATTAACTAGAACTTGAGCTCAACTTAAAACTGTGGCCACTGAGGGGCATCGGTCAGAATGTGCACACCAAAATGTTCTTCCAACAGGTTTATTGCAGAAATCCACAAATGGCTAGTTAGTTAGTTAGTTTATTAGTTGTCCCCTTAGGGAAATTCTTTTTCACATTTTCCATACCGCTTTTCATCCTACATGGTCACAGGCACAGGATGGCACATACATGGTCACACAGACATAGGAATGACACATAGGGGCCTACAGACATACTGACAGATATGCCTTTAGACCCCTCTTGAATGACCCAAAACTATCACAGGAACCGAGAGCACTGGGGAACTCATTCCACCAACGAGAAACCACTGAAAAGAGTCTTGAATTTGACCTAGCGTTTATGGCTGGTCGACACAACAGATGCTCATCAGAAGACCACATCACTGTAAAAAAGAATATGCCCATTTACTGTATCTTGAAAAGGTTTGTTACCCTGCTGCCTTACATTTTTGAGTTAACTTGACAATAACATTTATTTTAAATTAACTTCCCTTACTTAGTCAAGTCAACAAAAGTTTACATAAACTCTTGTTGTGTCAAAAAAGGTAAGTTAACTTGATTAATTTACATGTTGTTTCAAAACATGATCATTAGTTGAAATAAATTTGTTGACTTGAACCAATTACCGGAAGTTTGTTTCCAAAATGCCACAGCCCAAGTCTACACATTCTTAAAGAGATCACATATAAATACTTACTTAAATTTAACCTTAAAATAAAATACATAACTAAGAGACACTGACGCTAAAGGCTATACTGCTGTTGTCATGTTGTCATGTAATTATTTGTTGGTGCCACAAACCATCAAGATGACCATCCACAACAGCTTAATTGTGCATAAGGCATAAAGTACTGATTGTGCTCAGGAACAGATGTACATACATTTAGTTGTGCAGTGTTGACATCATGAATATATTTTTTTTTTTACAACTATCAATCCAGTTGCTACAGGAAGTACACATAATGCAAGTAACCATTGAGTGCCCAACTTTGTGACAGGTCAAAGCTAATTCAGAAAGAACTCAATTTTGCATTGAACCCGGAAGGGAGATATGTTTATTCTCTAAAATATTCTATATATTTCAATAATGGTCTTCTCCTTAATGGTAATCCTGACATTACTCTGAAAATCTCTCTCACAGTAATTTTGCTTATCAGTTGTTCTATCTCATACAAGTCTAAAAAGCCACAATAAAAAGTAGCCTAATGAGAAAAAAAGAAACATTATAAACAGGAAAGTAGCATTTACATGTACCCATAATCTATAACTGCTTTGTATCAACTGTGCCACTATGGTTTGCGGGACAATAACACTGATTTCTAAGTTATTTGAATAATAGTGGTGAATCATAGTCAACTTGACAAAAGAATAGAAGTTAAGATAACTCAGATAAATCATTTTTTACAGTGATAGTGGGCGGTTGGGGATATAATATCTTGATCATTGAATTAAGATGGGAGCAGATCCAGTCAGTGCCCTATAGGCCAAAGTATGGGTGAAGGATGAGACAGGATGGCAGCCACTCTAGACCACTCTTCCAGAGACTCCCCACAGCTGTTATGAACAACAATTGCAAACAACTGCAAAAAAGGGTGTATGGGTTGCATGTGCAAAAAGGCGGCCCTCAAGTGAACTGATCTTTGCTCTTGCTCAGGAGACTGTTAGCCGGGACATACACAGACATCGAGACATTAAAAAAGGAGAACATTGTTGAGACAAATGCTTGTGTGGTGTTTTTAAAGGGGTTCCTTATTAAATTGCTCTTTATCATATTATTTACCATATACCATTCCACTATGTATCTATCTATAGCAGGGATTCCCAAACTGTGGTACGCGTACCCCCGGTGGTACGCGAGCTGCTTCGAGGGGGTACGCGAGATGAAAAGGGCTATGGCGGACAGGTGTAAAATGAACATTTTAAATCTTTTGTAATTAATTCATTAATAAATACATAATTTCGAATCAGGTCATAATGATATGGAAACATGAAATTAAAGGATATCATTTATAACCGCATAGATGTAATGCAAAATTTAACACAATGGTGGCGCTAGAGCACTTGACATGAAACTTAGTGAAATTAATCATATTACTGTACCGAATCAATGTGCCAAATTTCCCAACTTTTTACTGTATGGTTCAATGGCAAATGAGCGTTTTCGTTATAATAATAAGAAAACGTAGAATCACTGTGGGTTGCCTCGCAGCTTCGCTGCTTGGCCCCCAATTAGAGTATGGTTTTGCAGATTTGGTGTGGGGTTAAGGTTTAAAATACATGTTTAGAAAATTGTGTGACAAAGATGTAATGTGTACTGAGAGAAAGTGGAATAGAACATTATGTCCAATATTCCAATATGTGGTTTAATGTTCTGCATCCAATATTCCAATATGTGGTTTAATGTTCTGCATATCTCATTAGTGGGTCACTTTGACACTAAAAGTATGATTCTATGTAATGACTGTACGATATCTGACTGTCCCTGTGTATATCTGTGTGAGTGACTGTATTTAGAGATAAGCGGGAATATTATGACTTTCACTGTTCTGCATGGCTGCGTCAGTAGCTATCTGCTCTGGATTGCCAGGTTGCCACAAATCAGAGTCTGATTCAGTGTATAGTCCACGTGAGATGGGATGACGAACGCCATCTCCCGTCAGCCTGGAAGGATACTTAAACCCTAACTATTTCCTTGTCTAGTTAGAGCAGCTGATGGATCTTTAGGTGAAGTCATGCTGTTTCTCCCTTGATGCGCATCATTGTAAATAAACTCTGTTCCTGATTTTTCATACTATTGGTCTGACTGGGTCTCTATTCATCTGTGGTATCAAAATTACCATCAGTTTGCAGTTGAAAAAAACTGAAATCGTGTGTCACCCTATTTTCATTTCACCCATTCAACAAGGGTTCCATTTTGTAAATGTAGGCTGTTGTTGAGTTGTTTGACCACTAGATGGAGGTGTTTGAACTAATAACTCCCCAAACGCCACCATATTATTATTTATTAACAATAAGCTTACCTTGGTGAAAACCAAAGCAAAAGGAAGAATATTGCAAATAACGTAAATGTGTAAACAGCTATTATGTGTAATAAACCTAACTATCTGATGCCTATCTTAGATTTCTTAGATTTATATGATTTTGCAAAACCAATTGCCAAGGGTTTAATAAGACGATTTTCTTTAGATAAATGTGTAATGTCCTAGCTTGTCAAGAGTTTACACAAATAGTGTAACGATAGCTTTCAAAACATTTGTCACAGTAGATTACAAGCATGTCACATCTGATGAACTATTGTGTCTTCCACAAAACTGAGATAAGTTATGACAATTACAACTATTGGCATCTCGACACCGATTTGCCATGGGACTAAAGACATCTTGCCTCCATGTTTATTGCAAGGGATTGGTTACTCTTCTGGCTCAAGTGCATTAGCTGGGACGATTTTTGAAATTTCCCACAAGGACTTCATGTGAATGTTTATTTATCTTCCTTGAGGATGTGGGTTGAGGGCCTTAGAGTGGATGCTGTGGCTCAGTTGGTGATGACGTTTATTAGCAAGTATTTCAATATTATTATTAACATTTAGTAATTATTGCATAAAATTGGCCACAACATCTTGAACAAAGATCAGAGGTTCTAATCAGACTCACACTGATTATACAAGGCTCCCCTGAGATTATATAAAACCTTTATTAGAAATTATGAACTGATACATAGTGATCATTACGACCAGAAAAACTAACCAGGTGATTCCTATTAATTTGATTTTCCTTTTAAAAGTTTCTTATAAGAAGGAAATATAAATTATCAACAATGACAAGCCAGCTGGAACCTGTCGCTTTCTCTCGTGCACACTGAGACACGTTCCCAATTAAATGGAGTAGCATAACTCTGGCATAACGTTCAAGTTAGATCTGCTGCAAAAGAGATAACAAAGAGTTTCATGTCTATGTAACATGATGTTTTGGCATTGACATTGTAAACAATCTCTAAGAAGAGTTTGCAGTAAAGCTAACCAATGTTGTTTCTATCGCAGGAAAAAATAGGGAGCAGCCTGATAACCTAATTAAATGCTCGGCGGGCCGGATCCCTAAGCCCACCCCGAAGTAAACTGAAAATACAGACACTTGATACCTTGATCCAGGATGTGTTGGTACAGGATTTTGCCTTGTAACATTCTAACTGCGGAGCGTTCTAATAAAACAATGTTTTTAAAATTGGTGAGCCAAGTGGAGTTCATGGGTAGCTAGGGGTCAAACAGCACATACTCTTGTACATGCAATGGCTGTTTTTATAACTTCCTGCATGTGCTTTGCCCATTGGCCTGTTTCTGTTTGATATTGCTTAAGATTTTCCTGCTCAGCCTGCATTTATGCTGCAAATTTGCACAACATTTGTTACTGTATATAACACAAGGCCCAGGCCAAGCAATACTACTCAACACAGATCAATGGAGTTGGAATAGTTACAAACTCAATTCAGGAACTCAAGTTAAACAAACAATGAATAATTACACTCAACTTCATTTTAAGGATATTTTCCAACCTGGGGTGTTCTGATGGACATTAACTAGAACTTGAGCTCAACTTAAAACTGTGGCCACTGAGGGGCATCGGTCAGAATGTGCACACCAAAATGTTCTTCCAACAGGTTTATTGCAGAAATCCACAGATGGCTAGTTAGTTAGTTAGTTTATTAGTTGTCCCCTTAGGGAAATTCTTTTTCACATTTTCCATACCGCTTTTCATCCTACATGGTCACAGGCACAGGATGGCACATACATGGTCACACAGACATAGGAATGACACATAGGGGCCTACAGACATACTGACAGATATGCCTTTAGACCCCTCTTGAAAGACCCAAAACTATCACAGGAACCGAGAGCACTGGGGAACTCATTCCACCAACGAGGAATCACTGAAAAGAGTCTTGAATTTGACCTAGCGTTTATGGCTGGTCGACACAACAGATGCTCATCAGAAGACCACATCACTGTAAAAAAGAATATGCCCATTTACTGTATCTTGAAAAGGTTTGTTACCCTGCTGCCTTACATTTTTGAGTTAACTTGACAATAACATTTATTTTAAATTACCTTCCCTTACTTAGTCAAGTCAACAAAAGTTTACATAAACTCTTGTTGTGTCAAAAAAGGTAAGTTAACTTGATTAATTTACATGTTGTTTCAAAACATGATCATTAGTTGAAATAAATTGTTGACTTGAACCAATTACCGGAAGTTTGTTTCCAAAATGCCACAGCCCAAGTCTACACAATCTTAAAGAGATCACATATAAATACTTACTTAAATTTAACCTTAAAATAAAATACATAACTAAGAGACACTGACGCTAAAGGCTATACTGCTGTTGTCATGTTGTCATGTAATTATTTGTTGGTGCCACAAACCATCAAGATGACCATCCACAACAGCTTAATTGTGCATAAGGCATAAAGTACTGATTGTGCTCAGGAACAGATGTACATACATTTAGTTGTGCAGTGTGTTGACATCATGAATATATTTTTTTTTTTACAACTATCAATCCAGTTGCTACAGGAAGTACACATAATGCAAGTAACCATTGAGTGCCCAACTTTGTGACAGGTCAAAGCTAATTCAGAAAGAACTCAATTTTGCATTGAACCCGGAAGGGAGATATGTTTATTCTCTAAAATATTCTATATATTTCAATAATGGTCTTCTCCTTAATGGTAATCCTGACATTACTCTGAAAATCTCTCTCACAGTAATTTTGCTTATCAGTTGTTCTATCTCATACAAGTCCAAAAAGCCACAATAAAAAGTAGCCTAATGAGAAAAAAAGAAACATAAACAGGAAAGTAGCATTTACATGTACCCATAATCTATAACTGCTTTGTATCAACTGTGCCACTATGGTTTGCGGGACAATAACACTGATTTCTAAGTTATTTGAATAATAGTGGTGAATCATAGTCAACTTGACAAAAGAAGTTAAGATAACTAACACCAAGGGCAAATCATTTTTTACAGTGATAGTGGGCGGTTGGGGATATAATATCTTGATCATTGAATTAAGATGGGAGCAGATCCAGTCAGTGCCCTATAGGCCAAAGTATGGGTGAAGGATGAGACAGGATGGCAGCCACTCTAGACCACTCTTCCAGAGACTCCCCACAGCTGTTATGAACAACAATTGTGGCTGCAAAAAAGGGTGTATGGGTTGCAGGTGCAAAAAGGCGGCCCTCAAGTGCACTGATCTTTGCTCTTGCTCAGGAGACTGTTAGCCGGGACATACACAGCCATCGAGACATTAAAAAAGGAGAACATTGTTGAGACAAATGCTTGTGTGGTGTTTTTAAAGGGGTTCCTTATTAAATTGCTCTTTATCATATTTTTTACCATATACCATTCCACTATGTATATATCTATCTATAGGCATAATAGCAGTATAGGATATAGGTGAAAAAATAAATCACATTTGTATGTGATTAGAATGTTGCCAATTAAAGGTTTTATTTGATACTGTCATAACGAACTCAAGCAAGGCTCTATGCACGTCAGTAGAACGTTCGCTGCGGTGTCAAATGATACGGGTACGCTTCTTCCGCCAGCTTCCGGTACATTCTGTTTACAATGGCGGACTCTGGCAGACAGGCGAAATGTGACAACCTGATTTTTATTTTTACTTTTTTTTGTATTTACATTGATAGAAGTTGTGCACACACCAGTTTCAGGTGTATACAAAATTATTCAACTGTGATGAAACTCACCATAAGTGTGGTAATGATGGTGTTAAATAACTTAAAAGGTTAAAATGCTACCTAGTTTAAATTTCTAAATCAGTCATCTATTTGGATTGTTTGTCTTTCAGTTATTGTCACTATTCATAGTGGGCAATCTATTACACCAACTGGCTGGAAAGTGCAACAGTTGTGGAGTCGGCATTGCATGTCGCTGCAAAACAGTACATCTCCAAACTTATAAACAGTAACTGTCAAATAAGTATGGGTGAAGGATGAGACAGGATGGCAGCCACTCTAGACCACTCTTCCAGAGACTCCCCACAGCTGTTATGAACAACAATTGTGGCTGCAAAAAAGGGTGTATGGGTTGCAGGTGCAAAAAGGCGGCCCTCAAGTGCACTGATCTTTGCTCTTGCTCAGGAGACTGTTAGCCGGGACATACACAGCCATCGAGACATTAAAAAAGGAGAACATTGTTGAGACAAATGCTTGTGTGGTGTTTTTAAAGGGGTTCCTTATTAAATTGCTCTTTATCATATTTTTTACCATATACCATTCCACTATGTATATATCTATCTATAGGCATAATAGCAGTATAGGATATAGGTGAAAAAATAAATCACATTTGTATGTGATTAGAATGTTGCCAATTAAAGGTTTTATTTGATACTGTCATAACGAACTCAAGCAAGGCTCTATGCACGTCAGTAGAACGTTCGCTGCGGTGTCAAATGATACGGGTACGCTTCTTCCGCCAGCTTCCGGTACATTCTGTTTACAATGGCGGACTCTGGCAGACAGGCGAAATAATGATAGGACCACAGGCCAAGAAATTTGCTTTTCAAAAACAACAGAAGCAGTACCACGAACACTGTTGTGTTCCGGAGTGCACTGCGTCTTCAACATATAGCGCTGGACTCAGTTTTCATGCTTTTCCACGAGACGAAACTCTGAGGCGACGATGGCTAGTAATTCGGCGGGATCAGTTTGATTTGACTTCACACAGCAAAGTGTGCAGCCGTCACTTTCTCCCCGGGACATATCTGAGGCTAAATCAGAAGGTGGGAAAAGACGTTTGAAGAAGGGAGTTGTCCCTGTGTTGTTTAAATGGAACAACTTCAAAATCCCCCCACCAAGAGCCAGTGTGTGGGACCGTATTGTCAGACCGGAGTCCTTTGACGAGCCCTCTGATGAACAACCTATGGAGTGCACTGCAGTGGTGGACCACGATTCTTCTGTCCCAGACCCTATGGCTTTGGACATGACAGCAACTGAAAACCTGCAGCTAAAACAGTAGCAGTAACAGCAAAAAATGTCCTGTCCTGTTAGTACTGTCCCGAGACAGTTAGACACTGTCCCGGGACAGTTAGCCACTGTCCTGTGACACCCATGACTGTCCTGTAACACCCAGCCACTGTCCCGTGACACCCAGATACTGTCCCGAGACACCCAGACACTGTCCCGTGACACCCATGAATGTCCTGTAACACCCAGACACTGTCCCGTGACACCCAGATACTGTCCCGAGACACCCAGACACTGTCCTGTGACACCCATGATTGTCCTGTAACACCCATACACTGTCCCGAGACACCCAGACACTGTCCCGTGACACCCATGACTGTCCTGTAACACCCAGACACTGTCCCGTGACACCCATGACTGTCCTGTAACACCCAGACACTGTCCCGTGATACCTATGACTGTCCTGTGACACCCAGACGCTGTCCCGGGACAGTTAGCCACTGTCCTGTAACACCCATGACTGTCCTGTAACACCCAGACACTGTCCTGTGACACCTAGACACTGTCCCGTGACA
Organism: Alosa pseudoharengus; assembly: GCF_046254945.1. Taxonomy (NCBI): domain Eukaryota; kingdom Metazoa; phylum Chordata; class Actinopteri; order Clupeiformes; family Clupeidae; genus Alosa; species Alosa pseudoharengus. The sequence continues at coordinate 20,432,834 of NW_027468640.1, forward strand.
CCTATGACTGTCCTGTAACACCCAGACACTGTCCCGAGACAGTTAGACACTGTCCCGTGACACCCATGACTGTCCTGTAACACCCATACACTGTCCCGAGACACCCAGACACTGTCCCGTGACACCCATGACTGTCCTGTAACACCCAGACACTGTCCCGTGACACCCAGATACTGTCCCGAGACACCCATGACTGTCCTGTAACACCCAGACACTGTCCCGTGACACCGATGACTGTCCTGTGACACCTAGACACTGTCCTGAGACACCAAGCCACTGTCCCGTGACACCAATGAAAAATGTTCCAAATGTGAACCACTTTGAGCTGCATTCTGTGAATGAAAGGTGCTATAATTAAGCATATTGTTATTGTTATTATTATTATTATTATGTAGAATCATTTATGTCTTTGAATCATTGTACATGTATGTATGTATGTATGTATGCATGTATGTATCTTAGACATTCTTATTTGTTTTGTTTTAGATAAAAGATGTAAATTGTTTTACATAAAATTGTACATGTAAAAAATCCTTCTTTGCTTTATGATTTTTGAATTTTCAAAGTTGTTTGTTAGAATTTTTAATAAAGATGACTTGTGCTTTAAAGTAGTAGCTCTGGATTTGTGTTTTGTTATCAAGTAATGTTCAAGCACAGCTGACATTCAGCCAACACTCAGTCAGATCAGTTAGTGTGTGGGCCAGTGCATGCAAGGGGACCCAGGCAACCCTCAGCCAACACTTTGATAAACAATGACACCCACGACAGGACGGACGGACGGACGGACAGAGGCTTTATTTGTCATTCACACAACATGGGAGTATGAAGAGAACAAAATATCAACTCAGGTCTCGGTGCAGACCAAGTACTATAGTGAATAATAAATAAATACAATATAACATAACATAAGTGCTTGTTTATGGAAGTCCACAACAACCATCTCCTTGGTCTTGGTGAGTTTTTTAAAAAGATTTGCTAGGTGAGCAAATCTTTATGTCAGTTTCCACTGATTGGGCCATGGCTGGGCATGGGCAGGGATGGGCAGTATTTCTTATATCTCATATATATTGAGATGATGAAAATGCCTTTGTATTTTGTATCAAAATACTTTAGTGTTGTGTATTTTTGTATTTTCAAAATACTTTAAAATACTTTCTGTGAAACACTGTGATGACATCTATCTAACTATCTATACTGTAAAGCACGAAATGTCTGTCTCTGTCTGTTTGTGGCACCCTTGCATGGTCAAGCCGGAATTATTAACAGGCCCCATAACAACTATAAAATATAAAAAATATTTTATATATATAAAAAATAGTCTGAATGCAACACTGTTTGAGAAGTTAGTTGTGCTCAAAGGCATCAACTGAGGAGACACGACTAGCTAAGGTTACACACACTCCTTTGCTCACACAAGGACAGCACAAGGACTTGAATTCACAAGTTTATATTTCAACACTTGAGTTTGCTATTTTCCTTTCTTTTTCTGTTTTACAGTTTTTTTTTCTAGACTTTAAATTTGTCTATGTTCTCTGACCTGTGAAATATTTCAGTGCTATGGTACCTTGACAAGATACCTCAAACAAGGACATTTCCAATTTTGCACATTTTAAATAACAAATGATTGATAATGTCATAATAATTGGCTTCTAATTGGCTCAACTGATTGGATGGTATTAATGTGACAACCTGATTTTTATTTTTACTTTTTTTTGTATTTACATTGATAGAAGTTGTGCACACACCAGTTTCAGGTGTATACAAAATTATTCAACTGTGATGAAACTCACCATAAGTGTGGTAATGATGGTGTTAAATAACTTAAAAGGTTAAAATGCTACCTAGTTTAAATTTCTAAATCAGTCATCTATTTGGATTGTTTGTCTTTCAGTTATTGTCACTATTCATAGTGGGCAATCTATTACACCAACTGGCTGGAAAGTGCAACAGTTGTGGAGTCGGCATTGCATGTCGCTGCAAAACAGTACATCTCCAAACTTATAAACAGTAACTGTCAAATAAGGAATTTGAAGATGACATCCGAAAAGCATTAGATTGCATAGAAAACTGATTGATATGAATACACTTTACAGTTTAGTAATAATGCACTGGTTATGAATAACAACTATTTTAAGTAAACATACAATTAGTAATGCAAAATGTTTTTGTTCTAAGATTTATTTCTCTTTTGTGACCCCAATTAGTCCAGGAAACTGGTAAAAATGATACAGACTGCCATAATCTGTGATGAAGATATCATAGATGTTGACCTTGTGCTCGACATAATGATGCCTGAGGTAAGGAAATGTGAATATAAAAGCCATGCCATATTATGATCAGTGTGGTTTCTCCAGAATAAATAAACCAAACCATACCAAACATGCATATTGTCACTACATTCTCATGCTATTTCCAATTTGAAATCTGTTTGCATTTGAAGGTTTCCATTAACATTGTCACGAACCACGAGGGTTTCTGCAGGTTTCTGGCTGAGAGGTTCATGTCCATGCATCCGGCATTGGAGTAACAAGCATTGCTGTTTTTTTCTGTATTTATACATTCTTTTTTAATGTATTAGTTTTTTATTTATTTCTTTATGTCTTATTGGATTTCAATGTATCATCTTCATTTCATTATTATGACCGCCGCTAGCGAAGCTAGCGAAGCGGTCATATAGGGATTGTCAAAGTTTTTTTTTTTTTTTTTTTTTTTCCCGTCATCTACTTCCTGAAATTTTGGTCAACGATACCCGGGACACCGAACCACCAGGGCACATGAAATTTGGTGGGTATGTAGCCCCACTAGACTTTTACGGAAAAAAATCGTTTCGTCCCCGGGGGCCACTCCCCCCCGTGCTGGGCCCCCCGAACCGCAAAAAAAGCAGTTTTTCCTAAATAACTACCTGAACCGTGGCACTGAGGATGAAGAATTTTTTATGGTATGTTGGTCTCAAGGGCCCACATCAACCTGGCCCATAATCAGTCACTTGTGATTTGCACCCCCCCCCCCCGGTAAAAAATGAAAATGCAATATTATTCTGCTTTAATCGCCCCTATCTTCAGTTAAGATGTTCAGAACTGCACCACATTTTATGTGTATGATTGACCTGGCATTCTCTGGGGGTATGCCAAGTTTCGTAGAATTTCATCCATGGGGGGGTCTAAAAAAAATTAGGTTATGTGTACATTTAGTGACTGTACACTCATTGGCCTGTAGATGGCGGGGCACACATATACACATGCACACACACACAGGCATACAGGCATACCCACATAATATCGGTATTAGAACGGCCGATACATAATTACAAATTCAGTAGGATTAAAAGAAAGCCAAAATAAATATTCATCATCATCATCATGGCTGCATTTCCAGTATTGGCGATAAGTAGTCGTTTGTCCACTAGATGGCGCATCGTTGCAGTGAGACGTAATTTTGGTGGAAGTTAAAAGTCGGTTGGAAAAAACAATGGACGCTTCCTACAAGGACTAGTTTACCGCAGAGAACGTCTAATAAGGATAGGACGATGTTCACATGAAATGTAATTTCCATTTCTTCTTGAAGCCGAAATAAATCTGAGGATGTTTATCGGACATGCTTGGTTTTTACTGCAGGTATGTTAATCTTATAATATCAATAAGGACCTAGGTAATGTTACCTTTAGCGTTGGTTGAGTGATTGAGGCCAATTTCATTGATTGCATTTGTAGAAAACTATAAATGCGGTTATACCAAGCAAATTGATAGCAGCACTGTAATTGTATCTTTCGACTGTCATTTGTTGCACGTGCTACAAAAATAATTCTGTGCAATGGAAGATTTACCAACGTTACACCGGTCTGATACAGTTTTGCCTATACATGCGTGAGACTGAGACGCCTGTTTATTTTGTTTTAAGTGCGTGCAGGGTGTGAGAGGGGAATCGATGTGCTTTGATTCCAGCTTGGTAGTTGTAGTCTGTGAAATTAAAAAGCACGTGTGTGTGAAGTATCCAAACAATGACACCTTCCATTTCATTATGGCTGCTTTAGCAACACACCTTAAGCTACTGTGTAGTGGGTCCCATTTAGAAGTGGCTACTTCATTCGCGCTTTCCTTGACTCATGGAGCTGCGTGAATTTTATTACAACTTTTCGCCACGATATGGCAGTTTAAGTCCGCTTAATACTGTAATTGGCGTAAGCCATTGGTTTCCAAAGGAGATTTTATTTGTGTCGCCAGCATAGCCTATTGACAATTTATGTTGTAAATCGGCCTACCTTATAAGCCTACCTGTAGCTTAGGGAAGCTAACAGCTTTCTATTAGGATCTAGTTTGTTAGTTACAGTTTTGTCATAACTCCCTGATGCATTTTTGCATTTAGAATAGCCAGAGCGTGGATATCTCAATCGGAAAATTAAACAATATCGGGCGCCTATGGACTAGGCTGGGTGAACCCAGCCTGATCTGCCCTCTATTTATTTTTTGATTTCTTAAAAGATTGAGCTTGGTCTGGTGAAATCCAGACTAGCCATGGACCTCAGTTACACAATGCAAGGGAACATGAAATCAGACTATATTTGCACGAACAATAACGGACAACAGCTCTTCAACTTTGGCCCGTTAAAATGTGTATGAACAGTCTAGCGACGCATTTCATCAAGGCCCATTTGGACATGTCAGTTATTTGCACCACTGGTTAGATGTAAAACAGCATTTCGTTTCAGACTACTGTTACTTAATTTGTGCATTAACAATAACGTTTCAGACTACTGTTACTTAATTTGTGCATTGACAATAAAGTATCACATGAACTAAAGATGACTAAAATCTTATGTAGAAGAAGAAACATTCACAAAAAATCCATCCATCCAAAAATGACCTTTGTTTTTGATAGCTGTTGAAAACGGCATGGAACTGACATAGATGTTTTTGTTTATAAATAAATAAATAAATAAATAACATTATGCTGATACCTTTTGCTTTTCCCTACAGGTGTAAGTGACCTTTCATCAATCCAGTTGCCATGGATGAACTGTGATGAACTGCCCTACTTGTGATTGTTTAGAGATTTTAAAGGTTTTATAACAATGCTACATCTTCTTTGGCTATTCTACAATCTATTCACCTTTTCAGCACCAGTAGGCTACTTTCTGTGCAGCCGTACACACACACTCAGGCATGCCAAACAAGCATACACAAAAGTTTCAAGAGTGGGGGATGGAGTAAAATATGGAGACAAATTGAAGTGTGATTTCTTTTCGCGGAACGGATGTACAGGACTGAGCGGCAGTCATATTTTGTACCGCTATGCGGTACATCTAGTTTACTATATGTGTACTAGGGAAATTTGATTTTTTTTGGTATTAAGTTAAGTTTATGGTGTATTTTGTTCTGAGAGAGAACATGAGCTTGAACCATGCAAGGTTTTCCGTATTTAGATTTACAAAGCTTTTTTGTCTACAAAGCTTTTTTGTTCTTATGTTTAGAATTAAAATGTGTTCTCCAAATATGTCCAGTTGTCTGTTTTTGTGATCATCTACCCATGGATGGCTACAACATTTGGTTAAGCAAGCCTATGACTTAACAGACTTGGTAAGATGCCTCAATATTTACACATTTGCCTATAATAATTATTATTATTTATTCTTAAAAATTTTGCTGGCACAAGGAGTTTCATTAATTATATTTCCCTTTATGCGTAGCCTACGTGACGATAAACTACTTGAACTTGAACTAATGCTGCTTGTAGAATATCAACAATATACATTAAGTGTTTAATATACGTAGGCTATTTGTTGTAAGTAAGAAGTGATTTATATATTTCTTGGTTACAAGTAGCCTAGGCCAGTGGTTTTCAAAGTGGGAGCCGGGGCCCCCTGGGGGGCCGCGAGGGGGTGCCAGGGGGGCCTCAGCAAGTTGAAAGGAAAAAATAAAAGCAACAAATAAATACATCTGAAAATGTAAAAATATATTACTATGAGGGTTGTTATACAATTCCATTATAATAATGTGACGCATATCTGAACATTATATTTCCCATGATAATGACTGGGAATAATAGTAGAGTGATAACTCTCATATAGCAGAAAGCCCCAAATACAATTTTTACACACTGTATGCTCCATCGCGAAGTGCTTGTGGCTAAAATAATTATTAGGATTAGCTTAATGTATTTTTACATTTGTCGTAGTATTGTCGATGGGTTTAATAACACATCAAGGGGGTCCTTGTCCAGAACCTAGTGGTATTTGGGGGGCCTTGTCGTGGAAAAGTTTGGGAACCCCTTGCTAGGCCTAGGCTACAAGTTAATAACAAATAGAACAGAAAGAGGTGGAAGGTAGCCTATAGGCCTAGGTGGCATAACAAAACATTTCCAAAGCAACTGAGGTCGACAACGGATACTTGTGTTTTTATTTGGCGTTTTACCTAACTTTACACTTTCCACGAGACAACCATCATGACAGCGCTACACACCTAGCACACCTTTACACAAGACAGTTCTGCAAGGCACAACGTAACTTAAGCAAGACAATGCTGGATAAACAAAAACATGTTTTACAGCAGAATAATATTGGCCAGACGTCGCCCTACATTCAGCGAGGTAAGTTATGAACCCATTTTCTACAAGCCACATGTCTTCCTAACATCCCGACATTGAAATTGTATTTTCCAACGAAACAAATAAAGACAAAATTAGCTTTGTTCGTGATCTGTTTAGAATCTTTGATACCACTAGCTAGTGATGTGCCCAATGAAGCGAGGCTTCGGAGCTTGTGTCGAGCAGAAAGGGGCATGCCAGATGAAGCCCCGGTTCGAGGCTTGTGTCGTTTCCATAAAAATCACGTTACTGATGACAAACGAGGCCTCTGTTTGTGAGTGTGACGTCTGAAGCTTTGTTTGGGACACACACCCACGTGACTGCTTCGGAATCTGATTCAAAGGCTTTGAATTGCGCGAACCAGGGCACCCGCTCTAGTGTCGGATTGAGTTGTGTTGTATTGCAAGAGCCAGGCGAAATTTGTGGGTAGCCCTGATTTATATAGGATGCTTTCTCTGTTTGTGAATTTACGTTCTTTTCTTTCCGGAAAATGTCCATAATCCATAATATCATGCACATATAGAAATAAAGAAGAAATAGCCTAGGCCTAGCCTAAAGCTTTGCCATTTAGAACAATGACATTAAAACGTGTCTGCGTTGCAATCTTGTCTCAACTTCAATCATGTCATTTAAAAGCAATACAGGCTAATAATTTCTATGTAGGCCTAACAATAATGGCTGACATAATATTTTCCTTTTATTGGAAGTTTGATTCATGAAACGTCAAACTATGTCAGGCCATGTAGGGTTTGGTTTAATTAGGCGCCTGGTCGTTTCCTTTTCACTCTCGTCCATAGCGTTGATAATACTTCGTCCTGGTTCAGAAGCTAAGTAGTGTCTACTGCGGTCGTTAAGTGGATGGGAGACCGATTGGATCATTGACTGGGATAACATGATTTCACGCCTCCACGGAAACACCAATCTTCACGTGATAACGAGTGACGGGATTATGTTGCCTAATCGTATTTTATTGTATTGAATTGAGACAAACAGAAATGCACATTTCTTGCAACACTTTTAATGTAATGAATGAGAACATTTCGAAGCTTTGGCATTGTGTTGAATGTTGTAGGCATTCTTTTCACTAGTCCGTGACTGCGGGGCTTTATGCAAACCACCAGATGTCGCTGTGTTTTCCTTATCTTCCATGTTTCGAAGCTTCGACACATTACTCGGCACATTAGGAAAATGTGCCGAGTAGCGCTCGAGGCTTCATTTACCCATCACTACCATAGACAGTAAAAGAAATGGACGAACAGACTCCGTCGTTTTCAATGAGAGGGCACTGAATCAAATAGAACGATTTTTCAGTTGGTCCCCCCAGTACTGCGCAGACTCACACTTAACTTTGTGACGTTAGCCATCGAACTGAATCTTGTAACTCATATGATAGATACACAGAAATTCTTCTCACACTTCCTTCGCCTTTGAACTCATCAAAGTTAAACATTTATTTATGTATTATTATCATCCTCACCAAGTTGTGTTAATGTTGAAGCTACCATACATGATCATCTTCAAAAACAGTCATGCTAAAACAAAACAAAAAATGTATAGCCTTGAAGCTAATCTTCTATCCACTTTTCCGACTTACGGTCAACCCATCGAAAACCTCTGAAATGATTAGTGCTGTTTTTTTTTTAAATTAGGTTTACTTTTTTTATGATTGTGACCGGGGCCAACACCAGCCCCGAAATTACAATTACCCGACTACGCCACCCAGAGGGACAAAAAGAGGGGAGGAAATCCCACCTGACAGTGCTAAGCTAGTTTAACAAGTTCGTAAGTAAAACAGAAGAGAGCAGAGATCAGATTCTCAAGTTCAGTACTTTATTGACCTTAAGTGGGACAATAAGGTGGGGAAGGAAGCCAATTAGTAAAAATATATATATTTTATTACAGGTCCAATAAATATGTAACAATAAATGGAGCTACTGATATGTCAATCACACCTAATAAATGCAGTCTGGAAAATTAGCCTAGTTATCGAGATACTTAAGTTATAGTCAATACCGCTGTGGAGAGAGCATCAGGTGAGCCACTGGAGGGCGAAGGAGGACCCCCAAGACACCCCTCACCTGTGCAAGAGAAAATATTCACACACACCAAACAAACGGTTATCTACACTCACAGCAAGCAAATAGTGCAGGCACACATTTATGGGTGAACACCAGAAAGCCTCGCTAAGCATGCAGTGAACAGAGGGGAGGAAGAAAAGGGCTTGCACCATCCGTGGGCCTGATGCGTATAAACTCTCCAGCAACGGGACTAATAAATAGGCTACGAGAGAAAGAGACCGTTTGTTAAATACAGTTTTTTCAGAGAGATTGAACGAACACAGTTGGTTTGACAAACAAAACAAAAGAAACAGCACATGTATCCAAAAAAAACCCAAGGACACGGACATACATTCATAAGCGACAGGACAAGTCAAGCGTAGCCTACACCAGCCGTGTAGCCTAACTAGCGACAGCGTTAACCAGGCAGCCAGTTTATCGCAGACGACACAAACAAAAGTTACACCAATCACAGAAAACAAAATGCGTATGGCAAAACAGCAGTGGCATTAACGGGAGTTCTTCCTTAAAGCAAACGGAGCCAATATTAACATCACATGCAGTAAGTTCATAGAACAGGCATTCAGTGCGTTTCATAACAATGGGTGAATATTACCTTGTAGGCTACCGACTCTAAGAAAGCTCGTCTTTCACCCAGTCATCGTCGCACCAAGCCTTCCTGTTAACGACCGGCAGATTAAAATACTAAAACCATCAAAACACAAGAAAGCAGTGCGTGCATGCAAGATAAAACGCACCTGATCAGGACAAACAAGGCTTAAACAGGGGGAAGTGGCGGAATGTTTGCCTGGGGTTCAGCGCCGACAATAGGAACCTATTACATAAACCAATGAAACATTACATTCTGCTAAATAAAGACCCATTATATGGCCAAAAACCCAAGCTTACCTGCCAACAACCAGTGATCTATAGGGGGGTACAGTCCAAGAAGTCAGGCCGCAAAGAAGCCGACAATGGCTGCTATTTAAAGCCAAGCTCAAATGCGGAAGTGCATTACGTTGATTGAGTAGTGCTGCGTAATCTAGTTGGGGGCGTAGCCCCCGGCTACAATCTACCCTCCCCCCACGTTATATCGGCGTCCCGACGATACAGTGAAATCTATTAATTCCAGGGCCTAAACAGTGCAATAATTACGTTACTGGACCCAGGTGACTGAGACACTGCCGCACCACCGCCTCCCCCAGTTGGCTTGGGGAGATGATGTGGATTGGTATGCTTTCCAGCAGTCTTCCGTTGAGTCCTTCGGAGGGAGATCTCACTGTCCTGCGAATCCTCACTACTCGAATCCATTTCCCGTAGTGAGGAGGTTCCCACCATATCAGGTACCATAGGCTCAAACAAGGGAGGAAGGGGAGTTGGTTGACCACATGAGATAGTGGTACTGTTGTTCACTTGGTCGCTAGTAGAAACCATTCCCCTTAAGGAAGAGGCGGCAGATGTACCAGGTACCACAGGTTCAAGCGAATGAGGTAGATCTAATGAGTCATGTGAAGCAGTGGTGATGACTTCAGGTTGGGGCGGAAGTATGACCCACAACTCACTCTCTGGGTCGTCTGCATCAGGATGTCCACGGGTGGGTCCCGCCTTGGCCTAGAAGAACAGGCATGATTAATAGGGACAGGTCTAAGCAGCATTCGATGGACAGTCCTTACAGGACCTAGGTTACCCTCATCGTCCACTGGGGCAATGTAATACACTGCACTACTATTGGACGGAGCCTTGATTATCTGATACTTCCTGGGCCCCCATGTATCTTGAATCTTGGCCCGCCCCTGAAAGGCCTTATTCTGAAGATACACCAGGTCCCCCTCTTGAAGGTCCTCACAGGTCAGGTGCTGATCATTCCGTTCCATTCGGATGCGGGCAGCTTCCCGTAGCCGCTCCTTGGCACCATCAAAGGCAGTCTGGAGTCGCTGCTGATGTTCCCGCAACCAGTCATCAACGGAGCCCGATGATGGTTCGTGGATTCTGCCGAGAAGGAAGTCAATGGGCAGGCGTGGTTCCTGGCCGAACATCAAGAGGTACGGGGACTCCCCTGTGGTCTGGTGGATTGTGGTATTGTATGAGAAGAGGACCTGTGGCAAGTAGGCTGGCCAATCACATTTCTTATTAGGGGAAAGAGTCTGAAGCAGGCTGTGTAGGGTCCGATTGAATCTTTCGCACTGTCCATTGCCCTGTGGATGGTAAGGGGTGTTGTGCGTTTTCTGGACTCCATAAAGCCTGCAAAGTTGCTGGATCAGAACACTTTCAAAGTTCCGTCCTTGGTCGGAGTGGATCCGCGCTGGGACCCCAAACCGGTAGAACCATTCCTTCACCAGGACGCCTGCAACAGTGGATGCCCGTTGGTCTCTTGTTGGTACAGCCTGGGTAAACTTGGAAAAAACATCAGTCATAATTAACACGTTTTCCAAACCACCTCGGGAGCGCTCTAGTAAGGTAAAGTCAATAGCCAAAATATGATTTGGCCTGGAACTAATCAGATGACCCATAGCAGTTTTCACTGCAGGCTACACAGATTTGGCTAGTACACAGCGCTCACATTTCTGACACCACCTTTTTACATCTGCGTACAACCCTGGCCAGTAGCAACGTTGTCTGACCAATTCGGTTGTCCTTTCCACACCTTGATGCCCATGGCCTTGGTGAAGCTGCTGAAGGACCTCTTCCTGTAATACCTTTGGGAGAAGTAGTTGGGTCACTTCCTCCCCTCCATCCGATCGGAGCATCCATCCGGAGGCCATCCTGTTCTAGGATCCGCCCCCACTGTCGGACCAATTCGAGTGTGGGCCGTGAAAGGGCAGCCAACTCTGGGCGAGTGGGGATTCTTTTCTGTCGCCAGAGTGACAGGAAGGGACCTATGACAGCATCCTCCTTTTGCAACGTGGCGAGCTGGTTCATGAAGTAAGTAGGCAGAGCAGTAATAATGGACTGAGTTGCCTCAAAGGATAAGTTGTTGGTTGTTGTAGACCTTCAGGGAGCAAAGTTTCCGGCAGTGCAGATGCAAGTACAGGGTGTCTGATGCTAGGTGGCCTTGAAAGGGCATCCACGTTAGTATTGGAACGGCCAGATCTATACTTGATAGTGAAATCAAATGCTGCTAACTGAGCGGCCCACCGTTGTTCTGTTGCCCCCAACTTTGCGGTATTTAAGTGACTCAGGGGGCTCTCTGAATTTTTCACTCATGGCCCATTTCAGGGCCAAGAATTCCAATTTCATGGAGCTGTAATTGGGCATGTTCTTTTCTGCCCTGCTCAATGTCCGGCTAGCATAGGCAACTGGTCTCACCTGCCCTCCTTGATTTTGGGACAAAACGGCCCCCAAGCCGCTCAAGCTGGCGTCGATTTCTAAAATAAAAGGTAAAGAGAAATCAGCATATGCCAACACTGGAGCCGTAACAAGCCTAGATTTAAGATCCTGAAAGCTTTGTTCACACTGATTGGTCCATGCATCTCCGAGTAACTTCCCTGCTCCCTTTTTAGTCTGATTCTTTGTCAGCTCGGCCACTACGCGATGAAGGGGGGCAGCCATCTGGGAAAACCCCTCCACAAATCTCCGATAATAGCTTGCAAAGCCTAAGAATGACCGTAGTTCTGACACAGTCGAGGGACGAACCCACTTTGCAACAGCATTTATTTTGTCAGGGTCTGTAGCTACCCCATCCTTGGAGATAACATGGCCTAAGTACTTTACCTCAGTTCTAAAAAAGCAGCACTTTTCAAGTTTCACCTTCAGGCCCTCATAATGCAACCTGGCCAGTACCGAATCCAGCCGCTGTAGGTGGTCTTCTACTGTGGATGAAAAAACAATTACATCATCCAAGTACAACAGCAAAGTCTGAAAGTGTTGAGCACCAAAAATTCGCTCCAGTCGCTGGAAGGTACTGGGCCCGTTGCAGAGCCCAAAGGGCATACGATTGAACTCAAAAAGGCCAAAGGGAGTACAAAAAGCAGTCTTCGCTTTATCCTTCTCGGCCACCGGCACCTGGTTGTAGCCACTTGCCAAGTCAAGTGTCGAAAACCAGTGAGCCCCCGATAACGCATCCAATGACTCTTCTATACGGGGTAGTGGGAATGCATCGCGCCGTGTCTTAGCATTAAGGGATGCGTATGGGCTACAGCTCTCGCGAATCACCTTGGCCTCCAAAAGTTGATTAATGTGGGCTTTTACGGCTTCATAGTCTGATGGGGGAATACGGCGAAACCGTTGTCTTACTGGGGTCTCATCAACTAAAGGAATCTCGTGTGCTAGGAGGTCAGTGCACCCCAAGTCCCCTTCGTGAGTTGAAAAAACATCCTGGTGTTTCTGTAACAGACTTTTAATGCTAGCTTGTTCTGATTCTGAAAGAGCACCCAGATTCAAAGACCCAAACGGATCTACCACTGTACTGGCCTGAACAGACTGGACATTAATAGTGGTGGCTGCTTCCGGTCTCCCCAAAACCCCTCGAACCTCGGTGACCCCAGATGGCAAGGTTATAAGTTGAGCAGGCGTCAGAGTGCCTAGAGCACAATGAGGGTACAATTTAACATCTACTTGCCCCACATTTACCATGGGGACATAAACTGTACCCCAAAATATTTTAACCATGGATGGAGAGGCTAATAAGCCTGCAGGCAACGAGTCATGATTGGCAAATGGTTCAAACATTACCATACCAAATGGAGAGAGGATTTTCTGAGAGCAAGTAGCAGCCACCAGCTTAATAGTTCCCCCTGGTATGTAGACAGGATACCTGCCCCTCACCTTAGCAATACCATGTCGGTGACTCGGGTCTCCTGGCTGAGCTTGATGGCATGATTGTAGAGCATGCTGGAAAGCCCTCGGGGCCTGCTGCACAGAGGGCTGATCAAAAAGGGCGGGGCCGTGCTGTCGGAACAAATTATCGTAACATGCACGTATGATATTCATGCCTAACACCCCATGGACCCCTGCCATAGCTGTAGACCCCGACCCCTTTACCACCAAGATACCCCTCTTGGGGATCGAGGTACCCAGAACATCAACATCAAGTTCCACATAACCTAAATATGGGATATCTAGCCCATTTGCTGCACGGAGCTGTAACCATTGGCATTCTCTTGGAGAATCACAAAAATGTGCATTGAAAAAGTCCTCTGTGACTGTGGAAACCATTGACCCTGTATCCAGTAAACATTTCACATTTACCCCTCCCATGTTTACAGTGATGTTAGGATATGATCCCACAATTTGTGAAAATTCTTGTCTAGGCACCTCAGCCCCATTACCTGAGCCAATACTGCCCCCTTCTGAGTCGTGGCTCATCAACACAGAGGGAGCTAGTTTTCCGGACGCTGCCTTTGGGCACCCTCCCCCAACCTATCATATGGCTGAGAACCAGTACTCTGGGTTACCCGTGCATTGTCACAGTTGCGTGCATAATGCCCAGGTTGTTGACATCTCCTACAGATAACAGGACCAGGACGAATGGATTGAGGTTGTCTAGAAGGGTTTTGCAAAAGTGATACACTCTCTGTAAGTTTGTCAAGCTGTTCTTGTTGCCTCTTTAGCATTACTTTTAGTTCAGTAAGCTCTGAAGTTTGTTTATGTAAGACCCCTGCTTCTCTAGGGACGTTTGATATCTGGGTAGCACAAATAGATGGAACTGAGAAACTCCTTACCCTACCTTCAGCTGGCCTACCTTCTCTCTCCCACCTGATGGCTTCGCCCCTTACGTCTAGCAGGGTGGCATCTGGTTGGGTGCGGCCCCACTGTTTCAACGCTCTGCGGAGATCTGGATCATAAACATGTTCCACAAACTGATCTCTTAATAAAATAGCAAAATTAGGTACATTATCAGGAGCAGCCTTCAGCACTCTTTCCATCAATTCAAATAACGCATGTGAGTATTCTTGGAGAGACTCGCCCTCCAACTGTCTCCTAGAGAAGAAATCTTTCTGGAGGGCAACATAGGACTCAGCGCAGCCATACAGTTCCTGTAAAACAGATAGCACTTTTGTTGGATTTTCCCTATCCTCCCTAGGCCTATACTTAATTTCATCCTTCGCTTCTCCCTCAAGATGGTCAAAAATGAAATAAGCCTAATCTATAGGAGCCAAATGTCAAACCCTCATACTGGCTTTGACTTCCTCAATCCACTCCAAAACACCCATACCACTCTTACCCCGAAACACAGGACATTTCTGTTCCCTGGGTACATATAAAATACGTTCAGACGTCGTTAGGTTGTCAGTCACTAACCTAGGACCACCAGGGAGATTAACAGATGCAGAACCAGAGGGCTGTGGGTGTGTTCTCGTTTGGTCTCGTTTAAACTGTTCATTTTCAGCTCGCAACCTTGTCACCAGGTCTTGTAACTCCTGCAGTTCAGTTTCCATATCTACAAGACTTTTAACAGTCACTTCAACCAATTGCACAGCTTGCAAGGTCCTGGCAGGGAGGATGGATCCGTCAGGGATGCTGTGCTGCCAACTGCTGTTTTGCCTTAGAAACAAACAATGCAATACAATCTTACAATAAACACACATAGAAAATAACCAAAACCAACCAACTGTGAAAGTCCAGACTCAAGAATCAAATCTCTGCTTTACACGAATCCTGCCGACTATCGCCAGATTGTGACCGGGGCCAACACCAGCCCCGAAATTACAATTACCCGACTACGCCACCCAGAGGGACAAAAAGAGGGGAGGAAATCCCACCTGACAGTGCTAAGCTAGTTTAACAAGTTCGTAAGTAAAACAGAAGAGAGCAGAGATCAGATTCTCAAGTTCAGTACTTTATTGACCTTAAGTGGGACAATAAGCTGGGGAAGGAAGCCAATTAGTAAAAATATATATATTTTATTACAGGTCCAATAAATATGTAACAATAAATGGAGCTACTGATATGTCAATCAC
Organism: Alosa pseudoharengus; assembly: GCF_046254945.1. Taxonomy (NCBI): domain Eukaryota; kingdom Metazoa; phylum Chordata; class Actinopteri; order Clupeiformes; family Clupeidae; genus Alosa; species Alosa pseudoharengus. Next base: position 20,448,369 of record NW_027468640.1, read on the forward strand.
ACCTAATAAATGCAGTCTGGAAAATTAGCCTAGTTATCTAGATACTTAAGTTATAGTCAATACCGCTGTGGAGAGAGAGAGGATCAGGTGAGCCACTGGAGGGCGAAGGAGGACCCCCAAGACACCCCTCACCTGTGCAAGAGAAAATATTCACACACACCAAACAAACGGTTATCTACACTCACAGCAAGCAAATACTGCAGGCACACATTTATGGGTGAATACCAGAAAGCCTCGCTAAGCATGCAGTGAACAGAGGGGAGGAAGAAAAGGGCTTGCACCATCCGTGGGCCTGATGCGTATAAACTCTCCAGCAACGGGACTAATAAATAGGCTACGAGAGAAAGAGACCGTTTGTTAAATACAGTTTTTTTTAGAGAGATTGAACGAACACAGTTGGTTTGACAAACAAAACAAAAGAAACAGCACATGTATCCAAAAAAAACCCAAGGACACGGACATACATTCATAAGCGACAGGACAAGTCAAGCGTAGCCTACACCAGCCGTGTAGCCTAACTAGCGACAGCGTTAACCAGGCAGCCAGTTTATCGCAGATGACACAAACAAAAGTTACACCAATCACCAGTGGCGGAGCTAGGGGGTGGCTAGGGGAGGCTTAAGCCCCGAATCTTTTTTCAAAAGCCCCAAATCTTTTTTTAGTGTTTTAAATTCCCGGCAATTCTTATTTCCAATATAACTTCCCCTCGGTTTCTCTATAAATGTCACAAAATGCTCTATTACTGAGAAAATATATCCCTTATTTTCAAAGCCCAATATTGAAAAATAATTTGACTTGCTACACAATCTATGCCAGGTCTCTGGGCTATCCGCTATGGTGATTTCAATGGTTAGATTGATTTGTTTAGATCCAGTGAAAATGCTGCCTTGACAACGCTACGTCATGGCTTCGGTGTTCCAAAAAGCCTCTGTCAGAAGTCTGTCACTTTTACAGTCTGTGATAAAACACTTTGTGTACATGTTGTTGAAACGTTATGGATATTAGAACGTTTTTCAAAAGACCACCCAGCTCCGTTCAAGCAACTGCATCGCCCAGTGAACTGACGGATAGTGTTGTTTCAGGTTGGTGATTTCACGTAAAGAGCTTTCAGTCAGTTAGGCAGGCTAACGTTGGGCTACTTGGCTAGCTCCCTAGCACTAAATGCTTTTAACGTTAACGTTAAATGTCCTCGTTCGTCAGCGGAAAAGGCAAATTCAGTACTCTCATAGGCTAGCTAAGCCTACTGCAGAATAAGAAATTCCAGCTCCCAAAACAAAATGATCCTCGTCTTGTAGCTAATAAATTAGGCTACACTGTTTTGAAATGTCAGAAAAACCCATTAACAGTTATCTGCCCATGTCAACTTTTCAGTGTCATATGTTGCACAAAAGAATGTTAACTGTTAGCCTACCTTAAAACCTTGTTGATATCCTATCCACCACCACATATCTTATAATCCAAGAGTCCACATAAATATAGTCATGTATGTCATGTATGTATGTAAGTCATGTTATGTTGTTTTGGCTGCCTAACTAATTATTAACTAAAAAAAAAAACATTACAATGATATATTGAGAGGAAAGGGCCCTTTCCATAAGTGTGTTAATCAAGCACCATGCAGTCTGTATTCATAATCTAGGTGCTTGATTTTATGCACCTGTGTAAAGGGACCTGATGAAACCTATGAATAATCTTGCTAAATTACAAAATTAATATAATTTAGAAACGCCTATGTCAAGATGATAATGCATTCCTTCTAAAATACCCTTGTATCATGATGACTGGCCATACTGTAAAATATATCATAATATTATGTATATTATAGTATAAGATATTCTATATATTTGTCACACAGATGAGATCAGGGAAGAGGAAGAAGGAGAATAGCAATAATAAACTAGAAATGCAATTCCGAGGAATTACACGAGGGGATGCAGTCTGCTGGTTAGGGTGTTGGTGAGGCTGTTGAGCTTGCTGCTAGCTGTTTGGTAGGGTAATTGTGATACCTGCAAAGGTGCTTTTGGAGTAACCAAATTTGAATCTTGTGTGACATGGCATTCTTGAGATATCATACTCAAGGTGATTTTGACCTTGACATTTGACCTTCAACCTCCATCTTCAACTCACTTCATCTTTGAGTCCATAAAAACACTCGTACCAAATTTGAAGCATGTACGTCAAGCCGTTCTGGAGATATAATGCTGAATGCATGAGATATGGCTGGGACTTTTATTTTGACACACAGGAAACACTTTAAGGCGAGACACTACAGGTGAATAGGGTAAAATTTTTAAATAATAGACATCACCATGAAACTTCCTCAGTTGATTACTTACACAAGTATGAACAAAAAATGTATTACAAGTTTTTGAAATTTGAATGTTTAATTATGCAAATTATCTCATTAAATATGCACAAATTTGCATATATTTTCGGTAGATAGATCTGAACATATGATAAAGCCAGGTACAAAATTATTTTTTCATTTTGTTTGCATACAAGATGAAAATAAAATTACAGAGGGATTTCAGGATATCTGCTTTCATTACCTAGGAAATCAGAATATACTGTCCATAGCCTTTTTTGCCATATATTTTTGATTAAAATGTCACATAAATCAGGCCAGGAATGATTTATTAATAAATCCCTCTGTAAATATCTTCAGAATACTGCTAAGTGTATAACTGGAAAGTTTGGTGTACATAGGTGCTACATAGGCTGAGATGTTTCTACTGGAAAATGAGAAAAACTCAATTTGAGAAAACAGCCTTGGAACACAGCCAAGAGATTCCGTTCTGAGCCTAGACTCGCCTTTGAACTTTCGCGATTGGTTGCGGTTACAAAGGAAGTGTCCATATTTGGATAGCAGAACGTCATGCAGGAAAAACAGAGCTTTCCAACAGTACTACACATGTTATGTTTTGTATCACGGTCGTGGTAGAGCATGAAACGTTAGAAGACTAACTTTTGGTGAATTTAGGAGAAATATACAGGCGCGAGTAGACAAAATGTAATGAAATAAACACCTAAATGTGTAAATCGGGCTTTGTTGTGGTAGTAGTGTGAAAGAACACATGCTAATGGCCTCCTTACACTAAACAACTTTGACAAGATTTGAAAGATTCTTGAAAGATTGGAGTCTTTTGAGGAAAGCTTGAATGGGGGGCATTAGTTAAAAGACTACAATCTTTCAAGAATCTTTCCCAAATCGTCAAAGTTGTTTGGTGTAAGGTGGCCATAAGGTAGCAAATTAGCCCAAAATCTCGAAATTGACCAGTGCATGAAAAAACGATGTTTTCACCTGCCGTGTCTCGCCTTAAAGGAACACGCCACCCAAAATCAGTAGTGATATATGTTCTCCTATTACCACGCTAGGTCGAAGTACTCCCAAGTGCTATTGCGCCACACATTGTAGTTCTCATGTTTATTCGCTTGGAAAATCGTCACGTTTCATGTTGTGTGCCCTAACATTTTTCATCAACTACTCGTGCAACTGTATTTAAGTAGGTAAAACGTGGAGGTGTTTGAATACTGCTATGTGCCTCTCTCTACGGCCACGGCAGAGCCCGCTAGCATAGCAACATGCTAACACATTCGCGCCGCGCGACAGAGCGTTTGAGTGCACCTACCGACGCGGGAGAGGTACGACTCAACTCGTGAAAGTTACGGTAAGAACATATATCACTACTGATTTTGGGTGGCGTGTTTCTTTAACAGGATTTGTAGTTCAGGTAGAGCTAGATTGTATGCTTAGAAGCTGAGACAGTTGAATTCCTCACAGGTGACACCTGTGCCAGTGTTCTGATTAGCCCGGGAACTGCTCTGAGAACTACTTAACGAGCGCAGCTGGCTCTATTATGACATCACAGCCCCCATTCAAGTCTATGGGGGAAAAATACACTTTTAATTACAAATATCTCAAAAAGTATAAACTTCTCAAAAATGAAAAACGGATAGGACGGTAAAGCCTTGGAAGATCTACGGAACGGTGCTTCAACCAAATTTGTATGTTAAGCGGTTTAGGCTGAATAGCGCGCACAAAAAGGTAAAAAGAAAAATAATAAGAAGAAGTCTCCGGATTTCAATAGAGGGGATGCATCCCCTCTAACAATAATGTCATATCAAACAATAGCCAAATGAAAATAAACAAATAGTATAATATACAAACCATAAGAAATGCTTAATTAACTAAGTACATGCTAAACAGATATGAACAGATATTGCCTCTTGAAAGACCCAAAACTATAATTTTACACAGTATAGTGCCAGTCAGATACCTTGAATCTGTTGAATGTTAGTTTCACATTTTTTAAGTCTCAATGTGTCCATTAGTTTACACAAAATTCACTAGAAGTCATTATTTAAGGGGTTATTTAAAAAAAAAATTAAATGGGCTAAGCCCCGAATGTTTACAATGTCTGGCTCCGCCCCTGCCAATCACAGAAAACAAAATACGTATGGCAAAACAGCAGTGGCATTAACGGGAGTTCTTCCTAAAAGCAAACGGAGCCAATATTAACATCAAATGCAGTAAGTACATAGAACAGGCATTCAGTGCATTTCATAACAATGGGTGAATATTACCTTGTAGGCTACCGACTCTAAGAAAGCTCGTCTTTCACCCAGTCATCGTCGCACCAAGCCTTCCTGTTAACGACCGGCAGATTAAAAATTCTAAAACCATCAAAACACAAGAAAGCAGTGCGTGCATGCAAGATAAAACGCACCTGATCAGGACAACCAAGGCTTAAACAGGGGGAAGTGGCAGAATGTTTGCCTGGGGTTCAGCGCCAACAATAGGAACCTATTACATAAACCAATGAAACATTACATTCTGCTAAATAAAGACCCATTATATGGCCAAAAACCCAAGCTTACCTGCCAACAACCAGTGATCTACAGTCCAAGAAGTCAGGCCGCAAAGAAGCCGACAATGGCTGCTATTTAAAGCCAAGCTCAAATGCAGAAGTGCATTACGTTGATTGAGTAGTGCTGCGTAATCTAGTTGGGGGCGTAGCCCCCGGCTACATTATTATTAGGTTGCCTCTGTGTAATGCTTTACCTTAACATACGGTCGTGTATGCTAGGTTTTGCTTATGAGTTACCGTCAGACAGTAAGGTGGACTGGGCTTCTTATCCAAACAATACGGTTATCTCTCTACGGCGCGAAAGAGAGATTACGTCAAAGCTAGCTTCCCTCCAACCGAACAAGCTAAGCATTCTTCTTACGGGTAACCAACGTTACGGACGAGGTAATGGAGTCTGTTTTGCCTTTGTAGTGTTTATGTAGATTACACAGAAGCTACAATATCGGCACAGGATATATGTTATATGAAGTTATGGTATTTCAAAAAAATCCTAGAATGAATGGACTTCTATGGGAGTTAGCAGAGAGGTGGTCCCTCCAGTCTACGTCGATTCTTCTACTTCCGGGAATTCACCTGCCCCCTTGATCACTACCACTAGCCAATTTCCGCAATACAGTGCCACAAGACACTACGCAACATCCGCAAGACCGAGGACAGGCCAAAAGTACTGTACAGTACAGTTTCGGCTCTAACCGCCTCTCAGCTAAAAGAACAAATTAGGTTGATGAGTATAGAAATAGGGGAACTGAAAATCCAGGCCACTTTTGGATTACATAGATTCGCGGGATCTGACGACGACATCCGTTTCTACACAAGGTAAGTACAAATGTTACAAAACTTGATTTTAACATAGGCTAGCTGCAGTAGGCCTAAGCCATCTGTAATTTAGATACTCATATTTTTCCTTGTACACAAGTTATGTGCTGATAGTTAGCGTCTTTTGGAAATATGTCACCTTTTTCAGCCCTTCTGAGTTTAAAGGTATGCTTAAAGGAGAGGGACCTAGCAAACAGGTTTTCAGTGCACCAGTCCACTGTTAGCCGAATAATATCTACATGGACAAACTATCTCTACACTGTCCTGGGCTCTGTGGGCATCTGGATGGAAAAGGAGGATGTGCAAGCCAATCTACCCGAAGTGTTCCAGGACTTCTCCGCACTGAGCTGAGATGTCAGACGCCATCGTCGCTGCTCCTACAGAGTGAGATGTATTCAAATTATAAGTCTCACTGCACCATGAAGGGACTGATTGGGATGGCAATTACCTTTGTGTCTCCCTTGTATGAGGGATCTATCAGTGACAAAGATCTCTTTAGGCGTTCAGGCTTACCAGACCTACTCACGGATGACATGGCAATCATGGTCGATAAGGGATTTTTGATCTCAGATGTGGTGAAGTGCAAGGTTTATTGCCCCCCCTTTCTACAAAAAAGAAGACAGATGCCTGCTCAGAGTGTCCTCCAGACACAAAAGATAGCACGTGTCAGAGTGCATGTCGAAAGAGTAATTAGGAGAGTGAAGGAGAACAAGTTTTTTAGTTCCATCATCCCACTATCAATCAGTGGCAATATCAATGAACTTTTCTCTGTCGCCTGCCTGCTTGTAAACTACCAAAACACTTGTCAGGGCATGGGTTAAGTGAATTGCTCAAGTTATACATGAAATAAATACATAACCATATCTTTATAAAATGTGTACATTTATTACATTACATTACATCAGAGAGGGTTAAAGCGGAGCGAGAGGCGCAAACGTTCGACAATTTCCGCGTTCGATTATTGCAAGGGGGAGGGGGGAAAATCCCCCTTTATGCAGACCAGAGTAAACCCTCGCTGCACTAATGTCAATGGAAACTTGTGGAATTTTACCAATAAATTGGTCATTATGTCTTTCTGGATTTGTTGAGGGTTTTTTGGAAAACGTTGTCATAATCTGTAAGTGTTTGGGATCATTTCAAGCCTAAAAGGGTAATTTTTTAGTGTTTGGATTTGTAATAAAATAACTTACCGTAAAACTTCAAATAATCGCCGAGTCCCTAAGAGACGCCTGTCTCTTTTAAACGCCTGGCGTGGCTACAGGTTTGGGTTAAAGGCCGGTCTCCAGTAGAAGCCTGGTCTGTTTTTTAGTTTCGGGTTGTATTTAATGTTCTAAAACCCGTCAGATTGTCTGTTTAAAGATTCGCAATGACACGAAACCGTTACAGAAAGGAGGTTACAGCAGTGTGAATTAGATGTTGCACGTCGTTACAAGCCGTCGCAAAGCATTCACGTCTGGTCACAGTTGCAAGGTTTTAGAATGTTGCATCAAGTTGCTGCTCATCTCGTTGCGAATCTTAGGTGTGATTTGGGCTTAAGTATGGCGCAGACTGCGCACGTTATGATTAGATGGCATTAAAAGACTGCGGTGGGGAAAAGCTAGAGTTCCAAATTGTATAACTCTTTTTCCAATATGAACTATGCCTATATATCCGACTTCGTCATTGTTCAATTCATCCCTTGTGTTAATTTGCGGATAGGCCGATGGTAAGCTTGTTTTATGCTGGCAACAAAACCAGAACGGTTCGCGAACGTTATCTTTATTCTAAATGCCATGGCGATAAAGAGAAAGAAGTCAGAAAAGGAATGTACCTTAGACTAGGCTATATCAGAGCCCGTCTACGGACATTCTCTGGCTATATAACCTACTGAAATAGATTAATGATGTAAAGTCAAGTGCGCTTCTATGGGACTGGTGTGTGCGCGCACAGTTTTTATTGATGAGTCGGAGTGGCAAGTGCTGCGCATAGTTGCAGTAGAATGTGGCTGCCCAGGGCATTATAAAACTTCTCACTCTTAGACCTACTCATACACGGCGGTGAAATGGCGTATTAACTGTCTAAATTCGAATCATATGCTGGGGGATAAATCGTCGGACATCCATGATTATTTTGTTATTCAGCACCCCTGGTCAAAAATATGTTCCTGTGCGCCTGGAAGTAGGCTATGATTTGAATGTAGACTGTTGTCAAATTTGGCAAATATAAAACGGGAGAAACAGTATGATTCATGCTCTCTCATGCGGTTTCATTCCTGCCGAAAAGGAGGGAGAATTAAACATTAAGCACGTTCCACTTTTGCATAAATAATTCCTGAACGGTTTTGGTCAGGGCTGATAATGCAACTGTATTTGACAAAGGACCGATATAGGCTATTTGCTTGTGACAAAATATGAGCTTTCAGTGTGATACGATCTCTTTGTAGATTACGTTTAATTAAAACGTGTTTCATCTGTTCTGGCTATCCCAGCTATTTGGATCTTACTGTATCTCACTCAATGAACAACATCTCAACACTAAATGAATGATGATCTGTAATTGTCATCAGATAGCCTAGTCATATAGGTAGACATAGGTAATATTTTCCATCTTTGCAGAGGAAAAGTTTTGTGTAAAGGGAATTAAAGGCCTGTCTCATATAGACGCCTGTCTCTAATACTAGCCGGTGCAGTTTGGCGATTTGGGAAAATAAAAGCCCGGGCTATTATTTGGAGTTTTACGGTAATATCAGACCATGCTGCTGCCAGTTACTGTCCGGTAGTTAGCAGGCTAGCTAGCCTCTTAGCTAAGGTAACATTTTAAATGGGGAAGTGTAATTTCTTTGAAATGACAACTAGCTGAATAACATTACTGACAAGGCCGTAGTCACCATAAACATTGAGGGGGACGTGTCCCCCCCCCAATATTCAAATATGACCAAAATGTCCCCCCCAATATTCGGACATAGAAAAATAAAGAAAGAATAAAGCGCTATACTAGGCCTACAGGAAACCAACACGTATCTGAAATGTAATCAAACGTAAATAACGCACAAATTAGTGACCTATGGTTCCAGAGTAGCCTACACCCCTGAGTGGTGCTATCAAAAGCTTCCATTTACTGCACCCTACTGCGGTGAGGTAGGGCTGTCAACAATATCGCAAAAGCTACCAGAACAATTTTCACAAAACTTCTTGGAAAGGTGTAGCACAGGCTAAGGAAATCCCATACATGTTTGGAGCCGATCAGACTGAAAGGGAACATTTTCCATATTGTAGCCTATTCTCGCAATGATAGCGAAAGTGAAACGTTTTATTTTAAATGATGAATTTGTGCAAGCCTGTGAGAGAGTGTAAGAAGTACTTATATTCAATTATCACTAATTAAAAAGTGACAGGTGGGCGGGACTTCCGGTTAATGAAGGTCAAAGGTCTTTGATTTCCGGTGAGGGCGGGACATCCGGTCTTTGAACTAGTCATCAATTGAGTCTGACAGGTTGTTTGAATGTGGCGGGTTGCTTTTGGTAGGAGTCATGTGTCTGGGGGAGGGGGTTGTGCGTGTGTGTGTGTGTGTGTGTGTGTGTGTGCGTGTGTGTGTGTGTGTGTGTGTGTTTGTGTGTGTATGTGTGTGTGTGTGGGTGTGTGTGTGTGTGTGTGTGTGGGTGTGTGCGTGTGCAGGGGTGGGGACGGTACACGGATGTGCTGGTAATGGGGGAGCGTGTGTCCAGGGTGGGGGTGTACCGGGTGTGTGTGTGTGTGTGTGTGGGTGTGTGTGTGTCCAGGGTGGGGGTGGTACACGGATGTGTTGGTAATGGGTGAGCGTGTGTCCAGGGTGGGGGTGTACCGGGGTGTGTGTGTCTGTGTGTGTGTGTGTGTGCATGGGTGTGTGTGCAGGGGTGGGGACGGTACACGGATGTGCTGGTAATGGGGGAGCGTGTGTCCAGGGTGGGGGTGTACCGGGTGTGTGTGTGTGTGTGTGTGTGTGTGTGTGTGTGTGCATGGGTGTGTGTGTGTCCAGGGGTGGGGGCGGTACACGGATGCGTTGGTAATGGGTGAGCGTGTGTCCAGGGGGGGGGGGGTGTACACGAATGTGTTGGTCATGGCTGTGGGGTGTCCTGTAGGGGGATGTCATGGGAGTGTCATGCGCGAGCAATTATGAGCGGCGCTGTTAGGGAGAATAAAAGCGGTGTAAAAGTATGGGTAAAGATAGCAAAGTAAAAATGGCTAGTTTATCAACTCCTGAAAATGCGGGTCCTAGTAGCGAGCGGCTAAGTGGGGCCCCTAAGAGAAAAAGCTCTGAAAATATTCTTTCTCGCACGCAGGAGCCACCCCCGGCGCGGTTATGCGGCCGTGTGAGTTGGGAGGGTAAAGCTTTGTGTTACAAATTTCTGTTTCAGCTGGGCCAGCTGTGTCTCTACACGGAGGACATGGAACTGGGTACTGAGCCTTTGGAGAGCAAGCTGCTGCTGAAATCATCGGATTGGAAAACGTGTCAAGAGATTGTACGGTGTGCATTGGCGGGTCGAGTAGGCCGCTCTGAGGCGGTGGGATGTTTCTGTACCGTGAGAGACGGAGAGGGTTCTTATGTGGTGGTATCCAGGCAGGCGGGCGACGAGCTGGATAGGGCCCCGTTCTCCGACAGCATCCGGGTACCTCTGAATGTTTGGCAAGAAATGGTGGATCAACATAGTGACCATATTCAAGAATTATTTGCGAAAAGTCGCATTCTACGCAGTGTGGTGAAAATCAGTCTGTGTATTCTGCAGGATGGTGAAGAAGACTTGTGATACTATGAGCCCCCCTCCTTAACCCCTCCCACTACACGCCAGCTACCGTATATAAGAACTCAGGGCCTTAAGAAAAACCAACTCATTATCCATCAACGCCAACCTCTACAGAGAACTCCCGCCATGGCCGACCCTGAAGTGTATAAGAACAGGCCTGACTATCTGCATATGGTGTGGCCGGTGAACCAGCGGATGATCGATACCGTCAAAGCTTACGTCCTGCCAATTGCGGATGTGGTGATGCGGCGCCGTCTGAAAGATCACTGTCAGGGATGTGCCATACAACATCCTAGTCAGAGGCGTCATGAATGTCTGCAGGACCCCCCTCTTTATTACTTTTACAACATTTTCGAAGACCTGGTCATGAAGCTGTGGACCCCCTCCTTCCTGTCTAATCTGATGCGTCAACTAGGGAAGCGGGGCATGAAACCTCACGAGTCCAGAGTACGGGGTATGGCCGAATGTATTCTCAATGATCTAAAGGAGGCCCCGCTTATTGCCGAAAGGATCTTTGAGGATCTGGAGACTCTGGGTAAAACCGTTCCTGACATCGAAGAGCTAGGTAGCACCGCCGTGCGTATGTGGACTGTGGCCAGAGAGAGGGTTCTGAAGCATGAGGAAAACACCGCTCAGTATTGCAAACTCCACAGTGCCCGCTGCCTTATACAGAGCAAGGACATCGTGAAGAACAGTGCAGAGGTCTCGGACAAAGAAAATTCACCGCCTGTTCGGAAAATTGTGCATGAGGAGGAGGTGGAGACGGAGGAGGGGGAGATCTCCAGTCAGGACATTGTTGGTACCCTGGAGTATTAAACATGGGTTGCCTACTGTCTGCCATTTTCCACTTGGCTTTTAGCCGGTTCGTGGTGGGACGTTTAATTCGCCTATTGAAAATGTGTTTAGCCCAGGAAACGAATGACGGCGCCGTGTACTCTGTCGGTGACTGTTCTGAGTCAGACTCGGCTAATGCGCAACGTCTCAGGCTTTTGCTGGCCGACGCGAGACATCGCTTGGAGTCAGAGGAGTGGAGGGGGCATGTGTCAAAAATGGTGGAGAGGCGGGGTGTTGTTTTGGAGAGTGCCTTTGATGTATTACTGGACCATTTAACCAATTTCAACCAAGGGCATCTGTTGTGTTTATATGTCTTAATTGTAGATGTGACCCAGGCCCAATTAAAATCAGGGGCTGCTACCTCTGATGATGTGGATAAACTGATTCATCATATTCATGCCTATCTGATTGAGAACCATAGGTCCCAAGGTGTATTTATACAATTAGCTGGTTCTGTAATGTTTGGGTTATAGCTGCTGCTTTTAAAAATGATGACTTTTTCATTTTTACTCTTTAACTAATATCAAATGACTATGTTTGTATCTATACTTAAATGTTTTATTATATATGTAACGTGTATATAACCCTGTATGTTTTTCACTAACACCAAAAAAAAAAAAAAAAAAAAAATATGTTAAACTAATGACACGCCTCCTTACATTCATGTGTATCAGCGTCGCAATAAAATCATTACACAGCGGGTCATGGACGGGGGAGGTGGTAAGGGAAAAAAGCCCCAGCGGCTAACCCCCAGATTAATGAGTCAAACATATTACACGCCGGGCGACAGCGGGGCCTACGGCGGTAAAGAGCGTCTGCAAAATGCTTTGGAAGCAAAACTCGGGCATAAAGTGGATGGGCAGCGAGTGGCCCACTGGCTAGCTGAACAAGATGCTTATACATTACACAGACCTGCGCGCCTCAAGTTCCCTCGCAACAGAGTGTTTGCGCCTCGACCGCTCTACCAGTTCCAGGCAGATCTCTGCGATATGCAAAGCTTAAAAACTGAAAACGACGGCGTACGCTATATGCTGACCGTGATTGACGTGTTTTCCAAACGTGCCTACGCGCGCACTTTAAAAACTAAAACAGGGGCTGAAGTGACAGCCACCTTTGATGATGTTTTACAGCAGTCTGGGATACCTGCTAAATTACAAACTGATGATGGTAAAGAGTTTTTTAATAAGGATTTCCAAAAACTGACTGCCCGTTACAATATCAAACATTTCAGCACCGCCAGCGATCTAAAAGCTTCAGTAGTGGAAAGGTTTAACCTGACTCTCAAAAGTTGCATGTGGCGATATTTCACAGCGAAAAACACCCGTCGCTACATCGACGTTCTACCTGATCTTCTCCATAGCTATAATCACAGTTTTCACTCCAGTATAGGTATGAGACCCGTTGACGTGAAGCCTGAAAACACTCTCGAGGTATTTCAAACGCTGTATGGTGTGGACAGGGAGCCTGTTAAAAAAACAAAGTTTAAATTCCTCCGGGGTGACACCGTGCGTCTGTCTAAATTAAGGGGCGTGTTTGATAAACGCTACGAACAGACGTTCACCTCCGAGCTATTTACTGTCAAGGAGAGACACGAGCGCCAGCCTCCGGTGTATAAAATCCAGGATTTTGACGGTGAAGAGATCGATCAAAGGTACTTTTTACGAGCCAGAGCTGCAGAAAGTCACAGTGGGGACCAACAAAGTGTTTTACGTGGATAAAGTTCTACAGACCACCACCAGGGGCGGAAAACGTTATTGCTTTGTAAAATGGCAAAACTGGCCTGACACATTCAATTCGTGGATTCTAGCCAAAGAGCTCAAGGACGTAGGGTAAAAATACATTGTGAAGGGCGAGTTATGGGTGAAGAATATGACGGATTTTATTTAACATTACCCTCCAACAGTAGCCAGGGCACTTACCCAAACAATACGAGCTCCAACTATGTGGTGCACCTTGCTCAGCCTATTGACCTGGCCTCTGGACGCTGGGATGCGGCTTTGTGCGAGTTGAGTTATCCGCGAACTTGGAGATTAATTGAAAATGACGCGCGATGGATAAATGTCACGTTTATTCCTAATCCTAAAATACCTAATGTGGAGCATGTAACAAAGAGGATCCACATCACCTCCGGTCATTACAGAGACATCCCTAGCTTAGTGCGTGAAATTAACTCTACCTTTGAGAAGCAGACGTTGACTATTAGACTCGTCTACTGCCCGATAAAAAATAAAATTCATTTCAGAGGCAATGACGACCTATTCCTGGAACTCTCCACCACCTTGAGACATATTCTCGGGTTGCAAGACTTGGGACTTATCAGCACAGGCGGGGTCGACGCGCCCTATCCCGCGGATATAAGAGGCGGAATGTACAACTTGTATGTGTACAGCGACATTGTACATAGTCATAGAGTCGGTGACACTTTTGCCCCTCTCCTCAGAACAGTAGAAATTAAAGGCCAGCCGCATGATATCGTCAACATTCAATACGATCGCCCGCACTACATGCCCGTCAGCCAGTCACATATAGAGAACATCAGAATTGAGTTGAAAAACGATCAGAATAAATTCATCAACTTTACTTATGGTAAGGTCATAGTTAAATTACACTTCAGACCGGCCAAGACATCTCTACGCCTGCCGACGCTTTGAAGCAGAACATCATCCAGCTCCGGTCGCCGGCCTCAACCTCCCCTTTACAACATGGAGTATGATCCGAAACGACTGATTCCTTATTACGTGTCACAAGCAGGAGGTGATCTGCCCGGATTCTCAGGGTCTAGTGTACAGTATGGCTACGGATTGGGGTCCACCTTAGCTAGAATGTTTCGTTTCTTTGTACCTCTGGCTAAAAAGGGGTTCGCGATGGCGCGCCCTCATTTAAAACAGGCGGCTACAAGCATTGCCTCAGATCTGACATCTGCGGCCATAAAGCGTATGACAGCCGGGCCGCAACCTGAGACTCAAGAGGGGCGTGGACTGCTGACCCTGGCACGCTCTAGACGCCCCCCTGGTCAACGTATCCGTACCCTCCTTAAAAAAAAACGACAGACGTCAAAAAGCCGCAGAACCAGACGCCGAGGTACACGTCAGCCCGCTGCTCGTAAAACTCGAGGGAGGAAAAAATCCAGACGAGATATCTTCTAAAAGATGGCTTTCAGCGTGGGTCATGAATGCACCAGGTCTGATCTCGACCTATTTGCTCCCCCGCTGACACAGTTGTCTGTGGAAGCCACGAGTTATGTAGAAATAGCCCCTCTCGCCACCCTCACTCATAATGGACCCCTGGAGTTTTTTTGCCCGGGTGACGGTTCAAAATACTTAGATCTTAATAACACACTTATTTACCTGCGTATGAAAATTACAGAACAGGATGATACGCCGATAGATAATACGGACAATGTGGGTTTAATTAACTACCCGCTCAACACCATATTTTCGCAGTGCGACGTGACTTTGGGGGATCGATTAATTAGTCACACAAGCGCAACTTACGCCTATCGCTGTATTCTCGATTGCTTGCTTAATTATGCGCCGTCCTCATTGCAAGGACAGTTTACAGCCGGTATGTTTTACAAAGATACAGCCGGCGAAATGGATGCCACTCGCTCCCCAGCCGGTCCTAATTTGGGGCTCAATGCGCGTGCGCAAATCAGCCGCGACAGTCGGGAGTTTGAGCTGATGGGACCCTTGCATTGTGACATGTTCTTTAGCGACAGACTTTTGTTGAATGCGGTGGATTTGAGAATCAAATTGACTAGGGCCAAAGATGAGTTTTGCCTTATGGCACCTGCCCAGTCTACCTACAAACTGCACATCCTGGCCGCCAGCATTTTTGTCAAGAAAGTCACCGTTTCCCCGGCCGTACGTCTGGGTCACGAAGCGGCGTTGTTAAAGGCGAATGCTCTGTACCCCTTTACACGCACTGTGGTGAAAAGTTACTCACTACCTCAGGGGAGCCGTGTTTGCAATCAAGAGAACCTATTTTTAGGTACATTGCCCCGACGTTTAGTCTTATGCCTAACCGATAATCGAGGATTCACGGGGAGTTACACGCATAATGCATTTAATTTTATACATGCGAATTGTGAATACCTGGCTTTAAGCTTGGATGGGCGTCAGATACCTGCAAAGCCCTTCCAACCCAACTTTGACCAGAACATTTGCACTCGTGAATTCTACAATCTCATTCTGTCTACGGGTCGCCATCTGAAAGACCACAGCCTCAGCATTGATCTTGGAGAATTCTCGCGCGGATATGCGTTATTTGCGTTTAATTTGGATTCGGACGATGACAATAATGGTGCAGTTCTTTCACCACCCGCAAAGGGGAGCCTAAGACTAGAAATGAGATTCCGACAACCCCTTGCAGATACTCTGACCCTGATCGCTTACGCCTGTTTTGATTCAGTGTTGGAAATTAACGCCAGAAGGCAAGTGCTGGTGGACTTTTATTAGCTTAAAAAGTATATGAACATGAACACCCTTGAAATAGAAGCTTTATTGAGACCTCTCTTAGGATCTCATTTTCTCGGTGTCTTCGCCTGTGACATGTTACCTGACCAGCATCGACGCTCAGGACCCCGCTGTTTGGTGGTAAATACCCACCCGAGTTCTCAAGGGGGTGAACACTGGCTGGCTCTGATCATCGAGTCCCGGGAGAAGGCCGAATTTTATGATAGCTTCGGATATCCTCCCCACTATGTTCACTATCCCGAAACCATTACCCCCTTTTTATTGAAACATGCTCGAGAAATCCACTACAACACGCGTCAAGTTCAAGACATAGGGTCCCAAGCTTGCGGTCAACATTGTGTATTTTACTTATCTCAAAGAATGAGAGGCGTGCCTATGGCAGATGTGCTGGACATGTATTCTGCAGACCCGCTTAAAAATGACATTATGGTTCACAAATTTGTCAACCGCTATCAACGGTGTCTAAGGACAGCGGGGGCTAAACCTGCAGGACAAAATGCCTGCTCTCTCCTTAGGTTTAAAGAATGTCATAATTGTTAATGCATGATGTTATAAAAATAGACTAGAATGAAATAGAACAATAAAAGTTTTTATTGAACTCTGTTGTGTTTTTTATTATTCCATTTACCAGAAACAGGCCAATACATAAATACAGATAGTACATCCCCAGCAATGTATCACATTCCTAGCCAACTCCGCCTAGAAGAGGCTGTTGTCGGGGACGGGGCTAGGCTTGTGTTTGAAAATGAACCACCTGTGTCAAAACCTCTCTCCCAGGGAGGTGTCACCTCGAATAGGTTGAATGTCTGAGATCCTGTCTTTGAACGCCTTCGGGGTGCCGTACTAGGCGTGGATGTCTGGGGCGGGGGGTCATGATCGAGCAAAGAGGGCGAGGGTGTGGTAAGATGTGTTTTTTTCTGTCGTAGTGCCATGACCGCCTGCCTAGCCTCTCGGTTCACGAGATCACTCAGGGGGATGTGACGTTGAGCTACGTTTTTTAGAAACAGTTGCCAACCTGGGGGTCTTTGCCCCACCATGCTTTTGTTGGAGACTGTCAAGTGTCTAATGAGATCTACCATGTGTGAGCCTGCCACCGCGTGGCCATGGTCTATAAATTCCCCTGTAGGGGTCCATGCCGGTCCTCCGACCCCCCCAGTGTCCTGTAGTTTAGCCAAAATGGACCTGGCTTTTGTATTTAAACGCTGGGGCAGGTGAGCCAACACGTCGGCTATAATTTTGTCTTGAGGCTCAACCGTTGTTACCTCTTTAGCCGGATCGCTAGGTACACCGTCAGACAGGGTAAGCTTAATTTCCTGCTGGCCCTGAAAGCCTTGCTTTTGAATATTCATATACCTATGAAGCAATTGGTTGTACAGTTTAAGTTTATCGTGGAGGTCCAGGTCCGTGCGATTTAAAATCTCGCGCATGCGCTCGTCCAGAGTCCCCATAACAGACTGTCGGAGTATTTCGCTCTCAGGTCTGTGAGTCGGCGGTTGTAACCTTTTCATGTCAGCGTCTGAAACTAGAAACATTTTCTGACCATCTCTCATCTCCGTTTCTCTCTCTCTATTTCCTCGAGGGGAATAGCAAGCTTGTCAGGAAAGGTAGAGCAACGCTTAGTAAAGGCACTAGAAAACCGCCTGTTTGCAAGACCAATTTCTTTTTTTTTTTCAGCCCAACGTGTTTGTCCGATAACACCTTAATGAACTTTTTATTTTGTTTTAGTTTCTTAAACAGAGAGGTGTTGAGGGGTATGTTGCCTTTCAGTGTATTAAGTGCTATTTCACATAAGGCACGCAAGGCATCCGATGAACAGTGTGCCAACAGCTCTTTACGCTCCCGAGGCTTAGCGGTGATTAAGGCGTGTAAAAAAGACAAGTTTCTTTTAATCCGTGAAGACATGGCCGCTTACTCGGAGGGCACGTAAACCACTGGTGTCTCCCCCGTGATAATACCTGAACGCAGACGTAGTTTATCTGGACAAGTTTGAGTCAAATCAACCAATAAATACCCGTAGGGTTTTCCCGTTGCGTCTTCATAGGCCTGTAAAAAGAAAGACTTTTTGCGAGGAAACATCTGGCTGGCTAGAACGCTTATCTGCAGTTTGTCACGTGGGTTTTTGAACAGGAACATGTACTGGGTGTTCAGACTGAGAGTCCTGGAATGTTTACCCTGATGAAAGACATTTTGAACCAGATAAAACACAGATATTAACCGATGATGAGCGTACTCCGTGAACAATTTGAAAACCTCGGGGTGGTCCCCCGCAGTCATTAGAACATCGTCTAAAATCAACAAGTGATGTCGGCCTGGTGGAAATAATTTGTCATCATTCAGAGAGTCCGGGATGTTTTTCACAAATGTAATGTTTATTTTTTGCTTCAACACGTGATACAGGGGTTGAAAAGAAGAATATATCCATACAATGTTGCCAGGTTTCTGAGACAATACCCGTTCACAGTTTTCCAAAACAGTTTTCATGAGATAAGTTTTCCCACTCTGACTCGGTCCTACAACCAGCGCTGAAAACGGTAACTTGAGGCGTAAATCATAATTCACTTCAATATCTGCTCCCCAAGACATCCTAGATAATTCCTGCAGGTCTCCTGAATATCCTCAGAAAATAGTTAATATCCAAAGGGTAGAGTGGAGTAATCAGGCATCAGACGTCTTTTATCGTACACTACTGAAAATCTTTTTTCGAGTGTTTGGGTATGCAGCGTGAAACTCCTTTTATTGCGAGTGATTCGCCGTTGTAGCGTGTGTATGGAGCGGAGTCTCTGAGGATCGCGCACATATGCCTCCACCATCTCACAGACAGAGTCCAAATTAATTCTCTGACAATTTTCGAAATGTTTAGTGATGCCCTTAACTTTAAGCACCACCCTGCCCGAATTAGTTCGGAAGGCATAAGATTTTGGCCCCGAACTCACCCATTCACTGATGAATTCGCCCGCCTGTAATTCATTAGTCAATCCCCCCAGGTAAGACGACAACTCTAGGCCCTCCTCGGATTGGCTGCTTCGGTATACTACAGAATCAGTATCATGATAAAATACACGATCCTGAAGCTTATGCAAATATTTGTAGAGTTCTAAGCGGCCGTAGGCGGTGGTAAAACTGCCTATGATGACATTAGCTTTAGCGGGAGGGTTGACATATTTAGAGGCACGGCGCCACTGTACCAGAGCCACATCCTCATTCAAGAAACTGAACTCGGTCACCTCAAACTGATCTGAAAAAAGATACTGGAAAAAATCTTCGGCTTTGCTAGCAAAACTGGTCTGCACTAAATCAGGTCTTAAACTCAATCTGCCCCATGCAGAATTGCAGAGCTGCTTGGCCAGCGAACGCTTGGCTGCATTGTATTGAATTTTCTCGGGGCTTAAAGACACCCCCTGGTGTCGTTTATAGTCTGCCACATACTGCTGTTGCAGCGCGGGCGAAGTAGCCCAGTCTGGGTAGCCCGAGGCTTCCTGCTTGCTTTTCACAAAAGAAAGAATGTAGTCTTTGAACAGCTCAGAGCTTCTCTCTGGAAAATGCCACACCTCAAATATTTTGACCACTCGGTAGCCCATATCTAGGGCTTTAGTCAATTCAGCAGTCACCCAGATACCCGTGAGGGACCTATCTGCCTCCGAGTGTTGGCAAGAACGGTCTTGTACATTCAACTCAGCGCAAGTGCGGCATAGCGTGAACATGAGTTTACCGGTACTTGTTTTATAGGGTAGAACAGGAAAGAAAAGCCCTCGGGGTGGATACACTGTAGCTTGAATTAAGCCAAAGTATTGGCGAGGGTCCTCAAAGTTTTCCCGAATAATCACGGGGTGACCTATAGGATAATCAAAGTAGGCGTTAACGTAGGGATACAATGATGTGACATCGACATATTCCAAGCGCTCGCCCGGCCTGGCAGTGTAGCGTAGACCTATAGCCGAGGTTCGACCGCCATAAAGAGAACTGCGAGGGGAGAATGGCGGCGGTAATTCTAGCCGCTTTAGAAAATCTGCCACGTCAGCCTGCTTACACATCTCTCGCCAGGAGTGTTCCCAAATAAATTCAACGCGGCAACCGTGGATAGATCTCAAAGCTTCAAGTTTTACCAACGTATGTTGGTACATAGTACCGAATGGGATTTTGGTGAGGGGGCATATGTCTTGAGCTCTGAAACACTCAGGGCAGGCATGATAAAAGCAACCCAGGAATTCGTAACAGACCCTCTCCCCATTCTGCACTGAAAACCCGTCCACAAAATATTGACCTATTTTAACCTCTCCACCATTTAAGGCGTGTCGGATAACCACCCTCTGGGATTCACACAGATAAAGAAGCCATTGTATGGAACTGTGCGAGAAGCTCTTGCTTTGCCTGCTGTAATTGTCTGCCGGGGGTATGGCGAGAGTATTAGCAGGTAGGAAATTTGTGCGCAAGATTTTTAGACAGAGGGAAGACAGGGTGGTGCATGAGAAGGGGTCTACCCCCGTTTCAGCTAGAGTTTCCTCCCTAAAGCGCATCATTCCAGCTTTCAGTATAGAAACGTCATTATCACAGTAAAATCTCAATTCCTTATGGAAATCAAACGTCTGATGTTTCACGCCTTCGTACCATTCAAAGAATTTAAGCCTCTCTGATTCCTGCATCTGGTCTACACCGTAAGCACTCGGTTCGGGGTAAGGCCCTACATATGTCATCTTACTCAAAGATGAAAAATAATGCGGGAAATAACCTTTCGCAGAATCACTCACCCCCATTGCTTTCGGTATGTCGCTTAATTTCATAGTGAGGAAAGAGAGGCTGTCGATGTAGGTCTGTCTATTGGCTCCGTCACGCATTCTAATAATTTTTGCTCCGTTCATGATGAGTTCAGGGGTCACGCCTTGGGACACCATATGATTCAATATCAGATAATGATCGAAACCTCGGGCGTTATGTGCTAGAAAGGTGTAGTTTCTGAATTTGGGGCGACGAAAATGCTTGAAAAACTTGGCCGCACACTCTCTGCCTGAAGCCCTAAACCATACGTTACCACAGGTCAGAGCACTGACATAAATGGGTATGTGTAGACCCCCCTGGTCTTGGCATGTTTCAAAATCGTAGAAAATCAGTTTACACGGGGGTTTGCCAGAGGGCATTATAGGCTGTATGAAGCATTGGTGCGCGCGGAGTTCAGCCTCAGTCATAGGTCGCTCAGAACCATCATCATCATTGCTTACGGTCAACTTTTCAGCGCAAGTTTGACAAACCCTAGTCATGCACTTATGCACAGCTCCGGTTGTGCAGTACACAAAACCACAATCGCTACATTTCTTGTGGCGGGCACAATTGGATAGGAAGGGCGCTCGGCTAGTTTGAGGTTCCTGGTGGCGTGCGAAACAGGCGTCAGAACGACAACACCTGTTACATAGCCGGCAGTACCGAGGCGCCACCCACTGACAAGAGGTATCGCAGCAGGTAGAACATGTCATAGCGCAAGCGTGAGCCCCGGGTCTTTGGTAGCCTTTGAGACAGTACGCACAGAAGTGGACACAACCTAAAAAGCCCGTGACGGACTTAACCCCGTAGTAGTGGTCCTTAAATAGAAAAAAATAGTGCGTAGTCCTAGGGACATGCGGGGTCTGATGGGTACGAAAATGCTCTAGGTCGTTAGTGCCCTCCGTTCTAAAGAAAACAACAATGTTACATTGCAAGTGACGCTCAAACAAGACAATGTCGGCGAAAGTAACGCCCTGGTCACTGGTCAGCCCTACTGCAGCGTGAAGCTCACTCCCCTTCACAAATGCTTCTCTGTCACATATGTCAGGATACATCAAATGCGCTAGACACACGCTGAAACACATGTTATTTGTTTCGTTGTGCACTATAAAGAGATGACGGGCCTTTTTATCTATGATGTCTTCTAAAAACACATCGCACAGTTTCCGCTTCACACCTCCATTTGGAGGGGAAACGATAGTGGCCACCAGGGTAAATGAGTTTGACCTCACTAGTAGATCTGCATTAGACTGGACCAGTCTATCTAACATGTCATACAGGTCAGAAAAATCTTGCATATCACCTCTCAAAAGTACTGATGGTGCGGCTGTCGAATCATCAATCTCAAGTCTAACTTGAATTACGTCGCCGTTATTGGCTAAAGGTATTAATCTCTCGATTAAACCATCTAAACCAGAGATCACCCGTATGTAAAATTGGGCAAAGTCGGGAACGTCCTGTTGAGGTAACGGTACGACATAACGTTGTTCCCTAGCGTTAAATTTAGTCAGGTGTCGGTCAGATGATAACACCAATTCAGCACTCTCTACGTTATTTTTGGGATCATTTCCCCCGGCCCCCGTCTGGTCTGAAGAGTCCCTATGCATAGAACTGGTTCCTTCCAAAGGGTCTGTTTGGGCATGATGTAGGTCGGGCGATTCTTGTAGGTGCTCTAAGATAACGCTGTCTGAGGGCGACCAACACTCTCGATAAAAATCATCTGATGCCTGGAGTAATAAGCTATCGGATGGTGACCATGCATCTTGACTATGTAATAAGCTATCAGCTGGTGACCATGCCTCTTGACTATTCACCTCTACCTCTCGCTGGTCACGGGGTAAAATTACACTTGGCGGAGGCGGTCCCGAAGGGTTTAAAGTTTGTATTTCATCTATGACGCGTCTATAATTTTCAGGGATATTAGCTAAGTCAATGTCCTGATCCATTTTCAACGCTGGTTGTAGACCCAATATACATGCGTGCACTAAGTACAATAAAACCCAAAACAAATCAAACTAAACAAACAAACAAACAAACAATCCGCTGACCATACATTTTTTCAAATCAGATCAAATCTCCGCACAGCGTCAGAACCCCGCGCCCCCTCCATATAGTCACCAATACAATCTCGGGACACTTGCATAATATCACGTATTTGATTTTCAACAAAGTAATCAAAGTACAGATGTAAATGATTTAAAGCCGAACACAATTCGAAATACACGTGGGGGTCTCTCACACTTAAACGAATAGTGTTCCAAACACCATAGGTCAGTCGCCGGAGCTCAGCATGAGTTCTGAATGATAACGCGTACAGTACCGTCTCGTTCATTAATGACAGCGTCTCTTGTATGGCACCCCACGCGGCTCGGGGGGAGGCGGGGCTGTTTGGCGGGACTCCTCTGGGGGCTCCGCGTTCGGGCCTGGGCACACCACGTTCGGGTCTGGGGACCTCCCGTACGGGTCTGGTTCTGGGTCCACGTTCGGCTCGGGGGACTTCACGGTCTCCAGGTTCTAAAGAGCAAGCGTAGAAAAAGATACAAAATGACTCAACATCATGTATTCTTCTCGTAAACACATAGCCTACAAAATGACAATTTCTCTCTCTCTCTCTCTCTCTCTGTCTCTCTCTTTCTCCACCCACACACATAGACCCTACCTCCCCCTCTCCTGCAGGCCTGCAGACATACAACCTCCCCCTTCTCCCTCTCTCCAGCAGGCAAACAGAGACACCCGCCTACTACACTCTTTCAAGCGCCCTCGCATGTCCCGACCCTACGTCATACAACATCATATTCTAAGGGGGAAAAAGCACATATTTACACTACCGCAATGGCGAAGGTTGGTGTGATCGCACCCGTTATTTAACAATAGCGGGAGGTCCCGGGGTCGAGACCCGGTTGCGGTAACCTTTTTTTTTTTTTTTTTTTTTTTTTTACTTGAGAAATGTTTAAAACATTTTTACAATTTTAGATTGGAAAAACTTGAAAAAAATTTACAAAATTTTTTAACTTGTAATCTTTATAAGCGTAAGCGCCTCTGCCTCACCGCACCCCCACACACACACACACTCACAAACGCTCTCTCCCATAATATTGTGTAGGGTACATACCTTCGCCCACACTTTCGTGAGGGGTAGTTGGCCGGTACAGCTCTGCATCAGAGTCTTTTAAACAGAAGAAAAAACAAATTTAGCACAGCATAAAACAAAACATTATCACACCTCCAAATTATACGCAGGAAGAACTATAGCCTACCTTGGTACAAGCTCAGGGTTGGAGAATTCGGACGACCCCTCTGGACAACATCGGGATCTTCTATACATAACAAAAAAAACAAAACACATGAATAATGCCCGTAGACATTCTACACTGTCCCTAGCAAAATAGATAAGCAACTACGTACCGGGGTAAAAGCTTGGACTCGGGGATGCCGGGCTGTAGTTGTCACCGCTAAGGCCGCTGTCAGGTGAGGTACTTCGGATTTGCAGGAACTAAAACAAAACCATTTTTTAGATGCCATGACATGTTTATGGCAGAAATGAAATGTGTGTGAAATCAAAATGGGCAAGCTTGATCTTCTACTTACCCGTATATATTCCAGCTCATACTAACAAGACAAACAAAAAAAAAACATGTATTAAATCAGAGATAATACAACGAAATAGTAGAAAATGAAAAAAATACAATTTACATACTTGCCTGGTCAGGTTGCTCTGCCATGATGAATCTCTTCACAAATGCCTCTGCTGTATGACGATTCACGGTGATAGATGATGTCAGTTATGACTATGTCCAGACCCCCAAAGTTTTATACCTCATTTCACCCCCGTCCCAAATTTTGGCAAAAAAGATGCATTGTTCTAGGTCATTAGGCACACCAGCTTAGGTATTAGACACGCTTACCCCTGAACATTACATTTACGATTTTTATTTTTTATTCTAGTTCACAGAAATATGAAAGAAGGTTCTGGACATGATCAGATCATTCAGTTCATTCACATTCAGTTTAATCATCCTAAACACATAAACATAACTAAACATTCCAACCTTTCTCCTTCTCACTCTCAAGCAGGCATGCACACACACACACACACACACACACACAACCTACGCCCTCAGGGCCCTGGAGCCATGACATTAGACATGCATGACCCTGAACCTTAAAGTTCAGCTTAAATGTAGGATTTATTTTTTATTTTAGTTCACAGACACATGGCTGAAACCTTTTTAGGCTCTTGGCATCATCACCTCCTTGATTCTTTTATTCAGGTTCATATCCCTAAAACTTGAAGCATACATACAGTCATACACACCCCTCCTCTCTCTCTCCCCCTCTCTCAGACACACATACACACACACACACACACACACGCGCATACACAGACCTTTGTCCCATCCCCTACCCTCTCACACTTCTCTGCTGTCTGATTCATTTTATTCTTTTCAATGACTTGATGAAAATCTTGATGAATTTGAATGTAAAACTCTGTTGCTACCAACCTTTTTTTTTATACAGACACATTTTTGGGATCATTTTTGATAATTGTCTAGGCATGACACCCCATGATTGTCTAGGCATGACACACACCATGCATCCCCTGCACATCAGACACCCCCACCCTGGACACACACACACACACATACACACACACACACACGCACACACACATACACACATACACACACACACACAGACAGCCCCCTCCCCCAGACACATGACTCCTACCAAAAGCACCCCCGCCAAATTCAAAGGCATCCATACTCAACGGATGCCTATACTGTTGCCTATAGCTTTCTCTTGTGTCTTTTCTTAATGATTTCTCTGAATGTTTTCTCTTAGGGGCCCCACTTAGCCGCTCGCTACTAGGACCCGCATTTTCAGGAGTTGATAAACTAGCCATTTTTACTTTGCTATCTTTACCCATACTTTTACACCGCTTTTATTCTCCCTAACAGCGCCGCTCATAATTGCTCGCGCATGACACTCCCATGACATCCCCCTACAGGACACCCCACAGCCATGACCAACACATTCGTGTACACCCCCACCCCCCCCTGGACACACGCTCACCCATTACCAACGCATCCGTGTACCGCCCCCACCCCTGGACACACACACACCCATGCACACACACACACACACACACACACACACACCCCCGGTACACCCCCACCCTGGACACACGCTCCCCCATTACCAGCACATCCGTGTACCGTCCCCACCCCTGCACACACACCCATGCACACACACACACACACAGACACACACACACACACCCCGGTACACCCCCACCCTTGACACACGCTCACCCATTACCAACACATCCGTGTACCACCCCCACCCTGGACACACACACACCCACACACACACCCGGTACACCCCCACCCTGGACACACGCTCCCCCATTACCAGCACATCCGTGTACCGTCCCCACCCCTGCACACGCACACACCCACACACACACACACACACACACACACACCCACACACATACACACACAAACACACACGCACACACACACACACACACACACACACGCACAACCCCCTCCCCCAGACACATGACTCCTACCAAAAGCAACCCGCCACATTCAAACAACCTGTCAGACTCAATTGATGACTAGTTCAAAGACCGGATGTCCCGCCCTCACCGGAAATCAAAGACCTTTGACCTTCATTAACCGGAAGTCCCGCCCACCTGTCACTTTTTAATTAGTGATAATTGAATATAAGTACTTCTTACACTCTCTCCTGTGTCATTTCTTTCACGTCTTTCAACATCAATAATGCATTCATATGCTAGTAGTAAGGCCAGAAATTACCGTGTATAGGCCTCTTAGAAATGATTGTTGCATATTGCATATTATTTAGATGTGCACTCAATCGCGCATCCATGCAGGCAAAACGTGATCAAATGTGGCGACGTTTACAATACGTGATACTTAATGTGAATCGCGGACAATAACCAAAGAAAGGAATTTGCACCTCCATTCACCAATTAAAGGCTGTAGTAGGCCTAGTGTTTCTACATGTTGGCACAAAACGTAATTTCTGTCAGAAGCCAGTCTATAATGCATACAGGGGTAACATGAGGTGAGTCAGACAGAAGAGGGGCCTGTCTTAGTAGCCTATTCCTGAATCCTGTCCCTTTCAAACTACGTTAAAATTGTGTGATTAGCCGCCAGCATAATAAAATCTAAATTAAAAGACAAAATCTTATTAGGCTCCAAACCTATGAGTCTAAGCCTTAGTTTAAAAAAATCTTCAGGTGTAAGTAATAAGTCAAAGAACCACATTCTGTGTAACATAGAGGTTATCAAAAGATACTCTAGTTTGTAATATCTTTTAAAGTATACATTTTGAACACAAATGGAGTCACAGGTCCATGGATGGACCAGTGAAGTTGCTTCTTCTCCACCCTTCTCTTTTCACAAAACTCACGGGGGGGATGGGGGGGGGGGCATTCTGTTTGGGGTCCCTCAGACCCCACCACAGATTTGGTCCCCCCCAATGTTGACATCATGACTACGGCCTTGATTACTGACATTAGTTAAAGTGGATAGTTTATACTCAAGTGAATTTGGAACAGTATATTAAGTTTAAGCGAAGTCCTTTAACTACTAGTCACTTGTTAGCGCATAGCTGTATTGCCATAGCTACTCCCATCCACTTATATAGCATTTTAAGCTAGCGTTAGCTAGCTAGCTAGCTCGGTTCACATGACTAATTAAATTATTCATATCATGTCCTAAAGAATGATTCATTGGTATCATACATGATTATAGACAATAAAACTGTGAACACAATTATGTTTATCTGTTCTTATTGCTTATTAAGAGAGAAAGTTTATTTAGTGATGTAAGGTGACACTCCTACTTATGCAGACCGGAACTGTCCCGTTTTGCTCCCATAGTAACGAATTACGTTGCTCTATCTTGCTAGTAATCAAGGATCTTTGATTACATGCTTATAGCTTTTTGATGCTTATTGTGGCCGGTCTACACATCTTGTTTCATTGACAGGTACTTCTGCATAAACACATGGAAGTAGAATTGATCACATTTAAGTCTAATCAAGTCTTGAACTTCTTTGCATGTCCACATGTAAACGCTGCACAAAAAAATCATCTTCGGCTCAAACAAAAAATTCGCACCATGTAAGGCCAGTCAAGAGAAGTTGTCCTTGGATCTGCCAGAAGTAAGAATGACTTCTTTTTAGCTGAAAACTCCCATTACACATTGACAAATATTTACATTCAACGTAACTTTTTACATTGGGACACTTAATTTCAACCAAACCAAATGATGGCGTAACATTGGGGTCATAGACCATTCCATCTGGCGAAGTGCCTAGCCATGGTACTTGCGGATGGATCACCAGTCCACAAGGTGAGTAATTTACATTTGTACATTTGACATACTCCTTAGCAGCGTCAAATTCCATCTCTGCTCCCCTTTTCATTTCTGCGGTCTGCCTGGTACCACGAGTCATTCTTTCAGCCAAAGACTGAGGTACTGTGGCCAGCACATGGCACACTTCACGGAACCTTGATAATTTTATTCTGGTCTTTCGTAGCATATGCCATTCTGGCACTGTGTGTTGGTCACGTGTGGCGGCCTCAATCTTATGTGCCATATCAATGGACACGGTCAACCCTTTCAGGTGCAACTGTTCCTGCTCTGTGCAAACCCAGACGCACTCTGTGGGTGAGAGGTTGTGGGCCTCCAGGGGAAGGCTGGGATAGGGTGGGGCGTTGCGGTGTGTTTCAATATATTTGGAGTGGATTTTGGGCTGTTGATAAGACAGAATGCTCCCTCTCTGCACAAGTCCAAACTCTGACTCTATAAGTGGTTTATCGGCACTCATACCCATAGTCGTGACCAGTGGCCTATCTTCAGGATCCAGCTCAGAGTATGCCTCTGCAACTCGCAGCACAGAGAGGTCAGAAAGCGGCCCAAGCATTCCTCTCGTCAGGGTACTCCTTTGATGTTGAGAATGTTGAATGAAATCTGGAGTCAAGGCAGTGCAATGATGGAATTTCAAATTATAATATTCTTCTATGGGTCCATATCAGTTCAAACTGCTTTGACAATAAGTTAGCTTATTTTTAGTGAATCAGTCCATGTCATGTCCATGAGCCTGATATCTTATGCCGTTGGTGAGACATGCCTTTTCAATTATGGATACGCTCTAGAAAATTACAGCAAATGCCAAGGTTGTCCCATTCTGTGGGCAGGGGGTCCCCCACGGGGTGGTTCGGCGTGACTGCAGCCACCCCGCTATTAACTCTGGACATTCCAGTAGCCACCCCTACTGGATATACATTAATGTCTAAATAAACAATATGACATGAAATGGTAATATGACAATTTCTGACATGAAAGAAAATAAAAATGCAGCACCTGCTGCCGCACCATCCAAAGATTGTAGATAGGAGTATCTATTTACAATCTTTGGCGCCACTGTCGTCACTGTCACATATTTCCCCCCTGCCGGTTGCTGATCACTGTCACTGCACTTGCACTGGTTTATAAAAATTAATTTCACCAATTACCTATTAAATCTATTGTCACATGTGACCGCACCTCCAAATCTCTTCCCACAGCTGCAGGTGACTTCCAGAGAATAAGCCTTTGTTTTCTTACCCCTTGTCATAATTCAATTCCTACCACTCATCAGGCTGTCCCAGAACATGAAACAACTTGGAGTGCACTGCACTGTGCACACAATCGAGCCTTCTTTACATGATTCAATGGGCCACAGTTAAAAATAATGACCTGAGCCCATATTTCATTTAGGCTACTTTACATAGTAACAATAAGACAATGTTTACATTTAAATAGTGAACTGCCTTCTTTAGTACAGATTTTAAATAGTAATTTTAATGTGTGCACATGCATTCTCGAAAATTTGGCAAAACGAAGGACTTCGGCATTGGTAGAATTTGGTTGACTTTGATAGATGCTTGACATTGGAACAGTACTTTGGTGGGACATGATGATGTAACATCCTTCAAATAACAGCTTGAAGGATCCCACATTGACTTTTAGAAACAGCCATTATCTTACTTGGCCAAGACCCTGAAGAGTGGTGTTATGACAGGGACGAAAAAAACAAGGCTTGTTCTCTGGAAATGCTTGCAGCTGTGGGAAGAGATCTACGGTCAACCAAGCAACCTATGAAGACACACACACACACACGCGCTTCTTTTTTTACAGGGTCAGCAGTGCCGGTCACTGGGTAGAATGTCACAGTAAGGCATTCAATTGTCCAGCCTAATTATGACCGCTGCGCAGCCCAAATTTCCGTCAATGATTCCCGGGACACTGAAAGACCGGGGTACACGAAACTTGGTGGGCATGTAACCCCACATGGATAGCATGGAACCATCGTTTTTCGTTTTGATCTGTAGCCCCCCCGCTGGACTGGACCCCCCGAAAGGAGGGTAGGGAAGACACAGTTTTCTGTGAATATCTCGAGAACCGTAGGGTTTAGGAGGACCATTTTTTTTTGTATGTTGATCTCAAGAAGCCATGTCAACCCATTCCATAACCACTCATTTCATGTATAGCGCCACCTAGTTAAACACAAAAAAGTAAAAATGAGTGTTGTAATTGAAGGTATCTGTGACCTAACATAGTCAAAACTGCACTAAATTGGAAGTGTAGGATCATTATGACACCCTCTGTATGCACGCCAAGTTTTGTGGAATTCCGTTCATGGGGGGCCACACAATAAATTAATTTATGTTACTATACACCAACTGGCCTGTAGGTGGCCAGAGACAGTTTTCTGTGAATATCTCGAGAACCGTAGGGCCTAGGAGGTCCACCTTTTTTATGTATGTTGGTCTTAAGGGGGCACGTCAACCCATCCCATTACCACTTATTTCATGTATAGCGCCACCTAGTTAAAAATTAAAAAGCAAAACATTAGGTGTTTTCACCACAATATCTCTGGCTGACAAGGTCAAAACTGCACGAAATTAAAAGTGTAGGATCATTATGACACCCTCCGAATGCATGCCAAGTTTTGTGTACTTTCGTTCATGGGGGGCCTTACAATAAAATAATTTATGTGTACATTTAGTGACGTACACCAACAAGGATTCCCGGGACACTGAAAGACCGGGGTACACAAAACTTGGTGGGCATGTACCCCCACATGGATAGCATGGAACCGTCATTTTTCGTTTTGATCTGTAGCCCCCCCGCTGGACTGGACCCCCGAAAGGAGGGTAGGGCAGACACAGTTCTCTGTGAATATCTTGAGAACTGTAGGGCCTAGGATGACCATTTTCTTCCGTATGTTTGCCTCCAGGGGTCATGTTAACCCATTTCATGTGCACACATGTGCACAAACAGATACACACACACACACACATACATTCACAGTAATCATACGTATGACACATACACAGTAGACATATGTACGCTTGCATGCACAGGCACATACGCAGGCACACACACACACACACACTCACACACACCCACACACATAACATAACACAAACAATCAAGAATTTCTCAGAATTATGAACAGGCAAGATGGAGGTGGGGTTGTATAAAATTAATTTTACATGTAAAATCTATTAACTAATCATGTTTTGGTACTTGTTGTCTAGCAGATACCAGTGAGAATTGAGTGTGGATAATGCAATTTAGTGAGACAGTTAGAATCATATAGGCCTTTCAACGTGATTTCTTTTTGTGGAAAAAATGTGCTGGACTGGGCGGCGGTCATATTTTGTACCGCTCTGCGGTACATCTAGTTTATTTACCGTATTCAGGTTATTATAGGCAACCAAAACAGGTGGTATTTTTAGGTGGTATTATAACTAGGGCTGTCAAACGAATATGTTGGATTTTTAATCACGATTAATCGCTGAATTTCTAGAGTTAAACATGATTAATCACATATTTGATCACACGATTAAAATTCTATTATTTTGCATTTCTGAACTTTCCAGAAGTCCATATTAACAATATAAAGCAATTATTACCAGTGTATCTTGATTAGGGTTGGGTATCGTTTCAAGTTGAACGATTCCAATTCCGATTTCTTATTTCGATTCCGGTTCCTAACGATTCTCGATTTTTTTTAAAGGCAGGGTCAAAAAAAGTTTAGGATATTTTAAATGAGCTAGCTAACCAACGGTCTTTTTCAGGGTATCTGCACATTTTCCAAGTGCAAATTTAAAGACTTTTTAAGACCTTTTCAAGACATCTAAATGACAATTAAGACTATGCCACGACAAAAAGATAAAAAGATATATATGACTGTTTATGCAATAGTTTTTTTTCCTACTAATTTTAACCCCCACCCCATTTTGGATGTCTACAGAAGTTACCAAATATATTTTGGCGAAAGAAAAATAATTGTGTGTGAATTACCTTCACAGCTATAAATGCCCAATTTTAGGGTCTGGTCTGCTTGCTTTTGAAGCTGGCTGTACATATTTGGTTTTGCTTACTGCTGAGGCTGACTGTTCTTCACCTGTGTCTGTAGTAGCCTAGGGCTACTTGCCAAAGACATGTGCACTGGACTGGATTACCTTCAATATTTTTTTCAAAGTTAGACTAAGCTATTTACATATTTTAATAAGCCTACTTTATATAATGTACTATGTGCATCTATTGCATCTATTGCATCTATGTGCATCAGGATCCAGCTCAGAGTATGCCTCTGCAACTCGCAGCACAGAGAGGTCAGGAAGCGGCCCAAGCATTCCTCTCGTCAGGGTACTCCTTTGATGTTGAGAATGTTGAATGAAATCTGGAGTCAAGGCAGTGCAATGATGGAATTTCAAATTATAATATTCTTCTATGGGTCCATATCAGTTCAAACTGCTTTGACAATAAGTTAGCTTATTTTTAGTGAATCAGTCCATGTCATGTCCATGAGCCTGATATCTTATGCCGTTGGTGAGACATGCCTTTTCAATTATGGATACGTTCTAGAAAATTACAGCAAATGCCAAGGTTCTCCCATTCTGTGAGCAGGGGGTCCCCCACGGGGTGGTTCGGCGTGACTGCAGCCACCCCGCTATGAACTCTGGACATTCCAGTAGCCACCCCTACTGGATATACATTTTTCAGTGGGTAATACTTTTACTTCAATTGCATAATGTCTAAATAAACAATATGACATGAAATGGCAATATGACAATTTCTGACATGAAAGAAAATAAAAATGCAGCACCTGCTGCCGCACCATCCAAAGATTGTAGATAGGAGTATCTATTTACAATCTTTGGCGCCACTGTCGTCACTGTCACATATTTCCCCCCTGCCGGTTGCTGATCACTGTCACTGCACTTGCACTGGTTTATAAAAATTAATTTCACCAATTACCTATTAAATCTATTGTCACACGTGACTGCACCTCCAAATCTCTTCCCACAGCTGCAGGTGACTTCCAGAGAATAAGCCTTTGTTTTCTTACCCCTTGTCATAATTCAATTCCTACCACTCATCAGGCTGTCCCAGAACATGAAACAACTTGGAGTGCACTGCACTGTGCACACAATCGAGCCTTCTTTACATGATTCAATGGGCCACAGTTAAAAATAATGACCTGAGCCCATATTTCATTTAGGCTACTTTACATAGTAACAATAAGACAATGTTTACATTTAAATAGTGAACTGCCTTCTTTAGTACAGATTTTAAATAGTAATTTTAATGTGTGCACATGCATTCTCGAAAATTCGGCAAAACGAAGGACTTCGGCCTTGGTAGAATTTGGTTGACTTTGATAGATGCTTGACATTGGAACAGTACTTTGGTGGGAGATGATGATGTAACATCCTTCAAATAACAGCTTGAAGGATCCCACATTGACTTTGAGAAACAGCCATTATCTTACTTGGCCAAGACCCTGAAGAGTGGTGTTATGACGGGGACGAAAAAAACAAGGCTTGTTCTCTGGAAATGCTTGCAGCTGTGGGAAGAGATCTACGGTCAACCAAGCAACCTATGAAGACACACACACACACACACACGCTTCTTTTTTTACAGGGTCAGCAGTGCCGGTCACTGGGTAGAATGTCACAGTAAGGCATTCAATTGTCCAGCCTAATTATGACCGCTGCGCAGCCCAAATTTCCGTCAATGATTCCCGGGACACTGAAAGACCGGGGTACACGAAACTTGGTGGGCATGTAACCCCACATGGATAGCATGGAACCATCGTTTTTCGTTTTGATCTGTAGCCCCCCCGCTGGACTGGACCCCCCGAAAGTAGGGTAGGGCAGACACAGTTTTCTGTGAATATCTCGAGAACCGTAGGGTTTAGGAAGACCATTTTTTTTTTGTATGTTGATCTCAAGAAGCCATGTCAACCCATTCCATAACCACTCATTTCATGTATAGCGCCACCTAGTTAAACACAAAAAAGTAAAAATGAGGTGTTGTAATTGAAGGTATCTGTGACCTAACATAGTCAAAACTGCACGAAATTGGAAGTGTAGGATCATTATGACACCCTCTGTATGCACGCCAAGTTTTGTGGAATTCCGTTCATGGGGGGCCACACAATAAATTAATTTATGTTACTATACACCAACTGGCCTGTAGGTGGCCGGAGACAGTTTTCTGTGAATATCTCGAGAACCGTAGGGCCTAGGAGGTCCACCTTTTTTTATGTATGTTGGTCTTAAGGGGGCATGTCAACCCATCCCATTACCACTTATTTCATGTATAGCGCCACCTAGTTAAAAATTAAAAAGCAAAAAATTAGGTGTTTTCACCACAATATCTCTGGCTGACAAGGTCAAAACTGCACGAAATTAAAAGTGTAGGATCATTATGACACCCTCCGAATGCATGCCAAGTTTTGTGTACTTTCGTTCATGGGGGGCCTTACAATAAAATAATTGATGTGTACATTTAGTGACGTACACCAACAAGGATTCCCGGGACACTGAAAGACCGGGGTACACAAAACTTGGTGGGCATGTACCCCCACATGGATAGCATGGAACCGTCATTTTTCGTTTTGATCTGTAGCCCCCCCGCTGGACTGGACCCCCCGAAAGGAGGGTAGGGCAGACACAGTTCTCTGTGAATATCTTGAGAACTGTAGGGCCTAAGATGACCATTTTTTTCCGTATGTTTGCCTCCAGGGGTCATGTTAACCCATTTCATGTGCACACATGTGCACAAACAGATACACACACACACACACATACATTCACAGTAATCATACGTATGACACATACACAGTAGACATATGTACGCTTGCATGCACAGGCACATACGCAGGCACACACACACAAGCACGCACACACACACACACTCACACACACCCACACACATAACATAACACAAACAATCAAGAATTTCTCAGAATTATGAACAGGCAAGATGGAGGTGGGGTTGTATAAAATTAATTTTACATGTAAAATCTATTAACTAATCATGTTTTGGTACTTGTTGTCTAGCAGATACCAGTGAGAATTGAGTGTGGATAATGCAATTTAGTGAGACAGTTAGAATCATATAGGCCTTTCAACGTGATTTCTTTTTGTGGAAAAAATGTGCTGGACTGGGCGGCGGTCATATTTTGTACCGCTCTGCGGTACATCTAGTTTATTTACCGTATTCAGGTTATTATAGGCAACCAAAACAGGTGGTATTTTTAGGTGGTATTATAACTAGGGCTGTCAAACTAATATGTTGGATTTTTAATCACGATTAATCGCTGAATTTCTAGAGTTAAACATGATTAATCACATATTTGATCACACGATTAAAATTCTATTATTTTGCATTTCTGAACTTTCCAGAAGTCCATATTAACAATATAAAGCAATTATTACCAGTGTATCTTGATTAGGGTTGGGTATCGTTTCAAGTTGAACGATTCCAATTCCGATTTCTTATTTCGATTCCGGTTCCTAACGATTCTCGATTTTTTTTAAAGGCAGGGTCAAAAAAAGTTTAGGATATTTTAAATGAGCTAGCTAACCAACGGTCTTTTTCAGGGTATCTGCACATTTTCCAAGTGCACATTTAAAGACTTTTTAAGACCTTTTCAAGACATCTAAATGACAATTAAGACTATGCCACGACAAAAAGATATATATGACTGTTTATGCAATAGTTTTTTTTCCTACTAATTTTAACCCCCACCCCATTTTGGATGTCTACAGAAGTTACCAAATATATTTTGGCGAAAGAAAAATAATTGTGTGTGAATTACCTTCACAGCTATAAATGCCCAATTTTAGGGTCTGGGCTGTTTGCTTTTGAAGCTGGCTGTACATATTTGGTTTTGCTTACTGCTGAGGCTGACTGTTCTTCATCTGTGTCTGTAGTAGCCTAGGGCTACTTGCCAAAGACATGTGCACTGGACTGGATTACCTTCAATATTTTTTTCAAAGTTAGACTAAGCTATTTACATATTTTAATAAGCCTACTTTATATAATGTACTATGTGCATCTATTGTCCAATATGCAGGACAGCAAATTAAAGTTAATCCACTACTTTACATTTTGCATACCAGTTGTATCTAAACCAACCAAAGCTTGACTGAAACATTGTAAAACCATTGACTTGTTTTAAATTAGTTAAGAGACAGGTCCTCCTCGCATGATCCTGCTGAAAACTGCTGGTTTCATCTCAAGCACGCACGTATTATGAACGCATATATTTTTTTTTTATGTAGCAGTCGCCGACATTCAAAAAATATGCGGTTATATTTCACAACTTTTGCGAAGTAGGCCTAGCCTACTGGGAAGCGCTGGCAAGCAAGCTGCTGGCAGATATTACAGGTAGGCTATTATAACTTAGACAGATATTTTCTTCTCTAGGCTAGGCCAGCAACACACGCTGGAAAGATGCAAACAGATCAACTTAACATATACAGTATTTCCTCCTGATTGCGAAGCACTGCACATAATTTGACTAGCAGTCTTCGCGTCCATAGTTTGTGAAACGATGCTGCGTCCGAGCAAAGACTATGCCAAGCGCAACTCCAAAAAGGAGAACAAATGAGTGTGTGGCTTGAGACTGCGCCGGACGCCAGACAGGGCTTTTAAAATCCATATGTCCGGCCTAAATTCGAACATATGGCCAACCTATCGCTAACTGGCTTACCAACTCTTTCTCCCGCTCATTCTACCATAGGCTCCCTCATTCCACGTAGGCTACCTGTCTATCTCTCAGGCCTCAGCTACACCACGAAAACGTCAGGCATATTATTTTGTACATAGGCCTACTGTATTATTACCGTTTTCACACCTTTAACCAAACCCGTGAAAAACATCTTCACTCTGCAACCACTACACTTCCTCCCGTAGCCTAATAGCCTAGTCACTTATAGCCTACAATTGCGTTTTAAATACACAAAACTGGATGGAGACATCACTCGCTCTCTTGCACTCGCTGGCGGTCCCATACGCACATTTAATACCTCTCTTTTGAAAATTCAGTTGTATTTAAGACTTTTTAAGGATCCGCGGGAACCCTGCTTTCTGAATGAAATAGTCTGATATTCTCCATGAATTTTAATTCTATGAACTATGCGCTTCTTCGTTGGTGTTCAGCCGTTTCTTCTTCCGGTCGGCGGACTGGGAATCGAAACTAGGAATCCAAATTTAAACTTTTGAACGATATCGGGAAAATCGCAAAGATAGTCCCGGTTCCAACCAATACTCGATATTCGATACCCAAGCCTAATCTTGATTGGTATTCAAATGAAAGCAAAGCAAGTTACTTAACTTCAAGATGTAGGTCTATTTGATTATTTCAAATCAAATTTCAAAAGATGTGCAGCAGACCTGAGGCAACACAATGTATTCTTCAGAAATATAGCTGATATAAACTGAAATAAATGCTACAGCAGAAGTGCATGCACAAAATGTAGGCCTACACACATTCTAAAGGGCATAATAAACAGAAAATACTCCATATAGCCTATATTCATTATCTTTGAGTTCAGTTGAAAATAAGGAACTTTTCATATTTGTGTGCAAAATGTAGCCTAGGCCTAGAGCACATTTCAATGAAGTGCATAACAAACAGAAATAGCGTAACTGTACGTACACACCGCCGCCGACTTGAGCTTCCAAAGAACCTCTGGTCGCCCTGTCAAGGACGCTTGTCAAAAAAGTATAGATAAGCTTTGGACGCTTTGGCTGCTCTGACGTGACAGCATTTTACGTTCGATCATGTTCTATCTTAATACTTTATTCTATTCGATTGCTGGTCGTCGCAGCTGCCAGCGTCCATTTTACATTATAATTCTATGGAGTAGACCGTGTTTTCAAAAAAGTTGTCGGCTTCTATTAAAAACGCGACCGCAACCGTCTTTTTCTGCAGCTCAGAAGTTGAGAAATATTCAACTTCTAGTGTAAAAAAGCCATACGTCAGGCTGTCTTTTTTACAGCTGACCAATCACAAGCAGATTACCGAGACCTGTGGTTTCCCATGACAAGTAAAAAATGGAGAAGGTGACAGAACACCGGTCGAGAGACTCGTTTTAGTGTCTGAGCATGGGGAATTGTTTGACATGACTTCACAACTTTACCATAACATACCAAAAGCAATAGCCACCCCCAATTTTTTCTTCCGCAATATTTTGTATCCACACGTAACGTTAGTCACTTTGCCTATCGCAAAAAAAACGCTTCCGGCTGCTTTTTGGAACAAGAATGCTGGCAGATTTTTCTTCAAACTGAAAAACTGCATAACTTCTTTTGTCAGAAAAAGACGCTGAACACACTGAACGTACCCTAAGATTTCATAATTAATTTCTTATTTAATCCACACACAATTGCATTGTATTAGAATAGAGAAGAATATAGTGGGCATTAAATTGCTGTAAGCTAGTGCACAAAGCAAACAAACACTGGTAAGAGCATTTAATCTGTTACACTTATGTACATGTGTTAAAAATGGCAAAAGTAGTGTTAAATAGCAGTAGTGTTTAATAAAATCAACAATGTTGAGTGCAATTGTTTACACTAGTAGTGTAATTTTCTTATACTTTTCAGTGTAAAAATAACACATCAAATTCAACACTATTAATAGAGTCATTTAACACTAAATTGAATGGGACCATATATATTTCAGAAATAGCGTTAAAATGTACCGGTACTCTTAAAGGTTGTATCAGCGATTGCAGGCCCAAACATATATGATCACATTCATCTAATCTTTCCTAACGATCCGATAGCTGCCCGCCCCATGAGCAGGCCGTAAAAAAAAACGTGTCTATGTAGGCAGCCTAGGCTCTGAGATCTGCACTCAAAAACAATTGCTACCAACAAGTGTTGCCAACCACTCAAAGGCAAAATAAAGTGTTCCAACCAATAACCGACGAGATGCGCATTCAGGAGAGTTTCAATTTCACGGGAGGGAGGGGGAGGGAGTAGCGAGCTAGCTCTCTGTTTTGTTTGAACGTCAACAGAAGTGACATTACCCTGCCATCGCTGATACAACCTTTAAAGAGTTTAATGCAACACTGTGGAATTTACTGTGTGATTAATAACTCACCATTGTATCACACACACACACAGTTGGCAGCAATAGTTCCTGAGAAATGCCTACAGACAAAGGCATGTCTGAGCAAAACTTTTTTCTTCTTCTTCTTTATCTTTGACACCTGACAAGGCAATGGGGGTGATTTCTAATGAGCATTCCAGAGATACTTAAACTCTCGCTCATGGTCTCTCTTTGTAGTGTTGTAAGCAAGAGATTGCAAAATTTCCTGAGAAAGTATTTGCCCATTCCCTTCTCACTCTCAGCCTGACATGAGCTTCTGGAGAAGAGAAATCCTGCAGGCAGCAAAGAGGTTGCAAGATACAACTCTGTGGATGCACTGGGATGTGTGGATACTCCTGCGGTCAATGAATGTTTTGGGTCTTTCAATATCAGACCTCCTCACCCAGGTGACCCAGCTGAGGTTGATCAGGTCGTGGCTTGTGTCCACCCCCTTTATCCAAAGCCACCTACCGCCACCTCTGCAGCATCCGTGATTGAACGCCTGGCCTCCCTCTTTGGGTGTTTTCACATATATTCCTTTTTTTGTAAAAATCTCAGTCCACTAAAAGGGGAACAGAAAGTGGACAAAAGGGACTAATTTTGTATTTACATTGCGAGTTCATTTGAAAGAGGTCTTAGACCTGGTCTGGTGCTCTGTTTTTTTCCTGGTCACACAACCTAGCCTCCTACTGAAAATGTAAGCCTTACATATTCTTGAAGCTTTTTTGCGTCCAAACAAAACAAAAAAAGCGAGAAATTCTGTACTCACTGTAGCCTACTCTTGCTTGGGTGCTCTGAAAATGATAACCAAAATGATTTTTCAGACTTGTGAGGTCTGCTGTTCAGACCCTGAAGGGATTTATTTTTAGAGCCCAGCCAAAAACTCCAATAAAATTTGTATCAACTTTGAGGGACAGCTATGACCATGCAGGATTATCCAGACCAAACGTCACGTATGATTTGCTACATACTATTCCTATTTATGTACCACCATGCAAAATTTGAGCCTCCTACATGGTTTAGTTCTTGCGCTGTGGGCTTGTGAACTTTGACAAAAAAAAGAGGCTGGACAAAATCGACACCCCCCTCCCCCTGTAAAACTGGCTGTATCTTGGAAAGTATTGATCTTACATAAGAGTAATTTTACAGTGTGTCTCCTGGGTAACATACAGGTACACCTGGTATTTTTTTCAGAATTTTTTGAGACCTAAGTGCGTGGGCCCTGGTTGAACTGACGTGGAATGACCCATCTGGTTAATGTAATATAATAAACACTTTGTGCACATCTGCAATGTGTGAACTTATGACTTCTTGAAAACAACATAATTGGAATGCAATGATTATTTTTTCCTGCATTCTGTTTTGCAGAAATGCTCTCGTTTTGTCCTCAGTTCTAAATCCAGCTCCCCCCATTGGCTTTAAACTAGGAACTCTTGTACAAGCTATTTTTTAATCACTGAGTTTAGCAATAATCATGATCTCACTATTGACCAAAGATTTTTGATCGAGCAGCCCTAATTGTGAATGGAGCTAAGATGTATTTGGTGTTTAGGTGCAGGTGTTCAAATGTGACTTTTGATTATGTGATTATTTTTTACACTTTTTTAGAGATGTGGGTGTAGATGTTTTTTTGAACAACTAGTCCAAATCACACCTGTATTATCCATGTTACCTACTGTGTATGTCTGGTTGTATGTACATACTGTGAGTGTTTGTGTTGTACCTTACACCTCCTCCATCCCAAACTGCATGATAAAAAACAAAATCAACTACT
The DNA here is from genome assembly GCF_046254945.1 of Alosa pseudoharengus. Lineage (NCBI taxonomy): Eukaryota > Metazoa > Chordata > Actinopteri > Clupeiformes > Clupeidae > Alosa > Alosa pseudoharengus. The sequence continues at coordinate 20,489,139 of NW_027468640.1, forward strand.
TGACCAAAGTCCTAGGAGTATTCATGTGTGTGTGTGTGTGTGTGTGTTCATCCATGTGTGTGTGTGTGTGCGTGTGCTCGTGTGCATAATGTGTTTGCTGTGTGTGCACATACTCTTGTACATGCATACAATGGCTGTTTCTGTTACTTCCTGCATATGCTGTGGGCCTGCAGGTTTTGGTGACTTATACAACTGTGTTCACTTAGCTCATCATCTCGCTTAAGATTTTTCTGCTGAGCCTGCATTTATGTTGCAAAGTAAATTTGCACAACATTTGCGACTGCATGTAACACAAGGCCCAGCAATGATATTCAACCCAATTGAGTCAATGGAGTTGAAATAGTGACAAACTTCAGGAACTCAAGTTAAACAAACAATTAACTAGATGTACCGCAGAGCGGTACAAAATATGACCGCCGCCCAGTCCAGCACATTTTTTCCACAAAAAGAAATCACGCTGAAAGGCCTATATGATTCTAACTGTCTCACTAAATTGCATTATCCACACTCAATTCTCACTGGTATCTGCTAGACAACAAGTACCAAAACATGATTAGTTCATAGATTTCACATGTAAAATTCATTTTATACAACCCCACCTCCATCTTGCCTGTTCATAATTATGAGAAATTCTTGATTGTTTGTGTTATGTTTATGTTATGTGTGTGGGTGTGTGTGTGTGTGTGTGTGTGTGTGTGTGTGTGTGTGTGTGTGCGTGCGTGCCTGCGTATGTGCCTGTGCATGGAAGCGTACATATGTCTACTGTGTGAGTATGTGTCATGATTACTGTGAATGTGTGTGTGTGTGTGTATCTGTTTGTGCACATGTGTGCACATGAACTGGGTTAACATGACCCCTGGAGGCAAATATACGGAAAAAATGGTCATCCTAGGCCCTACAGTTCTCAAGATATTCACAGAGAACTGTGTCTGGCCTACCCTCCTTTCGGGGGGTCCAGTCCAGCGGGGGGGCTACAGATCAAAACGAAAAATGACAGTTCCATGCTATCCATGTGGGGGTACATGCCCACCAAGTTTTGTGTACCCCGGTCTTTCAGTGTCCCGGGAATCCTTGTTGGTGTACGTCACTAAATGTACACATAAATTGTTTTATTGTAAGGCCCCCCATGAACGAAAGTACACAAAACTTGGCATGCATTCGGAGGGTGTCATAATGATCCTACACTTTCAATTTCGTGCAGTTTTGACCATGTCAGCCAGAGATATTGTGATGAAAACACCTAATTTTTTGCTTTTTAATTTTTAACTAGGTGGCGCTATACATGAAATAAGTGGTAATGGGATGGGTTGACATGGCCCCTTGAGATCAACATACAAAAAAAAGGTAGACCTCCTAGGCCCTACGGTTCTCGAGATATTCACAGAAAACTGTCTCCGGCCACCTACAGGCCAGTTGGTGTATAGTAACATAAATTAATTTATTGTGTGGCCCCCCATGAACGGAATTCCATGAAACTTGGCGTGCATTCAGAGGGTGTCATAATGAGATCAACATACAAAAAAAAATGGTCCTCCTAAACCTTACGGTTCTCGAGATATTCACAGAAAACTGTGTCTGCCCTACCCTCCTTTCGGGGGGTGCAGTCCAGCGGGGGGGCTACAGATCAAAACGAAAAACGATGGTTCCATGCTATCCATATGGGGTTACATGCCCACCAAGTTTCGTCTACCCCGGTCTTTCAGTGTCCCGGGAATCATTGACGGAAATTTGGACATGCGAAAAAAAAAAAAAAAAAAAACCTATATGACCGCCGCTTCGCTGCGCGGCGGTCATAATAATACAGACATTACAAACTAAATCATTTTACACATTTACATTATGGCTCTAACATTTCCGCACCATAATTGTGTATAGGGGGAACTACATCAATTATTTAAATCAAATAGAGCCATTCTTCCTTATTTAAAGATTACAATATACTTTACAATCTTAATCTCAATTTTAACTGAAATTAGCATTTCTTAGCTCTAGAATATCAATCTAGCATGGAGTCCTTCATGTTCATTACACTGCTTCCTGTAACAAACACTACACACACAATACACACTATTAACACACTACACACACAATACACACTATTAACAGGCACAAACACACACACACACACACACACACACACAAACTGCCAAGCAAGCATACTCACATACAAAAGTGCACACACACACACACACACACACAAGTCAATGCATGCGGTGTTAGGTCATTGCACTGACTAATTATGGGTTTGGACTTGGTTTGGATTTGGGTTGTCTCAACCCTTCGCTGACTGCAGGTCTTCAGAGATGTGTCTATCACAGAGGGTCAGAGGCTACCCCCGCACTGCAACATCACCCACTCCCACTCAACTCCCATATGCAGACATAATTCTTGTAACCGTAAAAACTATAATGTATCTTATGATCAGCATGGGGAGCAATAAATTACTGCTTGGCATGGTGCCAAAGCAAAGGAATGCATTCATACAGGTCACACAAGACAGATTAAGTAAAAAAGGACACCGTGAGTGGAGATAATTATAAACAGATTGTCTCGCTCCAAAAAGAATGTTTAGCCTTTACGCATATCTCGATCATCTATGCACATACTCAAAACATCAGACATCCCAACCAACAGGTCATTTTTGGGAGGTAGCCCTCCAAGGCTCGAATTATCTTTTTGTCTTTAAGGGGGCTCTCTCTCATAAAAAGTTGGCACATCCCGCGCATAGCCTAAAGGCTATACAATTGCACATGGCCTTCTGTTTGAACGTAGGCTATGTGATCTCTCAAAATGTTCTTTAAAGTACAGAACTAATTCTAACACATTTACAAAGTGGCTATAGGCAGAGGCACCAAATGTGATGGAAAGTTTAAGAGCGAACAGGACACTCGGCATGGCTTTTAGCATTTTGTGCTGCTTTCAGTGGCGGATTTAGCAAATTAAACACTTTATACACTTCTTTACTCCAAAGATGGAAAGCAGAGAACACACAGTCTAGCACTACACAAACTAATAGTCACGATGGAACCAAACAGAGAATAAGGTTTCAGATAACACATGTCTTTGCCAAAAATGCCCGGAAACCAGCACTGTTTATTCTAAACAAACAACACATACAAGATAAAGGACATTGTACATGAATTGACATCATATTTGAGATTGAACATTCTACACAAAAATCTATGTATATACAAAAATGTGTGTATGTGTATATGTGTCTGAGTGAGTATGTGAATTGACATCATATTTGAACATTCTACAAAAAACCTATGTACATACAAATATGTGTGTGTGTCTGAGTGAGTTTAAGTGTGTGTCTGAGTGAGTATGTGTCTGAGTGAGTATGTGAATTGACATCATATTTGAACATTGACATCATATTTGAACATTCTACAAAACAAACTATGGACATACAAAAATTGTGTGAGTGTAACTGAGTGAGTGTAAGTGTGAGTGTAAGTGTATGTGTCTGAGTGAGTGAGTGTGTGTCTGAGTGAGTGAGTGTGTGTCTGAGTGAGAGGGGGTAAGAGGGGCGAACTGGGGTGAGATTGTATTTAGCTCTAAGCAAATCCATGTATATATCCATGTGAATGTGTGTGAAAGAGAATGAGACTGTGTGTGTGTGTGTGTGTGTAAGTGTGTGAGAAAGAGAGAGAGAGAGAGAGAGAGAGAGAGTGTCTGTGTCTGTGTGAGAGAGAGAGTGAGTGAGTGAATGAGTAAGTGAATGAGAGGGGGTAAGAGGGGCGAACTGGGGTGAGATTGCATTTAGCTCTAAGCAAATCCATGTATATATCCATGTGAATGTGTGTGAAAGAGAATGAGACTGTGTGTGTGTGTGTGTGTGTGTGTGTAAGTGTGTGAGAAAGAGAGAGAGAGAGAGAGAGAGAGAGAGAGTGTCTGTGTCTGTGTGAGAGAGAGAGTGGGTGAGTGAGTGAGAGAGAGGAAAGAGATTGTTCTCCACATCACACGCCTCTGACACAGAGAGTCCTACTTGGTGACGTCTTCTCACAACTCTTCACACCAACATGATGCACAGATATAGGAGCTGTACCTGTAAGATAATAATAATAATAATAAAAAATATTGTCACCAACTAACAATATGGTCTATGAACAAAATGAGTGTGGGCCATTTTTTTAGTCCAATAAAAGGTTGAGTGAATTACCTTAGCTATCCAGAAGCTAGTGATGGGCTTCTTTCTTCTTTTATGAAGTGAGAGGATAATAAAAAAATCAGCAGTCAATCATTGTGATTAAGAAATATGAATTGAATTTTTGTATTGTTAAATGATTACCTTCTCTCTTTTGTATCTCTGTCCCTCCTCATGCCTGTTTTTACTCTTTCTCTCCCTTGTCTTTCTTTCTCTTCCTCTCCTCCTTTTTCTGTTCTGCTCTTCTTTAACTGTGTTTGAGTGCTGAGTGTTCCATCTGCTTTTGTGTCTGTCCCTTACTCTCCTCCCTCTCTTCCTCCTCATGCCTTTTTTTGTCCTTCTCATCATGTTCATAGCAATCTTACTCTGCGAGCCTTGGCCTCAGCAAATCTTAAAATTATGGAGTCTGTATCAACAGTTTCCACTATCTCATGTTCGATGGAAATGACAGCCAGGGATGACAGTCTTTCTTGGGATATAGATAAGCGCAGATATGTTTTCAGTCGTTTCAGTGTAGAGAATCTTCTGTCACCTGATGCAACTGTAACAGGAAGAGTAAGTAAGAGCCGCAGGGCTATGCTTAGATTTGGATAAAGATCTAGGAGATTATCTTTGTATATGTAGTTAAGAACTTCTGATGGTGATGAGATGTAATGGGGAAAAGACCTACAGCAACAGCTGTAATTTCCATTTTTATGTCCCCTGCATCCGCATCCTCCATTGCCTTCTCAAACCTGTTGCAGCATTCATCTAGATTGCCTGCCTGTATGGTGCTTTTCATTATATCAGTGGAGTAGAGAAATCCATACAACTTAAAAAAGTTCTCCATGTATGAGAATCTCTCCCTAGTCTTGTCCAGGGCAGTATCAACTAGGTGTAAGAAGAACTCTCTTCTGAAATGTTCCTCTGCAGTTGAAGTAGTCTCCTCTGTGCTCTCATAGTCAAACTGCCTTTTTGTTTTTTTCTGCCGAACGTCTGGCCCAGGGATGTCAAAGTCAAATACATTAGAGGGCCAAAAAAACAAATTTGCTACAAGCCGAGGGCCGGACTGGTTCAATGTTTATTAAAAACTATTAAAATGACTGCACGTAACCTATTGAACCAAGACGTGTACTGTATTTTATTTAATGATTAAATGAATAATGACTGTGACTGAAGTGCGGGCAAAGTTTGCACAAATGTACGATTTTTCCCATCCTCACCGACCTTGTCATAAAACTTGTTTAAATTATCATATGATGCCTCCTTGCTGCTTTGTCGTCTACATCAGCCTTTCTCAAACTTCTTTGACCTGAGGCCCAGTCAAGGCATACTTTGGGGTCATAGGGCCCACCTACATGAACCCACCCCCTCCTCCCACCCCCCATTAAATTATCATAATGATATCACAATTATTATTATTTTTATACTATATTGCTATACATGCACTTCAAAACAGTCAATGTTTAAAGTGCTAAGATTGTTCACAAAAGTTTGTGAAAACATGCACATCAGAGTACTGCTTTACTCATGTAAAATATAATTAGGCCTACAATAGTTTCATTGTTTTTGCATTGTTGCATGATGCTTGCATGAGAAATACTTCTCAAAACAACAGCAGTTATATGGGTGCCGTTGTTTTGGGATGTTTCCCTCATGCAAGCATCATACACTGATAGAATATTTATATGCTATTTAATTACATTTAATTTGAATGCCTGAATGTAAGGATTCAGGAGACACAATACCAGCTTTTGTGAATGGGAAATGGCGGATCAGATCATGCGTAAATCACTGATCTGGAGATCTTTAACTATCTTTAACTAAGACTAATTAATAGCTTTTGGCTGACTTTAATACTTATTGCCAAACAGTGTTTTATATAGTCTGTGCTCTGTTTTTTATGGAAGTTGCATAAATCCACGTCGTTCTATTTAAAGTCGTTTCATAATTAGCCTTCCAAAAGGTTGAAGCTTAGCTTTGCTACCAACGTGCACACGCATGCATTGAATAAACGCTCATACCAATTGCAGAAATGTTTGTTTTCTTTTTCTGCCCGCGGCTCCTTGACCAATTGCGCAGCAAATTATCAGACGATGGCCCGGGAAATTAGGCCCATAGTTTGACAAATGGTGACCTGCATGCTGCCATATTAAGGCCTTTTTACGGTGTTTTTTAGCCGGGTTTTCGCGTGGAAGGCTCTGTAGAAATCTGGCACCCTATTCAACAAGGTTAAACTGAAAGAGCGTGCCGTTCACAGACACCAGAATGAACGAGTTCACAGTAACGTTCATCAGGCAGTAGTAGCCTAATACATTACGTTCAGTTCACGTTCGCTCAAAATACATATGAACGAGTGACTTACGTTCAATGAACGCGTTCAGGCACAACACTGGGGAGGGGGGTAGCTGAAAGTTGACATCTGCCCTGACTGAATACTGACGAATAATGAAGCCGAGGCCCAGCCGCAGTGAGTTCGTGGGGTACAGTTGCATTGCGGGGAATGGAGTATTGATGGGCAAAACAGCAGCCGGCGGCTGTGGCCTGCGGGCCGGCTCTAATACTAATCAAATATCATCCCGGGGGCCGTAGATAATTCATTCGCGGGCCTTGACTTTGACATGTCTGCTCTAACACATGCGGCCCGGGGTTTAGCCCTCAGTTATGAATTAAAATGTGTTTAAAGGGACACCAGGCAAGCCTGATGCTTTTTCTCTACAAAACTCCCCCTCGCTTGGTCTGAAGCTTTTTTCATTTTCTTTGCATCTTCCGTCAAGGGTTTTCGCTGCTTCTTCACTGGCTCTGCCATTATACACACGTTTGCAACAATCGCTAGAGTTTCGTTAGCCTGCCTCTGTGCTGTATGCAGGATGTAAACTGATCCTGCTTCGGTCGGTGGGTAGGATACACCGAACTTGCAAGTGGGATATTCTTCTTACAGGCAGTAGGGGCGGGCGAGAGAGCCTTCATTCGCCCTGTAATGAGTCATTTAACCATATACCGACTTACGAAGATGATTAATTAACACGAAAACGTTGCCTGGTGTCCCTTTAATGCAATATAAACTGTAGAGATGCAACCTGGTCATTAAAATGATTACAAATGGGATTTTTTTCCAGGTCCTTTTTTTTCTTTTTTCTCCCCCCGCCCCTTTGGCGGCCCTCAGTTCAATGTTGGGTTCCTGAATTGGCCCTCACCAATCAAAACAATCAGAACCCCTGCTCTAACAAAATAGAGCGCTGTGATTGGATGACGTCCACGGCGTCAGCCAATAGAAATCCCTATGGTTTGATACTAGACGTACAGGCTGAGCAAATTGCCGCCGCTAGGGTGCGTCTAGATTTCTAGGCTAAATGCCTTGCTCTCAGGTGAGAAAATGATGGTAGATTTTTGGGTCTAAAGTTATGAAATTTGGCACACTGATTTAGCACTGTCCCATGATCACTCTCACCAATTTCCAGAACTCTATGCCCAACACTCTAGCGCCACCAATGGGTCGAACCTGGATTGCATTCACGCATGTGACCATTGAACAGTGCGTCCGATTTTCACATATCAGGCACCGTTGGAATCCCTGGACCGACCTGAGTTCAATGACCCCTATTACGTCACTTTGCGCCATATTGGACCTCCGCCATATTGGATTTAGTCCAAACTCTACGAAAAGTTTCAGCGGTCAGAAATTTCATCCGATTTTCACGGAACTTGACGGAGATGATCTTCTGCCCGAGCCGCAAAAACGATACTTGCCAGATTTTTCAATTTCAAACTTGTTTGCCCGTGACAGCCAATCAAATATGGTGACGAAGCCGCCAAGCAGGAAGTGGACAAACATCTAGGTGACGCTTTGAGTTAATATAACAAAACTCGAGACCATTAGTCAGGACACTGTCCCAATCACTCACACCAATTTTCATGCATATACATTGAACACACTAGCGCCACCACTAGTTCAATGCTGGACATGCGTTCATGCGCGTGATCCTTGACTCTTTTGTCTGATTTTCACAATTGAGGTAGTGTCTGAATCCCTGGACCATACAGAGTTCATCGACCCCTATCCTATCACTTTCCGCCATATTGGACCACCGCCATATTGGATTTAGTCCAAACTCTACGACAAGTTTCAGCGGTTACAAATTTCATCCAATTTTCACAGAACTTGTTGGAGATGATCTTCAGACCGAGCCGCACAAACGATACTTGTCAGATTTTTTAATTTCATTTTTGTTTGCCTGTGACAGACAATCAAATATGGCGATGAAGCCACCAAACAGGAAGTGGGCTAACATCGCGGCTATGCTTTAATGTATGAAGTCCAAACTTGGTACAGGGACTTGGTATCTGATTGTGAGGACGCACTAAGAAATTGGCATCATGTGACCTCTATAGGGGGCGCTGCAATACAGGAAGTGAGCTCCTATCTTAGCAGCGCTTTGATGTATGAAGTCCAAACTTGGTACAGGGACTTGGAACCTGATTGTGAGGACACAGTACAAATTGGCATCATTCGGCCTCTATAGGGGGCGCTGTAATACAGGAAGTGGGCTCATATCTCAGTAACGCTTCATTGTATGAAGTCCAAACTTGATACATGGACATATTAGCTGATTGTGATGACATGCAAGGAAAGTGGTCTCATTTGGCCTCTAGGGGTGCTGTAATAAAGAAAGTGAGCTCACATCTCAGCAACACTTTGGTGTATGAAATCCAAACTTGGTAGAGGGACATGGTAGCTGATTGTGAGAATGCAAAAGGACATTGGTGTAATTTGGCCTCTTGCTGTGAGTGCTTGCTCATGCCATGGCAACGCCATTCCTGCTATAGCGCTCTGCTAGGCCCCCGCATTGCTGCTTGCAGCTATATTTATTAAGTGTGCTTGCAAAGCAGCCCACTTATTGTTCTTCTTAAGTTTTATTATTATTCCCGTCTCCCTAATTTTTTGTCAGCTCTAGCGCCTAGGCCCTTTGAGACAGAGACACCGTTCCAACTTTAAAACGTCCGGTCAGTACCGGTCTAAGTTGGTCGCGAAGATGACATCAGGTGGGCGTGTCGTTCGTCCGCCATATTGGATTGAACAGAAAGCGAAACTAAATTTTCACAGGTCACAAATTTGGTCCGAACACCACGAAACTTGACGTACATTATCCTTGGACCAAGCCTCACAAAAGTTACCAGAAGGATTTTTGATTTTCGAAAGCGTTTGCCCCTCACAGCCAAACGAAATCGGCGGCGAAGCTCCGAAACAGGAAGTCGTCCATATCTCAGGAACACTGTCACATATCGATACCAAATTTTGTGTGAACTCGGGACTCGAATGTGAGGGTGCATAAGCTAAAAAAAAAAGAAAACATTCTAAAAGGTTCCAGCATTTGGCAAACCACCCACCCGTATTTGGTAACTATCACCTTCCACATTTGCAGTTGTTCTGGTACATCTATCACAATGCCTTCTAAGTATGCACAATGTCTCCAGGCAACCATGCCCAATCATGAAATTCTTGCTCTGCCATGGGATAGTATGGACTTACGAACTAAAATGGGAAGGAGAACATTAGCTATTTATTGCTGACGTAGTACAGTTATTTTCACATCCACAGTATTCAAATTAAAATTTTCATTATTGTTAAATATCATGATGGGAGAGTATTATTAAAAATGTTACAAGTATGCAAATGCATATGTTTATGGGCATTTAGGTTTTACTGTGTTGTTTTGTTGTAAAGACATGCAAGGCATTCTGGGCCGTAATGAACAGTGGTCGGCAGCACTCCATAGGCTATACGTATTAATATGAATATGTGTTTCTGTAAACCTAGGGACAATAAACAGCTATCTCTGTTACAAAAACGAGCTGGTAATCGCTCATTGAAGAGGGAACTATGATAAAAAGATTGTTTTTCTAAAAGCATGGAGTTGACGAAAGAATAAGCAAGCAATGTCACGTTAATGTTAAATAGCCTACATCTGAACGCTAGGTGGCAACGTTGTATTGGATTTCACTAGTGTACTTGAAATATGGCTTGAGCTTCACAAGTAAGGAAGGTGCAAATATTATGTAATTTATCATGGGATATTATTGGAAATGTTATTTCTTGTTTATTCTAATTGCAAACCACACACATCCATTCGTAATCACACGTACACTTTTAATACCTTGAAAAGACTATCATTTCGTTTATTTGATGTTGCCTAGCAACAGCGTTCAGAGCAAAGATTCTAGAACAGAGCTTCAGAGAGACATGTTTTGAATTCGTGGCCAAGTACCTAAAATATCTGATTACTTGTTTGCCTGCACCTGTATCGTTTACCTGCACCTGTATTCACTAGATTGTCAGCACCTGTTTTGTTTACCTGCACCTGTATCCACTTATTTTCAGTTGTATTTGAACCCCTTAGTTTGGCTTGCACCTTGCAAAGTCTACTAGTTGCTATAGACTGCTCTGATGTTGTTTGTGACTCTTCAAGTGTCATTGTGAAGCCAGTGATTAAACTTCTCAGTTACCTCGCACTTGCGTCTTGCCATCCTTGAAACGTGACAGAAGACTTTGCCTTACCATGGATGCAGCGAGTGTACCTCTGCCTATGGATGCGTCGGAATTCAACTCTCCAGATCCGGCGACGCAGGCCATTACCCACGCTGTGATGGAACAGCAACGTGAGCTCTCCCCTGTCAGTTCTGCTCTCAATGAACTCATCATCCAGTTCCAGCAGCTTCAGCAAATCAATCAGTTCACCGCCTCATCGAGCCCATCCCCAATAACCCAGGCAACTGTCCCAAGATCGTCGGACTCCCCGATAAAACTGCCTGAGCGATTTGAGGGTGCTCCTGTGGAATGTAAGGGTTTCCTCCTTCAGTGTCACCTGTACTTTGTCCATCATCCTTCCCTGCCCGATGAGACCAAAGTCGCCACCGTGATCTCTCGCCTAGCAGGGAGAGCATTGGAATGGGCGACTGCCGTATGGGAAAGGGATGAGCACATTTCATCATATGACGATTTTGAGCACCTATTTCGTGCAGTGTTCGATCATCCTGCTGAGGGAAAAGAAGGTGGAGACAAACTGATTCACCAACTGATTCACCCAGGGCCACAAGTCTGCTGCAGACTACGCACTAGCTTTTCGAACGGCTGCTGCTGCTAGTGGGTGGAACGAGGCTGCCCTCTGCACCATCTACCGACGAGGACTGAGGGAGGACATCTGAGTGGAGCTCGCTTGTCGAGATGAAGACCTGGACTTGGATTCCCTGATCTCTCTGTCCATCCGCTTGGACCGATTGCTGTCCCAACGTCGTAAACCTGCCAAATTGCCTCATCTTTCACAGCCTGCTACGGAGCCTGAACCAATGCAAATTGGCCTCACCCGTCTCTCAGCAGCTAAACGTCGACGTCGAATCGACCAGGGGCTCTGCCTCTACTGTGGGGAGGAAGGCCATCGTTTGTCTACCTGCCCGGTGAAGCCTGCTCGGGCACCTGACCAACAGAGAGGGGCGCTTGACCAAGAGAACTACTCGCCCAGAAAGGTAAGCGCCCCTTCTATCGTCAAATCTGCTAAACCTTTTGTGGTTCCAGTGACGGTGCGCTCTGGTGATTTTTCTTCTTCTCTCCCGGCCCTGCTAGATTCAGGGGCAGGAGGCAATTTCATCAGTGAATCCCTGGCCCAGACCCTCCACATTATCCTCCATCGTCTGCCTGTTCCTGTCCATGCTCTTGATGGCCGTCCATTGGGATCTGGGTTAATTTCTCAAATCACCGGTCCAATCCAACTCACTGTGGGGAGCATTCACGAGGAGGATATCGCCTTTCTTGTCCTGCCATCATCGACTCAGCCCAACACACTTGGTCTGCCCTGGCTCCAGGAACACAATCCGATGATCTCCTGGACAGAGAGAAAAAGCATCTCCTGGTCGCTAGCTTGTCTCCGCCATTGTCTTCGCCTGTCGTGTGCCTCAACCTCCATTGAAAGCCTTCTCACGGCCTCTTCTCCAGAGATTCCCAGCCAATATCAGGACCTAGCAGAGGTATTTAGCAAGGTTAAAGCAACACAGCTCCCTCCTCATCGCTCATGGGATTGTGCAATTGACCTACTGCCTGGAACATCACCACCTCGAAGTCGTGTCTACCCTCTCTCTCTCAAAGAAACACAGGCTATGGAGGACTACATCGAGGAGGCTCTACAACAGGGGTTCATCCGACGTTCTACCTCACCCGCCTCAGCAGGTTTCTTCTTTGTGGAGAAGAAGGGTGGGGGCCTGCGCCCATGTATCGATTACCGAGGACTGAACTCTTGTCACTGTGAAGTACAGGTACCCACTCCCTCTTGTCCCTGCTGCAATTGAACAACTACGGGGTTCACGTTTTTTCACGAAGTTGGACCTCAGAAGTGCTTACAATTTGGTACGAATACGGGAGGGGGATGAGTGGAAGACAGCGTTTAGCACAACCACAGGCCACTATGAATATTTGGTTATGCCATATGGATACATTAACTCACCTTCTGTCTTCCAGGCTATGGTCAATGATGTGTTGAGGGACATGCTTGGGCGGTTTGTCATAGCCTACATCGATGACATCCTGATCCACTCGGCCACAATGCCTGAACACATCGACCATGTCAGGAGGGTCCTAGAACGCCTCCTGGAACACCAGTTCTATGTCAAAGTCGAGAAGTGTGTTTCACCAGACCTCTACCTCTTTCTTAGGGTACATAATTGGACCGGAGGGAGTACGGATGAGCAAGATAAGGTCAGTGCAGCTGCCAATTGGTCAGAGCCCAAAACGGTTAAGGACCTCCAGCGTTTCCTGGGTTTCGCTAATTTCTATCGCCGGTTTATCCGAGGTTTTAGTTCCATTGCAGCTCCTCTCACAGCCCTCCTCAAGGCACAGCCCCGGCGACTTCAGTGGAATGATGCAGCTAGGGCTGCTTTCACACAGCTAAGGAAGCGTTTCACGACAGCACCAGTCCTCAAGATGCCAGACCCACTGAAGCAGTTCATAGTCGAAGTGGATGCCTCAGAGGTAGGGGTTGGGGCTGTATTATCACAACGGCATGGTCAACCTTCCAAACTGTACCCATGTGCCTTTTTCTCCAGAAAGCTGTCCCAGGCTGAGAGGAACTATGACGTGGGTAATCGGGAGCTACTGGCGGTTAAACTGGCGATTGAGGAGTGGAGACACTGGCTTGAGGGGTCCCTGGAGCCATTTCTTGTTCTCACTGATCACCGTAACCTAGAGTACATACAAGCAGCAAGGAGACTCAATCCACGTCAGGCCAGGTGGGCTCTTCTTTTCTCGGTTTAACTTCTCCATATCCTTCCGTCCAGGTTCAAAAAATGGCAAAGCGGATGCCCTGTCCAGAATGCACAGTCCAGGCGATGTTACACCTGAGGTCAAGACCATCATTCCTCCCACGCTGATTGTCGCTCCTGTGATGTGGGGAATTGAAGAGGAGATTCAGAACGGTCTAGAGGGGGATCCTGCTCCAGCTAATTTACCTGCAGGTAGAACATATGTTCCTTTTGCTCTTCGAGACAGGCTAATCACCTGGGCACACACGTCACTGGCTACGGGACATCCAGGGATTGCTCGCTCTATCCAGCTCCTTTCTGAGAAGTACTGGTGGCCCACCTTGGCTTCGGATGTGAGACGGTATGTAAGGTCCTGTTCCGTGTGTGCTACTACGAAGTCCCCAAGGGAGCTCCCCTCTGGGAAACTGATGCCATTGCCAGTCCCACAACGTCCATGGTCTCATTTGGCTGTAGACTTCATCACAGATCTCCCTTTGTCAGATGGGTACACTACTATACTAGTGGTAGTAGACCGTTTCTCCAAGTCCTGCCGTCTCATTCCATTTGCCTCTCTCCCTTCTGCATTTCAGGTTGCAGAAGCATTGTTCCACCAGGTGTTTCGCTGTTATGGCCTACCAGAAGATATCCTCTCTGATCGAGGTCCCCAATTCACCTCACGAATCTGGAAGGCCTTCATGGAGAGATTGGGTGTCTCAGTGAGTTTAACTTCTGGTTACCACCCAGAGGCCAATGGACAAGCAGAGCGGACCATCCAGGATCTGGGAAGGTTCCTGCGCAGCTACTGCCATAACCGTCAGCACGACTGGTGCCAGTTCCTGCCATGGGCTGAGTATGCTCGTAATTCTCTTCGTCATTCTTCCACAGGGCTTACCCCTTTCCAGTGTGTGCTGGGTTTCCAACCATCCCTATGTCCATGGAACCATAGCCAGACTGAAGCCCCAGCAGTGGATAATTGGTTTCGGCGGGCAGAGAGCGTCTGGCAGAGGGCCCATGTCCACCTCCACAGAGCTATCCGCAGACAAAAGATCAATGCTGATCGCCACCGCAAGGATCCCCCAGAATTCCAACCTGGGGACCGAGTTTGGCTCTCGACTCGGGACATTGCAGAAAGCTCAGTCCCCGTTTTGTGGGTCCATTCAAGGTCCTGCGGAGGATCAACCCAGTGTCCTACCGTTTACAGTTACCGTCTGATTATAAAATCTCACCTACCTTTCATGTCTCCCTTCTCAGGCCAGTGATTCCGGGTCCCATGGCAGAGGCAGTGCCACGGGACATTCCACCTCCCGCTTTGGATATTGATGGTGCACTGGCCTTTGCAGTACGGGCGATCCTGAATTCCAGACGACGGGCCGGACGTTTGCAGTATTTGGTGGAGTGGGAGGGATACGGTCCTGAGGAGCGGTGCTGGGTCCCCCGCTCTGACATCCTCGACTCGACTATGCTGTTGGAGTACCATCGCAACAATCCAGACCGTCCAGCACTCCGTCCTCGTGGTCGCCCCCCTGGGAGCGATCCACGTCTTCGTGGCCGGAGGGGGGGTACTGTAACGACTTCAATCGACTTCAATCACTTCAATCACCCACTCGTCAAGCCCAAGGACATTTCGACGTTCAGCATCGCCCACCTACTGATTACTTGTTTGCCTGCACCTGTATAGTTTACCTGCACCTGTATTCACTAGATTGTCAGCACCTGTTTTGTTTACCTGCACCTGTATCCACTTATTTTCAGTTGTATTTGAACCCCTTAGTTTGGCTTGCACCTTGCAAAGTCTACTAGTTTCTATAGACTGCTCTGGTGTTGTTTGTGACTCTTCAAGTGTCATTGTGAAGCCAGTGATTAAACTTCTCAGTTACCTCGCACTTGCGTCTTGCCATCCTTGAAACGTGACACTATGTCATAGGGAGGAGATGTTGCTGTAACATTATGGGATTTATTTAGCTTAGCGTAATGCCATGGTCATTTGATATGAGATGCTCGTACTCGTAACTTCGTCACTCGTAACTTTAGGACTCCTATTTTTTTTTACTAAGAGTAATTCAGGAAGCATTTTAGCCGTAAAAGTAGCGCCTGAGTCTGTGACGGCTTAAGCGAGGACTCCTAATAAGACAGATTCACAAACAATGTTTTGTGGTGGCATTTCACGTCGCGATGTTTTGAAATGCGTCTAACAATCACGAGGGAACAGTTTTGCATTGTAGGCATAACTAAGGGATGCAGTAACACCACCAACAACAACCAAAACTAGCCTACTCCTTGTTTACATGTACATTAAATATAACGTTTCATTGTAAATCAAATTAAAAGATTCTCCTCTTTGCAAACGTTGGCATAGGCATATGGTGACCGATTAATTTAATAATGTTGCTGCGTGAATCATGGTAAGCGTGAATGAAGTGGCCACTTCTTAATGGGACTCGCTGTATGGAAGTAGGCTAAGTAAAATAGAGATGTTTAAAATAACATAAAGTTAGGATATGCCCGCTTGACAACGGCAGAGATAACTGGCCTTTGGCCATAGCAACCATCCATTTAGAACGACTGGCCTTCATAGCAACCAAGGATCTTAGCTGTGATTCATGTAGCACAGTATGCATGCAACAACACAGTCTCACCCCTAGTCGTCACATATTGAGGCTTGGTCACTGCCCCTTGTCGTCAACTGTTGAAGCGGAAGGTACCCCCATTGCGTCCCTCCTGGACGATGAAGGCCGCCCCATAGACCTGAACGTAAATCCTTCGTCGTTGTTTTTTAACGCATAGGGCTGTCCAATTGACATGAATGTAAAACCCTCACCGTCGCTTTCTGACGCAGCGGTCAACGAAGGAGAGATGTGCTTGCGATTGAGATTTACGGTTTTGAAGCAGTCAACCAACGTGTCCTGGAAAATTTGGGTTTTCTTGGCGTTGATGACAAATAACTTGACTATACTGGCGCTATCTTGCAATGAAAATGCGCGAGGGTTTAGCCTTCTTAGGATACAGGATTTTTATTTTCTTCTTATTTTTTTTAGGCTACCAATTGGCCAGACCCTCAACTTCGTATGTTGACGCAGGGGGTCAACCAACAAGTGATTCGCGCTGAAGGCTTTGTAATAATAATAATGATAATAATAATAATAATAATAATAATAATAATAATAATAAGCTACCAGTAGGCCTAGTAGTAGGCTTATGATTTTTAGGCTACTATAAAAATGGCATAATTCTTGCATAGCCTGAGGCTTGGTCACTGCCCCTGTCGTCAATAGTTGAAGCAGAAGGTAGGCTACCCTCATTGCGTCCCTCCTGGACGATGAAGGCCGCCCCATAGACCTGAACGTAAATCCCTCGTCGTTGTTTTTTAACGCATAGGGCTGTCCAATTGACATGAATGTAAAACCCTCACCGTCGCTTTCTGACGCAGCGGTCAACGAAGGAGAGAAGTGCTTGCGATTGAGATTTACGGTTTTGAAGCAGTCTACCAACGTGTGTTGGAAAATGTGGGTTTTCTTGGCGTTGATGACAAATAACTTGACTATACTGGCGCTATCTTGCAATGAAAATGCGCGAGGGTTTAGCCTTCTTAGGATACAGGATACAGGATTTTTATTTTCTTCTTATTTTTTTTAGGCTACCAATTGGCCAGACCCTCAACTTCGGATGTTGACGCAGGGGGTCAACCAACAAGCGATTCGCGCTGAAGGCTTTGTAATAATAATAATAATAATAATAATAATAATAATAATAATAATAAGCTACCAGTAGGCCTAGTAGTAGGCTTATGGTTTTTACTATAAAAATGGCATAATTCTTGCATAGCCTGTTTGACGTCGGCCAATCAACGTCAACAGTGATCGTCTACATCATGTTATGCGACGATCCCAAGCACCATTGCGTTTTTTGACTCCTTCACGTAAGTATTGCACTCAAGCTAAAATTGGACATGTAGCTTTTTGACGATAGGAAATAATCAAATCATGCCATTAAGTTGTCACTACATTGTGGTGTTGTTGTGCTTGGTAGTGTTTAAGCGCACTGCAGGGATTTTATGGTAGCCTACAGAGACTGGCATAAACCTTGTTGCACCATGTGCTCTTGGGGCTAGCGGAGACCTATAGCTTGTGCACAGGCATTTCCCCTTTCCATTAGCCTACATTCTTGCGACTAGTAGCCTAGTTGTTGAGGAGTTGAGCCACCACGTGCTACTGCTACAATCATAATCCTATTCTGTCTTGGTGTGTGTGTGTGTGTGTGTGTGTGTGTGTGTGTGTGTTAGGCTATTTAGTATGCATAATATTGTAATATGTATCTTGGTTACTTAAATAATAATAATAAGGATAACTTGCTTTTATATAGCGCCTGTCATGATACCCAAGGTCGCTTTACATTTCATGTAAGCAGGCCTCAGTTAAGAGATGTGCTTTAAGAAACGTTTTAAACAGGGCAAGTGAGGGGGCTTGCCAGATATATAGGGGTAGCTGGTTGCAAAGAGTGGGTGCAGCTACATGGAAAGCTCTGTCACCAGAAGTCCTAAGTCTGCTGCGGGGGATGACCAGCAGGTCCTTGTCAGAGGACCGCAAAGACTTAAGTGAGGTGGAGGGGTGAAGGAGTTCAGCAAGGTAGTGGGTAGTAAACGCATTAAGTGATTTGTAAGTGAGGAGGAGGATTTTATAGGAGATATGGGACTTGATAGGAAGCCAGTGAAGCTGTATCAAGATGGGGGTTATTTGCTGCCAGTGTAAGGACTCTAGCAGCACAGTTCTGCACATACTGCAGTCTGTCAAGGGTCTTGTTCGGCAGACCTGACAGGATGGCATTGCAATAGTCCAAGCGGGATGAGATGAATGAGTGGATGAGGGTCTCTGTTACTGAGTTGGAGAGTAAGGGCCGCAGTCTTGAGATGTTTCTCAGGTGGTAAAAGGCAGATTTAGTAATGTTTTTTACTTTGAACTGAGATCTTTTTCTTTTTCTTTATAGGTTCCCCAAAACCATCATACAGGCCCATTTATCATAGCATTTTACTAAAACTTCAAAAAGGCACTTTTAAGAGCCACGTTTGTCATTGTGTCCTTCTCTCTGTTCTCCTCTTTGTATTGCTCTCTCTCTCTCTCTCTCTTAATTTTTTCTCTGCAATCATTGGTCTGATTGGTTGTAGGGATATTCAATACCTGCAGAGGCATTTTTATCTATGTTTGTTAGTCCTGCCTCATGAAAGCTGGAGCTGACATGAAATTGGCCAGACTGATATGCAAAGCGGATCAGTACTTGTGAGAATCCCGGTTTTCAAATGTTACATTAAGTCATTCCTTAAATAATGGCTGAGGCCTTTATTTACTTCAGCTGCACCAGACCCAGGGTTTTATTTTAGGTAGGCTTTGTATTACAGGCAGGCCTTTATATCTTGATGTAGGCAATCCTTTGATGGATATGGTGTCTGCATGCATGGTGTGCCTGCCAGTGTTGCGCGGGTTTGGTCACAAGCGGCCCGCGGTTGCCCGATATTTTAATCAACCCAACCGCAACTCGGACCGCGAATATTAATTAGGACAAAATTATACCCGACCCGCGATCCGACCCGCTTATTTACAAAATGTGTGCTTTTGGTTATAGGCTGCATGCAGTGTGACAGTAGGCCATTTCTGTAAAAACAAACTAATTTATTTACGAAACTTGATGCAGTAGAACTACACGCAGTAAGCATGCAGGACATAATGTTTGCGCAGGAGAAAGAATGAGAATAAGAGCGCAAGCACGCACGCAACGCACAAAGGATAAGAACACTAGGATAAGATTTGAAGGCCATGGACATACATCTTTCTTTCGAAAACAGAAATGGTGAGGCGAGGTAGGCAAGAGAGATACATTGCTGGTCAAAACGTTAGCGTAAGAACTGGTTTATAATGCTGAATGAAACACAAAGCTTTACTAAAGCACATCCACTGTTTAAAGTCACAAACACAACGAACTAAGGTAACTTTTATGCATGCGCGAACCTATACATACCGGTAGATATGGCTGTGTAGTCTGTGCCATAACATTTATTCCTGCAGGCTGCCCGTTTTGGCTGTCATACTTTTAAATGGCTTCGCAAGAAGTAGGCCTAGACCATAACCATAGCCTATATCGCTTTTCCTGAAGGGGTGTCTTTATTATTTTAACTCGCGTCTTGCTTCTTTACTGTTGACTTTACTGTATTGATGCTTTACTGTATTGATGCTAGCTTTCTCGTGATATTTTAAGTAGGCCTATTTGTAGAAAATATATATTTAATTAATTTTAACTGACCCGCCCGCAAATGACCCGAATATCATTAAAATATTTTGTTTATGACTCATAACCGCGGGTGACCGCGGTCATCCGCGGGCGACCGCTTAATTTTGGGCAGACCGCGCAACACTGGTGCCTGCACACCCTTCCAATGTTTTCATAGTTTGACCCCAACCAAAGTTTCTGTATTGACTACATGAATACACTAGTGCATACCTTGCTGAAGTGTTC
Organism: Alosa pseudoharengus; assembly: GCF_046254945.1. Lineage (NCBI taxonomy): Eukaryota > Metazoa > Chordata > Actinopteri > Clupeiformes > Clupeidae > Alosa > Alosa pseudoharengus. The sequence goes on from NW_027468640.1 coordinate 20,509,054, forward strand.
TGCTAATTATGATCACCTAGTTTTCTGTTGGAACAAATAGCCTATTTAAAACTTTTACTTTGAAGCCCAACTCTGGCTATGCACAGTGGCATGAAAACCCAATGTCTATAAATGGGAATAGCCTACAACTGTGTGAATTATGTTGATAAAACCTCCGTCTTTATTTTGTACTTCAGCAAATTGTCCTGCAGCTTATTAGATGTCCAGCTATGGTATTTCATGGAAAGCTTTACGGTCGCTATTTAGGTAGATGTGAAACAGACACCTTGATATTAAGAGTAGTCTTACTGTTGACAGGTGCTTTTACAGCAGCAAAACTAGTGACGTGACTTTTCCTAGTTTGGTGACATGATGATGGGAAAGGCAGAGATGCATTACGCATGGCTCTACTCAAAGGCTGCTCTGCACTGTGCTGCGCTGTCAGCAGGACATATTACTTCGGCCTGCATCAAACACGCATAATGCTTCCAAATAGGATTATTTTTTTATTTTTTTTAAATCTGGCCTGAATTTTGGGTCCAGCCTTAATTTTCTTGCATCGACCACGACCCCGGACGTGATATCAGGCCCGGTTATTTTTTAAAGAATGACAGTATGTGATTAATATATTACTTACTTGTGGCTACCATCAATGAAAAGCAATGCTAAAACTTTGTATCATTACAGTATGTATAAAAGGTGTTTGTGGTGATGTATGTGTGTGTAATTGTATGAAAGCTGTTTTTTTTCTGCTACACCAGGTCCCAGTCACAGCCAGGGTCATAAGACTGGTGGTTCTCTTGTCAGGGCTCCGGAAACCAGTGTGGAGTTAACTAGCAACTTCCCTACTGCTGGTATGTTCTTTATTGTGTCTGCACTGCACAATTGTCAGAATAGGAATACACCTTCCATATTTTTGTTTTAGTTGGATGGATAACAGTTTAATAAACGCTTCAGCCAGTGTTCACAATATTGCGTTTTTAAATTAAACTCTGTTGTGGATGCCCTCCTCATGCATATGTTGCATTATTATTATCAAGTAAAAAGAAAAAAAAAAGCCAAAACAATCCAATCCAAAACAATCCAATTAGAGTTGGATTGATAATAAAGTTTATCAAAATATAAATATATTTCTGTAAATGAACTTAGAAGGTTTTGTATCTGAACTCTTCATATATCTCCTATCCAGGGTAGGAATTTCACGACGGCCACGACGGCCATGGCCGTCGCTGCCCCTTGCGTTGGACATGATGCCCCTTTGAAAATCAGAGGTTTACAGGCCACGGTGGCCTTGGTGCCCCCTTCTTTCAATAATCTGCTTTGCGTCCTACTAATAGCGATTTTTATTTAGCCTGTGGCCTGTCAAAATAATCTTAGCATTCACAGTGCAAATTAATTTAGTCTTTTACGCAGTGGAGAAAGTGACAGCGCAAGAAAGAAAGTGCTTCCAAATTCACCCATTCTTCTAATCACACAGACATCACAAGTATCACGTGAAAGAGCTTTTTCTCAGCTTTTAAACGATGTTAGCCGATAATTGCTGTGTTGAACGGTTCGTGAGAAAAGTATTTAATATAATTCAATTTAATCATACATTCTACTGAAGGTTTTGTGTCCATGCTCTCCCTACCCATTCATCTCGGTGGAATACTTCACAAACCCTTCTTTTAACACATGACAAACCATATATCAGAATGAACAGCAGACCTTACCGAACACAAAGGTGTAAAGCAGTCCCCTGTACAGTTAGCCGTTCCAGAGTAATCCAGTTTTGAATTTGCAGTAAATTTCGACATGCATGGATGTCTCCAAATTTTGTGCTTTAAGTTTTACAATGTGTTTAAATTGTTCCACATGATTTTATAACGTGCCAAATACAAAATCAATGTTACAAATATCGCCTAGATATTGGTAAATCAGAGGACAGCTGACTAAGAGTTTGTGAAAGTAGCCTTAATGATCACAAAATGCTAAGCATGCATGTAGGCTATTTGAGTTTCTTAAAGCTGAGCTGTGCTTAAATTGTTCAATACATGATTTCATAACAGGCCAAATATAAAATAAATGTTATATATAGCCTAGATATCTGTAAATATTAGATTATCAGATGATTTACAGCTCTATGTAATGTCAAGTTTCATGTTTTTGTAATGTTTCATACAGTGATGCAGGTCTACTGCAGTGAATAGGCTAAATACAACTTTGATCATTTTTATAGCCTACTACTGTATAGTTAACTTTGGCCTTGGTGCCCTCACATGTGGCCTTAGTGCCCCGACATGTGGTCTTAGTGCCCCCCACCAAATATGCCCAACTGAAGGCCAAGTGGCCTTGCCCCCAGAATGGTGAAATTCCAAGCCTGCTCCTATCCATATGATTAAGCAGTGGTAGGTCTGGTCAACAAATTCACCAATGAACAGGTCACTCCGAATCAGACAGAGCAGCAGTCGGTACACTCCATTAAAGACCAGTGGGCAGCCTGTGATGACAGTGCAAGCTTTCAGATGAACTCACATGGACTGTCTACATCACCAATAACCAAAGAAAAATCGAGAGAAAGACTTAATCTCCTCTGTCAACTGTGGAGATTCAAGATGTAGAGTTTTCAGTGGGTCCAGTCTCCTGCCCAGCACTGAGCCAGTTTTCTTAACAAGCCTGTCCAGCTGCTTGGTGTCCCTCTTGGTCAAACTGCCGCATAAAAAAATACACTGGCCACCACAGTGTTAAAGCTAAAGCATCTCCACACCCTCATCAGAAAAAATAGGCGGCTTTGTCCCTTCCTTTAGAGAGCTAGTCCAACTTAGCATCTATGCGCTGTGCAGTGGTGGGTATAGCCTACGTAGCCTATCCATCTCAAATTTCAGAAAGAGTTTATCCACCTCTTGGCAGTCTCTGCCTAAACCTCCTAATTCATTTTATGCATAAGCATAGGCTACCTCGCTGTGCAGTCCACCTACGGTGATCACTGAATTCATAGTAGCCCAAACCGACCTGTTTTACCACTACACCCCTGTTTATGACAGTCAAAACTGTAACCTTCTAACGCACGCACATCTCTCTTTGCATCTAGACTCCCAGATTGTTGTAGACGTGAACCAATTCAATATCATCCCCAAATAGGTAGTGTAATACTATACTGCACCAGTTCTTAAAGCCTCCGCCAGGTCCATGTTCTCCTGCTCTTGACCACTCCTGATACAGGCCACAATATGTGTGGCATCAGAATATTTTTGCATGTGGCAGGACTCTGATATGTTTTTGAAGTCTGCTGTATAGAGTGTGAACAGGAAAGGAGCTAACGCAGTCCCCTGTGGAGCACCGGTACTGTGACCGTCCCAGAGACACCGCTCCCAAGCCTGATGTGCTGTGGCCGTTTTGTCATGTATTCTGTAAAACAAGTGTTCAGGGAGTGATCCAGTCCCATCCCTTCTAATTTGTCTTGCAGTATGAGGGCCTGAATTGTATTAAAAGCACTTGAAAAGTCAGAGAAAGGGTTTCCTCACACAACTTCCTGGCTCCTCCAAGTAGGTGTTGGCTTGGTGGAGCATGTAAAATACTGTATCCTCCTCTCCAACATTATCCCAACACAAGATAAAAATCCTTGAATTCTATTTCATGTCAGGTACAATAGTTGGTCCATGTTGAATGTTTGATTAACTGGGTAACATTCTTAAATCCTTTTTGCACTGACAGTAAACCCAGCTGATGTGGACACCTTGGGTGAAGTTCATCAAATTATTGATGAGCCAGTGAGACAGGACAAAGGTAAAAACATAATGTCAAATTAACAATCATTGCATTGATACATTTATTGTCAGTTATATTAGATGCACTGCTTTGTTGTTACCAGACACCTTAATTGAAAAGCTGAGGTGCCTCCTGGCTGATGCTGGCATAACGACAGATCCGCCAGCATCACCATCTCCATCATCATCATCATCATGGACACATCGGAAGCAGGTGGCCAGTGAGCACTGGAGCAGGGCGAGGGAGGACATGACGGCCAACCTTCTGGCAGCTGAAAGACCCCCCTGCCAAACTTGTCAGGTTTGCCGGCACACAAAGGCTGTGGTACGCTGCAGGGACTGCCTCGCTCAGCTTCTATGTGGAGGCTGTGACCAGGCAGTACATAACAGCCATCCCCTACACAACAGAGAGGCCATGTTTGAGGGGTTTTTCAAACCTTTAAGTCCCGTTGTGGGAGTAACCCGCAAGGATGACAGCTACTGTTATGTTAGTTATGGTATGTATGAAAACCGGGTAATTGGAAACATTTGATTATTTATCCCACAATGTAGGTCACTGTATGATGATATGGGTAATTTATAAGAATATGAATAGATTTATTTTCTTAATTTAATGCCCCAGGTCATGTAATATAAGCTACATGCTGTTGTTGTATTTTTGGTTCTTTAAGATCGCCTGTTGCCTATGGCAATGCCAGAAATTTGTGCCTGCCAAACAGGCTGTCTTGCTGGACCTGGCAAGACGGTCATTGTGATAGGAATAAATGGTGAGATTTCTTCTTCTGATGCATTACGGTATAGTGTATGATATTAAGCAGATATATTCTTTGTTATTTACAATATATACAGTAGATACAGTATCACACCAAAACTTATGACTTCCACAGGAAGACACCAACTGGCCCTACCTTCACTTAGATGTGCTACCTGCCAGGCCACCTGGAAAGCGGGCTTACCTGACCTGGTAGCAAGTGGCTACTGGCCGGCCACACCCAATTTTGAAACAATTTACGCTACTGACCTATTTCGGTCATACTCCAATATTAAATTACGGGCACCAGGTTTGTCGAGGCAGGCATTTTTGGGGATGCTAGAAGATAGGACGGTGGTCTTTGGAAGGGTGAGTTTATTAATACCTCAGAATCATCATAAAAGAATGACACTAACTTAACTGAGACGCAATGAAATAATGTTTTACGGATACAACTCAAGTACCCCATCACATACTTATCATATACTTAAAGGAACCGTATGTAAGAAATGTATTTCAATTAATCATAAAATGGCCCTGATATGTCACTAGACATTAAGAAATCATGTTCATTTCCAATACTTATATTACTGAGAACAGTAGTCCGGCCAGGATATTGCCATTTAAAAAGTGAAGTTGCAGCCCTCAACTGATGTTGATGTTGTGTTTTGTCGTGTCATGTTGTGTTTTGGCCTGATGCGCCACCCTCCACCTATCTACTAATCACAAAGTCAATAATGTTTCGGCATCTGGGTTGGGAACCTCGAGTCAGCGGGGAGGGGGAAGGGATACACCGCTCTACAGTAATTTGAAACTGATTGCAGTACCAGTTTTTGCCACAATCTTACATATGGTTCCTTTAATTACACATGCTTAAATATGAAATATTTGTAATATTCATTCACTCCTTTTTCTTTTCATTTGATTGTCCCCTTCAATAGACTGGACCCATATGTGGCGACACTTTTCAAAAGGCCTTCCTGGAGTGGCAGCATGCAGAGTACAGAAAGGAGAATTTGTGTGGAGGGGACCCCTTTACATGCTATGCATGCAGGCCGCAGATGCATGCCGTGTCGGTTGATGGCAACCGGAAACTGTACAGATTTGCAACTGCAACAAGGTATGCCTGAGAAAAATCAGACAATTTTTAGAAATTTCTCTCCAGTTGTCAGATCTGACTATAACTATTTTTGCAATGTCATAGCACGGACAAGGGATTATTTGAAGGGGTCTTCCTTGCAAAGGATGATGATGTGGCCTCATTTGTCGAGGACATACATCACCGCACCCATCATGTAACTTTACAAGTTTCTCTCATATAATACTGAATACTAGCTTGCATATGCTGTTTTTGTTTAATGTTTGTCTCTGGATTTCCAATTTTAGGTTCGTGGTTCAGGAGCATGTGGCTCCTCACGTTTGGGAGCTGCCAGGGAGGTGGCCAAGAAGTCGGGGGCAAAAATTGATGAGGAGGGCCTGGAGATTGGCGTGTGCCGTCATGGTGTCCTCCTCATGGCCCTAAATATGTTTCGTGGCGAGATTTTCGCCTACCCCATGTACATACAAAATGCGATGGCCACTAATAATGTAGGCTATTTCTGCTCTGATGTTGCATGCAAATACTGGCCATATTTGCAGAAGGTGGCCAGCGCATGCCCGGAGTACAGTGACCTACTTCACATGCATCCCCTTCTATCGGTCATGCATGCCAAGGCCCATCAGTGGACATGTGAGGTAATCAATGTGTGTGGAATGTTGTCATTTGTCAACAAATGAGTAAGTTTTCCCCTTATTTTTTGCCCAATTTTCTATTTCATTTTTTCATATATCTTAGGTGAAATGGTCTGGACGGAACCAGCTTGGGGCAGGCCTCACAATTGGCGAGGAAGTTGAACAGGTTAATGCCTACCTGTCCCGGGCTGGTGTATGCACTAAACACATGTCGAAAGCAAGTAGGTATCTCCACACATCTTATGAACTTATTTGTTACAGCGTACTTTCATAAATGTTTTGCCCAATCCATTGCTGCCTATTGTCTGCTGATTGGGCACTCTGTATTATGTGCTTTAAATACATTTCTTTTGTTATTGAATTAATAGCAAGAACGGACATGCTGACAGTGCTGGCGATGGAGTGGAACAAGAGAAAAATGGAGCACTTGGATCACTATCTGGCCCAAAGACTCCGCAAGGTTTCCATGTTCATGTTCATGTAGAGACCATGTTTGAAGTGTACCTCACAAATAGTTTGACACGTTTAGTACTAACAATGTATTGTGATACAGACAAGCAAACGTGTTCAAGCCGAGTCAACGGCCTTACAAGATATGAAGACTCAGCTGAGGGTGGACGAGGATACTGCTCATCACTGGGTCAGAGATGTGAAGGAGTGGGTCTCAGGTAATAATTTGCCCAAACTATTTTAAATGAATCCCTCCTTTGTCTGTCTGTCTGTATGCAGATATGTTATGCAGTGTGCAGTTGGTCAAAATGTACAGTACAGTATGTTTACATTTGTTTCCCAAGACTCTACAATTGTAATAATTTGGTTGATATGGAGAAATTAACTAATTTACACTAACGTCCATTCAGTTACAGCTGACAACAGGTCCTCGCTGGAGATGAAGATCCAGGGTCTTCATTTAAGCCTGCAACAAAGACATATCGACCTATATCGAAAAATTGGTAATAGTATCACTTTGCCTGCTTACTGTCCATGCAATTGTTTGAGATAATTGTTTGAGAGATGGTAAGTTATAGGCATGAAAAATGGCAAATAATACAGCAGATAGATGTGGTCGAATTATTTTGAATTGTTTATTTATTTGTGAGAAATGTTCTATAACACACTTTGAGGATGTCCTTACGTCCTCATTGTGACTGACTGTTCACAGCTAGTAATCACTCCGCCTTTCACTTTCAAGTGCACAACGCAGACATTCTAAGTTCAAAGACAATGAAATGGAAATGTATTGTTATTTACTCAATCGTATTTGATGACCTGAATATACAGATAGCAGCAAAAAGAGACAGCGGGCACGGAAGACCATCCAATTAGAAAAGGCCAGATTGATGACGGCCATCACATCCTACAACCAACTCCATCCATCACAGCAGCTCCCAACAGCTGATGAACTTCTCCAGGAGGATCAGTTCCTTTGGCCTTGGGACTGCAGCACCAGTGGTGAGGCATTTCTTTGTTTTATTTTCTGATTGGTATCCCCTAGTTACCCTCACACCGAGAAAAATCTGTGCAGTGAAACCGCAGTTCTTCAGCTTAATTGTCATCCTTTCAATACATTTTGTGCAATCAATGTCAACATTATTCTTTGTCACATCAGTGCATTAAATCAGTTACACTTCTGTACATGTACACACACAGGACATCTTTATAAACAATTGTATTTTATCGCTTAGGCACGACCATTACGGCAGACAAGAAGGCCCTGTTTGAGAAGGTCATGCTCCTTGAGCGACTCAAGGAGGAGGAGCAGATCCTGCTCAAGGAAATGATGCGCCACTGGGAGTCACTACAAGGCGAATTGCGCTCTCTCGAACATTTAGCAGCCTCTCTGAAGGATGGAAGTAAGTAAGACAAATCCTTTGTATGACAGAATGGAAACACAATTGCATCTTGTCATGCTGATCTAATGTCATACCGGTTGTATTTCAGGCTCAACTTTGCAGATTCCAAAGGGTGCCTGTGATGGTCTGCACTCTTTCGTGTTGAAAAAGGCTGATGACCTGAAGGGACAAAGGGTCAGGGCAAAAAAAATGTATCAAGATTTTGTTTATGGAATTGGGGAGCTATCAGAAGAGGGAGGGGAATCAGATGAAGGGATGGAAGGCAGTGCAGAGGAGGAAGAAGAAGAGGAGGAAGCAGGAGAAGCAGAATGCTGGGGCTGAGTGTGTGTGTGGGGGGGGGGCAGGGGAGTTCTGTTGCATGTCAGTCTGCTTTGCATGGAAACGTTCTGTTTTTTTGTTTTTCGTTTTTTTTCTAGTCATGCCCTTCATTGCCCAGTTGCAACTTTTTTTGGAACCAGTTGACCTGAAATGCAAAATGATCATATGTTCCCTCAATAAAGCAATACAATTCCAGTTTCAACAATGCCTTGGCTTTGTATTATTCTCTACCTAAAACATAGTGTGCATATTCTCAATTATTATTTTGTCTTTACAGATTTTACAAATTGTTCAAGTTCAGGTTTATTATAGCCCTTAAAGAACAACAGTAGTGCTTAACAGACAAACTAAGTACTGTAACAAGTCACACATGGTCTAACAGCAGACCAAGGACACGGAAAGGGAAACACGCTACACAGTCCTACATAGTCAAAACCCATGGAGAAAAGGAGAAATTTAAAAATAGGCACTTAAGTGCCAAGCCTTACTTGTAAAGACAGTTCATTCCACAGTTTAGGACCAATGACCGCAAAGGCATGATTCCCCCTCTTTCATTTTGAGGGAGGGATGGTTAACAGTACTTGGTCTGAAGACCTCAGTGATCTCAGAGGTGTGTGTGGATGTCTGAGATATGCTACGTGGGGTGGAGCCAGTTGCTGCAGAGATTTAAAAACCAATAACAGAATTTTTAATTTATCTTAAAGCATACGGGGAGCCAATGAAGAGATTTTCCTATTTGTTAATGTATGAACTGTATTATACAGAGATGAGTGTGGATGTGCAAAGATTATTATTTATTTTAGGTGGATTGGCCTATTATGAATGTGCTTCCCCAGGCCATCGCCAATCCACCTCCTAATCTTTCAGGCTGAATATTAGTGTTTGACATCTTTGCTAGATACATACACACAGGATACAAGGAAGTTTATTTTCACATGCATATCGTTACTGGAAGTAAGAAATGCAGTGAAATTAAGTCTGGTGTCAGCCTATTTGTGCATTTATGGGGGGGGCAATAGAAGAGGGGTTTAGTAGATTAAGTGGCAAGGGCTGCATAAGAAAGGTGGGGGAGGAATGAGATTGGGGGGGGGGCACCAACAAGGAGCACCCAAGAGCAACAGGGGCAAGGAAAAACTCCCTTACCAAGGAAGAAACCTTGGGCATATCCACGGCTCAAGGGGCTAACCCAACTGCCAGGGGTCTTGGTGTGTGTGGCGGGGGGATGACAAGGGAGATGGGATAGTGTGCTGTGTATGTGGGGAGAGGGCAGTGTGCAATATGTGTGTTGGAGAAGCTTCCTCATGAGACAATGTGCTGTGTATTGGGGGGGTGGGGGGCAGTGTGCTGTAAGTATGTTGGTAGTAGGTGAATGGTAAGTAGGTCACAGAACTTAAAATTAGGTAATTTCATAAGCATCTGGTAGAGCTCTTCCATGGCCCTCCCTATCTCCTGGAATTTTCTCCATGGTCTTGCGACTACACTGGGAGGAAGTACGCCTTCTATGAGGAGCTACCTGGGAAACCTGTTCAGGCTCTATGTACTTCCTCAGGATATCGTTACTGACACTGAGCCGTGTCAAAGTCAAAACTAGTGACCAAAAACATTCTGGAGAGTTCAAGGATTGTTTATTGCCAAATATTGTACATTGAAACACTGTGTTTGCCATCCTAATGTGTTTGTAAATGAGGATAGAGTAAGGCAGGGGTTGCGGGGGAAGGGGTAAAGTGTAGTAGGGGGTGGAGGGAGTTTAAAGTTGGTGAAATATGGACTGATAGCAAAGGTCAAGTGGGGAGAAGGAGGTAGCAGGAGGGGACTGAGGCAGGGGTAAAGTGTGTTGGGATGGAGTTGACTGGTGGTGGACAGGTGTGAAGGGCAAGTATTGTATGGTGGAGATAAGGAGAGGAACTAGTCATTGGCCACCACAACCCTACTTCCAGTGTTATTGTTGACCCTCCAGTGCACATACTGTTGATGTCATTAGCACCAGAGCAGATAAAACTGATACTAAATCACCTCTGCTAACAGATCAATACCATAGAGTAAAAGTCAAATGACAAGCCACTGGTAAGTGTTGAGCAGTGTATATATCTTTCTAATTGAACTGCTCCTATGAGAAGATACAATTCATACTCTCTCACTTTAGAGAGAACAAGAGGTGCATGTACAGTGAACTTCCTGCAATATTTATAAGAATCAAAGTGCTGGGGCTGCTGGCAACAGTACCCTCTGTCTAACCAGACAAGATCTTAATGTCATGGTCTTATCCAATGCTGCAGCATACGTTCTCATCACTGAAGTATTAAGGGATGACAATGCAAAGCACGGATAAGTTGACAACAACATAGGCACAAATAAGTGAATTTTGCACAGAAAAAAGGCCAACGACAGAATTAGCCACGCTATGTTTTCCCTTCCTCTAGGCTATGGAGGACTGGGCATGAAAGTCTCATGTCCTTACTGGTGATGGCAGTGGTGTGTGTGTGTGGGGAGGTGGGGTATTGTGCTTTGTATGTAGGGGTGGCGTGTGTGTAGAATGGCAGGGCAGTGCCATGGTTTCACGGTCCAGCCTAGTACCCGCCGTTCCTTGCCTGGCTTCTCTGCATGGCTCTGCTTCACCTCCACTGCTTTAACACTCCACTTGTAATGCACCTGAATTACAACTGAAACATCATATTGATTGAAAAATGTGATGCTTGAAATCTATGTGGCCGCTTTCATGTGTCTTTCAAAGTCTCATGTGCTGTGGGGGCAAAATGTAGGCATCAGACAGCATAGCAACTTCATACAATCATACTGAACATAGGCCATATTCCTCCCACCAGTTACAACATACTGTATATTGTATGTTCGCGTTTTGTTTGTGGGTCAGGAAGATGGTAAATGGGACTTCTGTTGGGGGCTTCAAAGATGTGATTTCATTCCATACTTTCTGTCACGTGGATGTTGGTAATTTAATCACTGTAATGTGTATTCTACAAGAAAGGGTTAACTCATGTTCTGTACCTATTAATTGTTTGAACAACACGGAAAACAAAGGCAAATCTACAAGAGACAAGTAATACTCTTCGTAGTGTGTGATTTTTCCTCCATATGATACTTGATTATGATAACACATAAGCTCTGCCTCTTGATACATGGTAGTGTGTAATCATGTCCAGTGACCTTGGCTATGGTGGCAAGTTTCTGCAGCTGTCTACCTTGTTACCTTCCTCTCTGACACCCAGAGGAAGATCAACTATTTATTGATATGTGAAACTTATGTTAACAGGTGTTTGATTACAAAAAGTATATTTTTTCAAGGAGTAATATGTTTTTTCTTCAAACTGAAATAAGAATTTGAATATCTTTCATTTTTATTGAATTTTTTATTCATATGAATTTTATTAATATGAAAAACAAAGTGCAATGAAGCCATGAAAGGCTAAATGATGAGGTTGTCTCTGGTCTGTCTCAGGAAGGGAACTGGCTGGCCGGCTCCCATGTGTCCTCCCAGGTTTTTCCACTATTAAAACAGTGCACAAGTCACATTAGTCTTTTATTATACACAATGGCTATAATATTCATAACATACATTTTAACAAAATATGTTATTGTGTGGTTGCAATTTCTTTTTTTGTTGTTGTTTACTCCCATTGCAATTTCTTTAATTGGACTTCAAATACAGAGTCAAAATTAAAGGTTGATTCAGTCAATACAAATACACAGGGTTGATTCATAGTCAATACAAATACATGGAATGCAAGCTCACAGGCGTACTTTCAGTGCAGCCATCATGCAGCTGTACCCTTCAGATCATTGCATCACGTCACAAAAAAAACGACAACACACGTTTGTACACAGTTAAGCATGGCTTCCTTGGGTTCAACTGTATATGACTTGTGTTAATCATCAATCATCCTTAGTATCAGGTCACTTTGTAAGTAAAGTTTCAACAGCTTACAGGGCCTTGGAAGATAGAGAAGCCACAGTATCAGAGGCTGTTGAAGACCCAGTCAACTTTTCCTACTTCCTCTAATTAACACCTGATGCATAAATAAAACCAAGCCTGTCTTTTGTGCAAATGTATAGTGGTTCAACAGTTCAAAATGTATCTATGTAAATATATATCATCGTTCAAAAACCATGACACAGTAAAATAAATCAAACGCCTTATAGGTCACATAGCATGAATTGATACATACTGTATGCCAGTACTTACCATGCAGAACAAGGCATCCAGTGCACTTTAACTTCTTCCTTATCCTACAGAAACACACACACACACACAGTTAATCATATTTCTGTGGTTACTGTGACCATACAGACAGTCGTTCACCCTTGGCTATATGCGCTGGTCAGGAGACATGAGTTTAACATTTGAATGCTGTCTATAGAGTAATATTGCACATTGAAGAGAATATCAGAGATACAAAGAAATATTGTTCTAGATCTTACCTGTTTCATTCTTTTCTCAAGAATACAGTCATATTGCCACACTCTTTTGTTGTAGCATTTTCGACAACCTGAAATAACAAAGGCAAAAAGTCTTGTTTGAAAAACAAACCCTAGGTTATCAATAAATGGTAGTATATGTTAAAAGCATTTGCTATAGATAGATAGATAAATAGATAGATAGATGCTAAGATAGATTGATAGAGATACTATTAATCATATACAAATGCATATACTGTATCTAGAAGGAAAAGTGACCTATCACTCCTCATGGGTGTTGTTGGGAAGGACCGGCTCTGCCGCTGCCTCTATGGGGCATGGTGGGCACTGACCATCCCTGCTGTCGTGCTGAGCTGCCATGCACCATATCTTAGTTATGCTGCTTTAGCCGAGTGCTGACACTAACCTCTTACAGTATGTGTTATGCCGTACAACTCTCTCTCTCTCTCTCTCTTCTCACTATATTTTACACATATATCTGTGAAGTATGAATCTCCTAGACTGGCCTTACTCTTTCCACTTCCTCCGTCCACATATACTACAATCATCTCTGCTGAGTGTCATGCCTGCTGTTCACTCCCTGTCTCCCTGTTATCAACCCCTCCTGCATGGACTGCAACCAACTTCACAGGAGATCCAGACCAGGACCGACTCTCCTCCTTCCTAGAGGCCCTGCGACTGACCCCCCCATGATGGCACTGTCAAGATGACCTCCACCTAAATGCTACCCCCACGACTGATCCCACTCGCTGACTCTAACATTATGTCTGGCTACTACTATGCCGTCCAACCAGAACTTGTCTGGCTACGACGACACTGTCCAACAAGAGCTTTAGGCAACCACAGATGGCTTGACTACCATATAATGTTTTGGGACAATATTTTGTAATCTTGTTGCGATGATGCTTTGCCAAAACCATGGACAATTTTGTTATCTATCACTTCTGGTAACTTACTAGGCTTTGTTTCACAAAATCTGGAATCAACATTAATCATGTAGTTTGTGTTGGGTTTAAACAGGTTACAGTGCAATTACCTTCAACTGACATCGTGCCAGGGAGGCCAGTGCTCTTTTTCACATTGTAAAATACTGAAGCAATAGATACCCAATATTGCAATTGCCCAATTCTTGTAAAAGCTTACAATACCAGCCATTCACACAACCATCACAATGAAGTAGGCTATGGAATAGCAGCCCAAGAGCCTCTCACAACCAAGACAACCCAAGGGAATCCTTATGGACATACTGATCAGGTTCAACTTTAAGGTACAGGCTATGTAGCATAATGGGAGCATGTCAGTAAAACAAAAAAACTACAGGGCAATTAATCTGAGGAATTTTAGGCCAACAACTTTTTTTGGCACTCACTTTCAGGTCATATTGTTTTGCAGGTATCTGGAGAGCTTAGTTTCTCACACACTCTAGCCTAACTGTTTTGCTTCCTCTGCCCACATATACTGCAATCACCTCCGCTGAGCGTCATGCCTGTCATTCACTCTCCGCCTCCCTGTCATTCACTATGCAGCACTGGGTGGAGGGTAGGACATGAAAATAAAAGAAAAACCTTGACAGAATCACACCAATCACAGTCTAGCAGTGCCAATAAGGCTCTAGGAGGCTACTGTTGCTTTACACCACAATTAATGATGCAGAGAAAGATCACTTTACCTTTTTTTCTTTTATTTCTCAACTGAGGCTGGGGTTGGACCTGGATTTGAGGCTGAGGGTGATGGACTGTGGATTCTGGAGGTTGGGGAGGTCCCAAATAACATTAACTTGTAAACTTAACTGTAATGAACTTGGCATAAACATAAAGATTGGCTGCAGAGAAAGATCACTTTACCTTTTTTTCTTTTATTTCTCAACTGAGGCTGGGGCTGGACCTGGATTTGAGGCTGGGGCTGGACCTGGATTTGAGGCTGGGGCTGGACCTGGATTTGAGGCTGGGGCTGGACCTGGATTTGAGGCTGGGGCTGGACCTGGAGCTGAGGCTGGACATGGACCTGGGGCTGAGGCTGGACATGAAGCTGAGGCTGGGGTGTGTGGACTACAGCCTCAACTTGGAGCAGGTGAGCACCAAGTTGAGTCTGGGGCTGGGGTGTAAATGGAAAAGAAAACAGGTTCAGGATAACACCGTCATCCATCAGCTGAGGCTGGGTCAGCTGGACAGGTAAGGGCAGGGTGTCTTCCTGAGACTGCTGGTCAGGCAGGAGGTTGTCTTCAGGTTGCTGGTCATGCAGGGTGTCTTCCTGAGACTGCTGGTCAGGCAGGAGGTTGTCTTCAGGTTGCTGGTCATGCAGGGTGTCTTCCTGAGACTGCTGGTCAGGCAGGAGGTTGTCTTCAGGTTGCTGGTCATGCAGGGTGTCTTCCTGAGACTGCTGGTCAGGCAGGGAGTCATCCTCAGTCTGCTGGTGAGGCAGGGGGTCAGCCTGGGTCTGCTGGTCAGGTGGGGGGTCATCCTGGGGCTGGATGTTTGTTACTGTTGAGGAGATCCTAATTCATTTTAATCTGTATTCATTAAATAAAATACACTTGAAAATAAGTTAAAAAAAATAATGAGTTTAGCAAAAACCTAACCTTGCTTTTTCAGTAAAAACTCATACGCCTTTTTCATCGCATCAACAAAAGGCCTCATGTCTTCCGTAAGTGGCATTCCTAAAGTGATATCAGCCACCCATGAATGCCTCTGCTTCCTGGCTATACATAAAATGGGCATATACCCCAAGGCAGCAAGTTTCTGCACCTGAAATGAGTAGAAGTACTTAGAAAATGTAATGTTGCAGTGGTATCACACATACACAAACATGCACCTGTCTTGCAGCACTTTATACATCCCCCACAGCTACATGGACCTGTCTTACATCTCTCCACACTAAAATCCCTCCACCTACAATCAACCAAAAGACCTGACAACCCAAACACATTGTTTGCCCTGCTCTTTTGCCCCCCCCCCCCCCACACCACCACCACCACCACCACACACACACCACTGCCATCACCAGTAAGCCCCTCACCATTCACATGCACAGCACACTGCCGCTCCACCCCTGCCTCACCATAACCTCCACCCACCCATACACACAGTAAACTGTAATCATAGTTTACTTGAACCTGACGCTGTACACTGAGCAAAAAGGTGTTTAGAACAATTTACATAGGACAGTTTACCTCAGCAGCATCCACAGCCAAGACTTTGTTACTGTATTATATGTACATTGCTTTGGATAAAAGCATCTGCAACTGAGTCTTTGAAATTTAAATAAACCATATAGTAACTATATATATAAAATAAACCGCCAGGAGTTTTATTTAGCTGTCAAGTATTTAGGTGCTGTATGTCTGGTGCTGTTCTGGTACAGATCAGGCAGGCAAATCGTTATTCCTCCTGATACGTTTTTATGCGCATGCACAGACCAAATCAGGATGAATAAAGTACTATCTTATCTTATCTTCTCCATATTGTGAGTGGGAATAGAAATTTAATCAGAAAAGGGTTCAGATGTTCTCAACCTTTTACAAAAAATAGTCCTAGGCCCTGGCCATGGCACAACTGGCACAACATTTTCAGATCGCACCCCAACTCTACCACTCTCCCATTCTCTCCAACTCTACCCCTCACTCCACTCACTGTCAAGAGTCCTATCTTATTAAAGGCAAAATAGGCATAATAGCTAATAAAAGAAAGGTATTTTTATGCAGCATCCAAGGTCAAAACAGAGGTTGGCAGTTCTAAATAATACCTGTTCCTAAATAACATTTAGGAACATAACAGTAAATAACATTTACTTACAAGAAAACATTTGGTTAGCACTTTTAAAGAGTTAATCAGATGTATAGGATAGGCTGTTAGGCATATATGTGCTGATGAGCAAACTGAGAGAGGAGGAGCGATTTTGGACACAGTTCGAATCCATCCAAATGTTGCCCTGTTTATGGTAGGTGTGCTACCCTGACACACTTGTTACTAAACACCCTGAGCACAGTGTGTGCATGAGTTCGGTGTCTTCTTTACATAAATTCTAAAGAGGGCCCAAACATCAATTATTCTAATAAAAATCAGAACCCGGAGTGTGCTGCACTTCGATGATGTTGAACAGTTAGGCTATGCCAGTAGCCAGCACATAAGAATTCTGTGGACACCACAAGAATACATACAGTACCTGTGGGATGCATTCATTAGTGCAGTGTTTTTCAACCACTGTGCCGGGGCACACTAGTGTGCCGTGAGAGATCATCAGGTGTGCCGCAGAAAATTACCCAAATGTCACTCACTGGTCCAGAAAAGCAACTGTTGCATCAAAGACTTTATAACCACATGCTCTCATTGATTGTATGATGCACTATTTGTGGTATGCAGGCATTGTACAACGGGGGCCCCATATCCAGTATTCACAGAATCATCACATATCCAGTTCATAACAACAATTAAATTAGATATAGTCACCTACAAATGAAACAGAGGGCGCTTGTTTTATTGAGCAGGTCTTGCATAGAAGCCCTAATAAGGCCATATCTGTGTATTATTTGAAATTTTAGGCTATGGTATGTTTATTTTTTCTTCACACAGGATGTTAGTGTGCCGTGGGACATTTTAAGTGTCAAAAGTGTGCCGTGGCACAAAAAAGGTTGAAAAACACTGCATTAGTGTCTCAGTAAAAGGAAAGTTATATAAAACCATACATTAAGTCCATGCCTGCACCTTTGACAAACCTTAAATTTAGAGAAATCACATCCTACATACTTAGAAATGATAGTTAGATGTTGATAGTTTGACAAAGCACATTACATTGACATCCATAATATGGATGTTTAAGGTAGGGTCCAAGATGTTTTCATGGAGCACTTTTTACTATATTGCTTAAAATCCTCTTCACACTACAATTGTAAGCAATTACTGTAATTAAATGCTCTAACACAAAAATAAAAAATGCAGTCACCTGTGCAATGTACAGGACTGGAAAAACACCATCCAATGATTTTGAGCGTCCCATCGAAATGATTGGATGGTGATATTTCTATCAAACTCAACTGCCATTTATCCCTCCCGCTCGTCTTGTACTCTGGAGTTGGGGCTACGGGGAACATCTGAAGAAACATGTACTTTTCCAGGATCTTGTAACCTACCTTTAATGAAATGTGCTTTGCGTTTCATTTTGACAACCACTTTATTCATGAAGCGTGAGCATTTTCACTTACTGCAATTTGGGCAGAGGACACCACCCCCTGCCACATTGCGGTTTTGCCTGACCCCATCAGCCCACTCATCGTTAAGCCGCTCTTTGAGACCCTTCATCTTCTTACTATTACTCAGGCTTACATAGCAGGCACTGCAGCATTTCCTGTTTGCCTGGTTCATCACCTGGCAAGCAGGACAAGGCCTGAATTTTCGCTTTGTCATACTGAAATATACATATAAACACACAGAGACAAAGATTATTATGATTTCTAACAGGCAGCACATTTAAAAGTCATAAAGGTTGTCCTAAAACCACAATCCACACAGAAATAGCCTTTACGACACACATTCAATGACAAAATTAAATTCATATAGGCCTAATTCTCTCAGATGCCCTATTATTAGTCTTGGACCGTTAAAAAAACACAGATCTACAGTATGTCCATCACTCCCATATTAAATTACATAACAGGGATGGCTCTGTTGACCTAAAAATGGGCTTGGCCTATTATGGCACAGTATGAAAAAAACACTTAGATGATTAACAATGACTAATCTTAAAAGTATTTTAGATAGACTCCTTCAAGGTCTTGACACTTTTTACATGGAAATCAAATGTGTAGGCCTATTCGCACAATGCACTTGGGTGAATTTGAAATAAATGTAACATATTCTAAAACTCTGGCCCACCTTGGCTAGTCTACTTTCTAGCATATTACAGATTAATTAAACATGACACATCACTCCCGTAACTAGAACAGTGCACACGATACGGCAACACAATGATAGGTGGCCTAAATAGGGTAAATAAATGTAAGTGTGCATCCACCTTTACCTACTTTATTCGTTGCAGTTGAGAAGTGCAGATAGCAGAGAAGCGGGAAGCGGGGATGCTTGGGAACGTTTGCCGCCAGATTGTTTTGCGCATGTGCGCAGCATTAAAAAAAGTCCTAATATTAACATTTCAGCAACTGTGTCACCAAAGATGTTTACAATCAAACACAATGCAATTATGTGAGAATATGTATAAAGTTGAACACTGCCATGACATACACTAGGGCCTACTTAAGAAATGTATAAAATTCTGCATTTGCACATAATTAACCAAACCCCCGCGTCAAAACATGACGTTGAGGGATTCAGGCAATGTTCAACGTTCAATCTGGCCTATTGATCAGTTTATGGTTTGCACTACAAAGTTCCATCTTCTATAGACTTTTTTTAATTATGATTGTGCTTCTGATAAACTATACCAAATATTATTTGTAGTGGTGAATAAACTTAGCCTTAAACGTTTGGGTTTACACCCCGAAATGCAACTTCTAGCCTACGTTTCAAAATCCCACAGCACTATTGCGGACAATATGGGACAATATTGCGGCCTATCCTGTGCTCTCTTCGACACACCATTTAATAGGCCTACCACTGTTCTAAACATGTTGTAATAGCCTAATAGATTATGCCTAATAATAATTTTAAAAGTTTATGTCCAGCACAAAACTTTTCAATGCATGCTTTCTCCCCTAGTTGACACTCCTGCGTCTAAATCCGACTGTGAGATTCCATATGAACTGCATTAATGTGTTGAATTAAACTGTTATTTTCTTGTTTTTATGTTTATTTATTTATTTTTATCGCAAAATGATGCCTACATCTAGCCTGCGCTCTGCAGTGGTGGGTAAGCCTACGTAGAACTATCTATCTCTAAAATGTCAGAAATGAGTTTATCCACTTCTTGGCTGCCTCTGCGGCTGTGCAGTCCACCTAAGGTCACTGAATTTATAGTAGCCTAAACCGACATCTTTTACCACTACACCCTTATTTATGACAGTGAAAAGCGAAACTTTCTAACGCACACATCTCTCGTTTGTTGACCCCTGCGTCAGAATGCGAAGGTCAGGGATTTACATGCAAGTGTATTGGACAGCTTTATGCTTTGAAAAGCAACGATGAGGGATTTACATTCAGGTCTATGGGGCGGCCCTAGTCGTCCAGGAGCGACGCAAAGGGGGTGCTTTCTCCTTCGTCAAACAGGCTATGCAAGAATTATGCAATTTTTACAGTAAAAATCATAAGCCTTCTACTAGGCCTACCGGTAGCTTATTATTATTATTATTATTATTATTATTATTATTATTATTATTATTACAAAGCCCACAGCGCGAATCGCTTGGTTGACCCCCTGCGTCAACATCCGAAGTTGAGGGTCTGGCCAATTGGTAGCCTAAAAAAAATAAGAAGAAAATAAAAATCCTGTATCCTAAGAAGGCTAAACCCTCACGCATTTTCATTGCAAGATAGCGCCAGTATAGTCAAGTTATTTGTCATCAACGCCAAGAAAACCCAAATTTTCCAACACACGTTGGTAGACTGCTTCAAAACCGTAAATCTCAATCGCAAGCACTTCTCTCCTTCGTTGACCGCTGCGTCAGAAAGCGACGGTGAGGGTTTTACATTCATGTCAATTGGACAGCCCTATGCGTTAAAAAACAACGACGAGGGATTTACGTTCAGGTCTATGGGGCGGCCTTCATCGTCCAGGAGGGACGCAATGAGGGTAGCCTACCTTCTGCTTCAACTATTGACGACAGGGGCAGTGACCAAGCCTCAGGCTATGCAAGAATTATGCCATTTTTATAGTAGCCTAAAAATCATAAGCCTACTACTAGGCCTACTGGTAGCTTATTATTATTATTATTATTATTATTATTATTATTATCATTATTATTATTACAAAGCCTTCAGCGCGAATCGCTTGTTGGTTGACCCCCTGCGTCAACATCCGAAGTTGAGGGTCTGGCCAATTGGTAGCCTAAAAAAAATAAGAAGAAAATAAAAATCCTGTATCCTAAGAAGGCTAAACCCTCGCGCATTTTCATTGCAAGATAGCGCCAGTATAGTCAAGTTATTTGTCATCAACGCCAAGAAAACCCAAATTTTCCAGCACACGTTGGTTGACTGCTTCAAAACCGTAAATCTCAATCGCAAGCACATCTCTCCTTCGTTGACCGCTGCGTCAGAAAGCGACGGTGAGGGTTTTACATTCATGTCAATTGCGTTAGCCCTATGCGTTAAAAAACAACGACGAGGGATTTACGTTCAGGTCTATGGGGCGGCCTTCATCGTCCAGGAGGGACGCAATGGGGGTACCTTCCGCTTCAACAGTTGACGACAAGGGGCAGTGACCAAGCCTCAATATGTGACGACTAGGGGTGAGACTGTGTTGGCATGCAATGTGATGCAAAGTATAGAAAGGTGATGAAATATACAGAGACAGGTCAAGAAATATAGTGCAATGTAGACAGTAGTATACAGTTGATTTACAGAAGGTGGTTTAGAGTAATATGAATTAAATATAAATATGTGCAGTGTATTAGCAGTTATCTCATACAATAAGTAGAATAATGTATGTAGATGTAGCAGTAACATTATAATAGTAGAAATAATAATATAGATATATGCAGTGTATTAACAGAATATAATAAAACAGAATAAATATGGATATTCAATATGACAAATATATAACAGATATGTACATAACATACAGCTATGTGCAGTGTGGAAACAGTGTCATTGTAGTGCAGAAACAACATTATAAGAGTAGTAAGAATAAGTCTATGTGCAGGATGAATAGAATAAAGATCAGTAGAATAACTATGTATAAATGTAATTACAGTAGGCCTATGTACAGTACATTTGTAAATAAATAGAAAACTATGGGTGAGAGGGATAAATTAATTTTATTTAATCGTAAAAGTAAATTGCATTCAATTAAATTGCAATTAAAAATCTTTCCAGTAGGCTTTAACCCTTAGAACCCTAAGCTGTTTTTAGGGCATTTTCACTACCTTTATTCATAAGGATTTATTCTGGTCATTGTAAGTGCCACACACATTATATATTGTCATTATCATTTCATGCATTAGTACTATTTTTAAAGAATTAAAATATAAAAATCATATTATAAAAAATCTTATATTTTGACCTGTATCTCACCACAGCAAGCTCATAGCTCTACATGCATTTCATGTGTGTGTAGGGCAGACTGTCCTGAAACATGCAATATAATTGCCATGTTGGAGGGATACTCTGGGGCTGAGCAATTTACAGAAATATGTGGTGTGTGATTTACGGAAATAAATGCCATTTTTTATTTAGTGATGAAAAATGACCATTCTGCGCTCCATATCTGTGACACGAACTGATCTGACCTGACTTGACCCATGTTTGCCTGTTAGCATGTGTGACTATGGTGTATGCACACATGATGATTCTCAGCTTTTTACTGCATTGCCATGAACAAAGTAAAGGCAAAAAAGGTGTTTTTTTGTTGAACAAATTGGGATGCAACGTGAGCCTTGAATTGGATGCCATGCAGGAATTTGCTAGGATCTCAAAACCGGATTATGAACATGTTTTGCCATAGAGAAACACACGATAGCGTTGGATTATAAACTTTGCCACAAAAACAGACAAAAACGTGGGGTAAGTCCAGCTATATGAAGTTATTATTTTGCTGTCACTTCGTCTGTTTTATAACCCAGAAGGATGTATTTGGTATCAAATGATAGCTCTATGTCTCCTCTTTCATCTAATCTATCATCTATCTATCATACGTGGCATATATATCTGATCACGGGTCCGCGAGTAATTACTCCGAGAGTAATGGGTGTGCAGCGTTGGTTTGTGTACATGACGTTAATATTTTGCAGTCACTTCGTCTGTTTTTATAAGCCAGAAAGATTGATATCCATGGTAACAATGGATAGCCCTGTTTCTCCTCTTTCATCTGATATGCTTGCCATATCTATGCGATCACGGGTTCGCGAGTAATTCAAACAAGAGTAATGAGTGCGCAAGTGAATGCAGAGAAGTATAGACTGTAAATTTGATGCAATTTGATTTAATTTCATGATTTTTTTAAATTTTCATACTTGATCGTACAGACACGTGTCTCTTTGGAAAGCCCCACTTCTTCTCTGTCATGCAATAAAGGTTTTATCTCGTTGCAATGAACAGTCGCGGAGCAATGTAACAGAGAGAAAGGGTGTGTTTTTTGACGCACTTTGCGTCAATCGGGTTCTAAGGGTTAATGTCACGCAAAAAGTACAGCCAAAGCTGAGCTTGATCAACTAAAACGTCTAAAGAACCAGAACTTGAGTGTAGTTTTTTGCTGGGTCCCAGGCCATGTTGGTCTGAGGGGAAATGAGAAAGCGGACAGTGCTGCCAAGCAAGCCCTCAATGAAGAAGTCACAGAATGTCAAATCCCTGCCCCAGACCTTAAACCTATACTGAACTCTTACATCACAGATAAGTGGCAATCTGAATAAGATTAAAATGTACTAACAAGCAAGCAAGGACTGTGATTCTTTTAGCACGTTTTCATGATCCACTGGGTCGTTATGGGCCACACAAAATACGGTTTTGCTAAAATTACTCCTATTGTGGCTATTAGAGACATGCGTTCATGAGTATCCAGCTACATTCAATGAGTTAAGTAAAATACATTCACACACACACAAAAAACATCACTAATGTTGTGGACATTCCTTTATTCTGAGATACATCAATAGTCTCTCAAAACAATCCCAAACAGACATAAGGTCTTTATAGAGCAAATCCATATAGATTATTTGTCAAATAAACCAGTAAAACAGAATTAGGGGATGGAATATATTAAAA
Source organism: Alosa pseudoharengus (assembly GCF_046254945.1). Classification (NCBI taxonomy): domain Eukaryota; kingdom Metazoa; phylum Chordata; class Actinopteri; order Clupeiformes; family Clupeidae; genus Alosa; species Alosa pseudoharengus. The sequence continues at coordinate 20,532,722 of NW_027468640.1, forward strand.
TAAATCAGTGAAAAAGTATCCTGACAAACAAGCAGCATTTTAATGCCTTAGTCATATTTCATAATTTCAATTTTTTCTCTAGGTTACCTGATAGCCCAGTTTGAGAGGTGCAAGATGCGTGACATTATTTATTTTTGCAGCCAATCACTGCTGTTGTTTTATTTTATTGATTTGATTTTAGTCATAGAAGCTAAATTCGAAGGCAGGCCACAGGTAAAATCCAACGAACCGCATTCACCCCGCAAGGCAATAGTTGAATAGAGCTTTTGAGGTATTGCTACTGCTCCAACACTGAAAGGCACTGTTAGAATGCTTGGATCAAGACAGGTTCAGCATAGCGTATGTCACTGTCTGCTCACGTTGGTGACCGGACCAGGGCAAGCACACTTTCGCAGTTCCCGCCGGGAATGCAGTCTAGTTATTATTCCCATCTCCCTAATTTTTTGTCAGCTCTAGCGCCTAGGCCCTTTGAGACAGAGACACCGTTCCAACTTTAAAACGTCCGGTCAGTACCGGTGTAAGTTGGTCGCGAAGATGACGTCAGGTGGCCGTGTAGTTCGTCCGCCATATTGGATTGAACAGAAAGCAAAACTACATTTTCACAGGTCACAAATTTGGTCCGAACGCCACGAAACTTGACGTACATTATCCTTGGATCAAGCCTCACAAAAGTTACCAGAAGGATTTTTGATTTTCGAAAGCGTTTGCCCCTCACAGCCAAACAAAATCGGCGGCGAAGCTCCGAAACAGGAAGTCGTCCATATCTCAGGAACACTGTCACATATCGATACCAAATTTTGTGTTTGAACTCGGGACTCCAATGTGAGGGTGCATAAGCTAAAAAAAAAAGAAAACATTCCAAAAGTTTCCAGCATATGGCAAACCACCCACCCGTATTTGGTAACTATCACCTTCCACATTTGCAGTTGTTCTGGTACATCTATCACAATGCCTTCTAAGTATGCACAATGTCTCTGGGCAACCTTGCCCAATCATGAAATCCTTGCTCTGCCATGGGATAGTATGGACTTACGAACTGAAATGGTAAGGAGAACATTAGCTATTTATTGCTGACGTAGTACAGTTATTTTCACATTGACGGTATTCAAAATTAAATTTTTCATTATTGTTATATCATGATGGGAGAGTATTATAAAAACGTTACAAGTATGCAAATGCATATGTTTATGGGCATTTAGGTTTTACTTTGTTGTTTTGTTGTAAAGACATGCAAGGCATTCTGGGCCGTAATGAACAGTGGTCGGCAGCACTCCATAGGCTACGTATTAATATGAATAGGTGTTTCTGTAAACCTAGGGACAATAAACAGCTATCTCTGTTACAAAAACGAGCTGGTAATCGCTCATTGAAGAGGGAACTATAATAAAAAGATTGTTTTCCTAAAAGCATGGAGTTGACGAAAGAATAAGCAAGCAATGTCACGTTAATGTTAAATAGCCTACATCTGTACATCCATTCGTAATCACACGTACACTTTAAATACCTTGAAAAGACTTCCATTTCGTTTATTTGATGTTGCCTAGCAACACAGCGTTCAGAGCAAAGATTCTAGAACAGAGCTTCAGAGAGACACGTTTTGAGTTCGTGGCCAAGTACCTAAAATATCGGTTTCCATGTGTATGTGCTGGATGGTGTGCTTCCTTTATGAAAGAATGGGCCCTATCATGACATTCTAAAGTGCATTGTCACTCGTCAAAAGTCTATTCAAATTTAGTAGGATGTTCAGTTCACATTGGGAGGGGTTTCGTTCTCAAAAGTGGAGCGCATGGCGTAACCATGGAGGTATTATATATAACTGGAGAGAGTGACTAAGTCCCGCCCTCCATACAAATAAATGGTGGAGGCTAGGCTAGTAAATCCGGCCAATTCATAGTCAACGCCATCTTGAACACTGGGGTTCGGATCCAGCGCCAGTCGGCTCTGACCATGCGCCAAGTTACAAAGCTGGAAATGACGCATGGACCAACGTCGATTTTTATTGGATATTCTGTAAAAAGAGAGTCGTCCTCCAGTAAGAGGGTGGCGATAATGCACATAAAGTCCTTGCCTCATAACAAGAAGAAGAAAAAGTTGATCGGGAACGCGCATGGAGTCCGAGTGGAGTCGGCCTGAAGCGCAACTTAATTTCATTGGATAACACAGCGGCTCTAACTAAGAGCGGTCTGCCTCACTGATCTATTATAGATCAGTGGGTCTGCCTGCTGTCCTGCTGCAAATGTGCATTCGAACATGACGTGAAATATCCGTAGTCGAACTATAAATAAACTATTCGGTTTTTAGTGCCAAGTGTAGCGCATTTTTACAGTCTATGATTAGTTTGTTTTTTATTTTATTGTTTGCCATCTCAGCGGGTGCTCTAAACGTATTTTAGCGTTGGCCCATGACCAAATCAAGCCAATAAAAGCCAGTAGCCACAATAATGACTGGAGCCAGAGCCCTCAATAGCCACCCTGTTTTGAAAATAATATTGAAGATAGTATTGAAGATAACGCACAGAACGGTCAGCCTGAGCGGACAATTACGTCCCCAACTCATCTAAAATGTGGTGTCTTTACTTTGAGTTGTACACCGCAGATGGTAAAGTAACGGTTAAAGAGAATGTTGTCTGCGGACTCAGCAAAAAACAGTTTACTTACGCATCCACGACATCCAATCTTCGCGCTCACCTGTGGAGTTACCATCCAAATGAGGCAGCGGTGTCAGAGGCACAGTAAACGGCCAGAGCATCGCCAGGCGTCCAACATCGTATGATTGCATACTTTCCGTAAATCCTAAATTATGTCCAGGGTCTGCTATTTACTTAGGCTGCAAAGCACAGGTATTTATTTGAGGTAGGCTTATTCGAGGCAGACCTTTATTTCTTACATTGTACGTTATTGTGAGACATGCGTTTTGTTTGGAGCGGCATACCAGGCTATCAAACGCAGACGATTTTCGGTTTTGGTATGGGATTTAATTTACTTTTTGACTTTTATTATATAGCTAAATGTTGAGACTGATGTGCATTTAAATCTAGAGGGTATTTGATGATCACTGTAAAGTTTTGTGTAGTTGAAAAAGTGTTGGAATTTCCAGCTGTTTATTGCGAGACAAGGCCTTTCCTTCATTCATTGAACGTGCGCTGTGCTCTAATGGAAACCTAATTGCATAGCGAAGTAGCCTAGATGAGTTTTTTTTTTAATTATGCATGGTTTACTTTTTATTAAATTCGTAGGCTGGAATGCCTCGCGGCAATAATTGTGTTTAAATGTAGTAGCCTAGTGCTTCAGCCTCTACAGGCTATAGGTTGAGAGCAACGTGTTGGAGACCCATGGTGTAACGAGACAAGGTCTTTATGCCGCTGTTGTTCAATTTATTGTCTTTAATCATGTTTAGGCTATGTTTGTTCGGGACAAACAACAACGAAACAAGATCAATACAATTTTCTTTATTTGTTTATTTGTTTATTTGTCATATGATGGATAAACAACCATAATATGCACGTCTTCTCATAGGATCCTCAAGAAATACGCACTGAATAACGTTTGGCTGTAGCCGCCGGATAGGTACCCGCCCACCAACATGTAGCCTACGCGCATGAGAGCTCGTGCCCAACACGGATTTTCGTGCATGGAGCTGGTTCCAAATGCTCCATGCAGCGCCATATTTGAAAATGGCGTATGCTAACATGCCGAAGCTAATCTGCACGCTCTTGACCCCCTGGGCGTAACAAGGTGTTCCTAGGTCTTTTAATCAGTCATATGGGTGTGTTTGGGGCGTAACATCATTTTAAACCAATGAGAATGACATCTGTCATTCCCTTTAACGGCGCAACGCGCGATATGTCAAATAAATGCATCGGTATTTTGGCATTCAACGGCGCATTTGAAGGAGGCTGCTTGCGAGACCGTATGGAATAGTCATTCTTAAACCATGCTTTACTAAAGCCTAGCATAGCCTTCACGCATTTGCACTCGTCTATTATTTGAACTCATTGGCAAAGTGAAACTAACTTCACCAAGGAGTCAGTCAACGACAAGACAGTTATATGCAGTTACTTTCACTATTGACTGACAATGGGTTACCATCGAAAACATAGGCTGGAAAAAGCAACACTTACCCTAATGTTGCTCAAATGACTGAATAAAACAACATTTATCCTGCAGAGGAGTTGCTTATATCTCGTGACAGTGCATCTTCAGCTGTGCTCCATACGTGTCTCTCGCCTCTCCCCTAATCACTTTTAACCGTCATTACCAATTTGCAAATGATGGTGAATAACTACTCATCATGAGATGTACAGTATTTCGTAATATCTTTATTCTAATTATGTTTACCATTGTAATCGTGCAATTTGTAATGCTTTGCATGGACGTGCGCTGGTGTGCATTCATGAATGATAGAAGGATGGTGCGTGCACCTGCCAATATGACTGTTGACATGCGCTCTTAAAATAGCATATGAACAACTCGCCATTGACTTCTGACCAGGTTTAGGTGGTGTATGATAGCGATTTTTAGACAATGCGCCAGGTCCCTCCCTAGGTTGTTAATTGCCACACCCCTGGGCGCAATGCTTAAAAAATAAAGGTGCAAAATAACGAATTCAACTTCGCGCTGGTGAATAACGAACTTTACGCCATGCGCTGGTGACCCAAAATACAGCCCTAAGTGTTTTATAGAGTTACAGACATAATGAGTCATGTTGTAGTGGTCCACACAAATGTGCCCCTTCTGTTAATAGAATGCTAAGCGGAGATTTAACATCATTCATTAATGTGTGGCTAGAAGCTAGCTAGCTATGTCATAGGGAGGAGATGTTGCTATAACGCAGGGATTCCCAAACTGTGGTACGCGTACCCCCGGTGGTACGCGAGCTGCTTCTAGGGGGTACGCGAGATGAAAAGGGCTATGGCGGACAGGTGTAAAATGAAAAATGTAAATCTTCTGTAATTAATTCATGAATAAATACATAATTTCGAATCAGGTCATAATGATATGGAAACATGAAATTAAAGGATATGATTTATAAACTCTGTATGTGTTTATCAAAAAAAAAAGGGCAGCTTGTTAAACATGACGCCTGGAATAGCTAATAGAATGCGTTACTTTTGAATGCGTTGGATGTTCCGTGGGGGGAAAGTTTCGCGGATATAACAGGTTTTTGAAAACAACAAAAACAGAAAGGAGGGAAGGAGCAAAGCTAGGAGTTATTTCAGATGGGCAAGAAAGGTAACATTAAGCTTTACATTTAACAAAAAGGTAGCCTAAGTTTAGCCTTTCTAGATATTGTATGTGGATGTAGTTAGGCTACTATGCAGGCTACTTTTCATAACTTTTTAACTGACCGAATGCACACACCTAAAACCGGGAAATGGACAAATATTGTCAATGCGCGGGGGGGGTTATAGAATGCGTATGTGTTTATGTGTCGGATGGTGGGGGTACGCGAGCCGAGTCAGAATGTAGGCGGTGGTACGCGGGGGGGAAAGTGTGGGAACCGCTGGTCTACCCAAAGCCCACTCAGGTGAAAAAAAGTATAAAATAACAAAACAAATTGTTTAAAAATAGCCATATTTAATAGTCATAATTCACATTTTGATGATGTAACAGACTGACACAAAGACTGAATGACAAAGATGTCAACAACTACAAAAATACATATACAAATATATAAAATATTTAAAAATGTTTTCACATTTACCGTGTACTGCAGTTTGCATAATCATCTCATAACTATAACCATCTCATGAAGGCATTTTATTAAATAAATTAAATTATTATTATTATCAGTATTATTATAAGCACTTTAAAAATTACAAGCTTGATTAATTAATTGGTTGGCGATCAGAGACCTCAACACCAAGAGTCTGACTTGGAGTGTGAAGCATGCATTCTTCTCCCTCCTAGGTTTCTCCTCAACCTCGTTTTGACAGGGCATCAGTTGTCTGCAGTAGTCATGGTCTCCGGGGTGCTAGTGGGGCTGATGTTGGCAGCTACCCTCAGCCTGATGCTGGAAAAGAGAGAAGGAAAATGAGGGGCGAAGAGAGGAAGATATGGGACGTAGATGCTCTAACAATTCAGTCATGCAAAGACTGTATAATCTTTATGAACAGATGTTTTATCGTATAGTTTTAATCTGTTAAAGAAACAGTCCATAAGATAAGTGTAGTGCTAAGTGATATCCCTTTATCAGTTGAGTGAACTAAATGAGGTATAGACTGAAAGTACAACCTTTTAGGGGTAGGCTAAATAATTTGCTTAGTAAATTCGCTTTGGACAAAGGCGTATCCATAACCATAACCATATGACTAATATAAAAACTTACATTTCTTCCAGTTTTCTCATTGATTCTGCTGTAGGATCAACACATAGTGTTTTTCCTCTCTGGAAATGAATGCTATGAAATGAAGAAAAAATATAAGTTACCACTAGAGGAAAATATATAAAACTTTTTCAGAGATTGATTTCAACATAGGAACATAAAATTCATCATGTTTAATATGAAAGCACATTCTAGCTGTTTACTATGAGTAACTTAGCATATAACTTCAGTGAGCACCCATAGGTTAAGCACTCATGTGTCTGCGTAAAAATGTACAAGTAGGCTACTTCTTTAACTGCCTGTCACATTAACAACCACCAAAACGTACACTGATCTTGTCTTTATTATTTAGGTGAACCTCAATGTTTTTTTTCTGTTAGTTTTGTTGTCCCTCGCCATAGATGTGTAGGCTATGGCCCAAGGACCATGGTAGCAGTTAATTTTTACAGGTGGACATTTATTTTTAGAACTCCTTTTATGTTATCTCACAATGTTTTTTTGATCTGTCGAAATGCTTTTGATTTTGCAAAGGAATGCAAAGCTATTGCTATATATAAAAGTATGAATATTTTGGGACATACTATAGAAGTACTATAAGACATTACTATAGGAAACTAAGGGTTGCTACAGGCTTCTTTTACATGGGCTATTGCATCTTTGAAGAGATAACTGCGATGTAAGAGCCAAAAGGTGCTTAAACTCACATGACTTCCTCTTTATTGCAGAAGGGCCCAGCTGGGAAACGCTCAATCCTCTTTACCATCTTCGCCTTAATGGTTGCACATATATTATCCGGGGCATTTTGAATACATTTGCAACGATGGTTTCTTGATGTGGTAGCTGAAACAACATAAAAAAGACAACAAATGAGAAATTCTCTTGAATGAACCCTCTCTGGTGGACCTTAAATGGCATTTAGAAATTTTAATTCTAAAGAAAAATCTGCATTTCCGCCTGATTAAAGACAGTTAATAATAGAGCAAGCTAATTATCAACCATGCGATACACAGCATAAGGCTACTACTTCTACTCTACCTCTACCTACCGTAGCAATCAGCACCGAGAGGCCGTAGGTTACACTGATTCTACAACAGCTAAGGGTCGTTGTTAGGCACGACGCGCAGCGGAGACATTGGCTAACGATTTGACACACATAGATAGATAGATAGATAGATAGATAGATAGATAGATACTTAATTTATCCCCGAGGGGAAATTCATGACCTGTAATATTGGATGAACTCACCGGATTCTGTTCCCAGTGCCGCTAAGGCGACAAGAAGAAAAAATGACACCGTAAATATGGCATTCATGATTCGTCCGTCAAACGGTGAGAGCTAATGACCTTAAATCTGCACTGTTTTCTTTCTCTCCCGAGTCCCGGTTGAACGAGTCTGAGCCTACCGCCGTGGAGACAACCCATTTATAGGCTACAGTACACGAAGGATGGGGTGGGTGGCTCCAGCCCCCTCTTCCAGCGAATTTTGTCGTACATGGACTTCCTCCCAGCCCTCACCACCTGCAAGTCTGATTCAGGCATATACTCTAAGCATGCGGTTCCCAAACTTTTTTCCCCCGCGTACCACCGCCTACATTCTGACTCGGCTCGCGTACCCCCACCATCCGACACATAAACACATACGCATTCTATAACCGCCCCCCGCGCATTGACAATATTTGTCCATTTCCCGGTTTTAGGTGTGTGCATTCGGTCAGTTAAAAAGTTATGAAAAGTAGCCTGCATAGTAGCCTAACTACATCCACATACAATATCTAGAAAGGCTAAACTTAGGCTACCTTTTTGTTAAATGTAAAGCCTAGCTTAATGTTACCTTTCTTGCCCATCTATATAGCTTTGCTCCTTCCCTCCTTTCTGTTTTTGTTGTTTTCAAAAACCTGTTATATCCGCGAAACTTTCCCCCCATGGACCACGGACCATCCAACGCATTCAAAAGTAACGCATTCTATTAGCTATTCCAGGCGTCATGTTTAATAAGCTGTCCTTTTTTTGATGAACACATACAGAGTTTATAAATGATATCCTTTAATTTCATGTTTCCATATCATTATGACCTGATTCGAAATTATGTATTTATTCATGAATTAATTACAAAAGATTTAAAATTTTCATTTTACACTGTCCGCCATAGAAAAAATGTCCCTTTTCATCTTGCGTACCCCCTAGAAGCAGCTCGCGTACCACCGGGGGTACACGTACCACAGTTTGGGAATTCCTGCTCTAAGCTTTTCTGGATCTCTCATTTTTTAACTTTCCACAGCTGTTGCAATTTGACACGGCCAGATGATTTATGCCGTGTTTATTTTATCCCCCCCCCCCCGCAGGGGCTCAGCTAAGCATTTTTGAGGGGTATGCAACAACAATATTGGCGCCCCCCCCAAAAAAAAAAAAAAAAAAAAAAAACAGAAACAACTAAATCAAAACAAAAGGCCAATAATTGACACTATTACTGTGCATTAGTGTCTATTGAATATGTTTTTAAAGAAATGCTGCCAATTTGATGTTTAACTTGATGTTATACTTGATAAGTAGCCTATAGATAAATGGTGCATTGCCACTTTAAGAGAGTCTAAATGGTTCTCATAACGTCCTTTTTCCAGCTATTGCTCACAATGGATAGGGCTGATAGGCACTCTAGCCTTGTTTGTTTGCACCACATTGACAACACAATATTAAGTTATTACAAGGAGCCTTCATTGTAAGGATATGGAAACATGTAATGAGTTGCTGCTAGCATGACATTTCTGTTTGCAGTTGGCCATTAAAAGTGCAGTATGAGCATGGTAGCCACCTAGCTATCTGAATGGAATAGGCTATGTTTCAATCGGCATTATGCTTAACAAACGCTAGTTAGTCTGTTAACATTCATATTTGCAAGCCTCCAAGTACAGACGTCATCACTTTAAATCCTACCTGTTGCCTTTCACCGTCCACTTATTTAACTGCTGTTGCATCCCGACATGCCATTTTCTTTTTCCCTTTTTCTTTTTCTATTTTTAGTCGTCAACAGCTTTTTTTTGCTGTAGGCTATCCATCTTTTTCCATAGATGAAAACTCACTACTCGTACCTGCTCGCCCAGCGCTCACGGCGCCCCCACTCCCTCTTCTGTCAAAATTCTATGATGGAATCTTATGAGATAGGGCGCTTACTCTAGCCTGTTAGTCCTCTAAAATGTTATAGAACATTGAGAAAATGTTGAAATGATTTAGAAACGGACAGCAGTAGCTACATATAGAAAATACCAAATATATTATTTTATTTTTTTTACCATCGCTTTGGCGCCCCCATGGAGCTGCGCCGCTCTGCGCCGCATATAGCGCATACCCACTTTTTGCGCCACTGCATAGTAGGCTACACAGGGATGGATTACTGCACGGGCCTACCGGGCCAAGGCCCAGGGGCCCAAGCCTTTGCTATATGAATCTGATTGAATTTAGTATTGGCCATCCCCAAAATGCACCAGAATACAGGAAATCACATCAAACAAATTAAAAATGTTCTGGGGGAGGACCCCCAAACCCCACCTCCCACATATACGACAATAGGTGGGGGGCCCTTAATACATCTGGGCCCAGGGGCCCGAAAGTTCATAATCCGCCCGTGAGGCTATATAGTAGGCTACTAACAACATCCCAATGCAGTATCTTTACAACAACAACACCTAATAACCTAGATTCAAGGCATCTGCGATTAAAAAAAAGCCAGTTTAAAAGCAGGTTTATCGCAGCACTTGAACTAGTCACAACAAAAACCTTAGGATCATTATAGACAGAATTATTCATGTTATGGGCAATTCCATGCAAAGGTCATCCTTACCATGGAAAAAAAGTTGTGCATATGCAAATAGAACTGTTGTTAAAATCTTCATTTAGGTCTTTTTTTTATTGTTTGTAACTGATCTGATTGAATTTGATGGAGAATGACACTTTTACATCATAAATATGGTGTGCAACCATACAGAAACAAAATTTTTCACATGGTAATATTATACATATTAAAAAAGTGGATAAATGGACCCAAGGTTCAAACAAATTGTGTCATTTGACAAATTCCAGATTGACAAGGGAATGGTAGAGCAATGTCTATGCTCAGCTTGCCTTTAAGAGCACAACTCCTTACATTTGTCAGCAAGTTCCATGGCCATGTCACATCCATAACGTTTTATAGGAAAAACTTATGCTACACATACAGTGTTGATGCGACAATGTCCATAGTGTCTGTGCAAAGCTGATTTATATCAATGTAAAGTGTGATGACCAAATTGTGCCCCTTTCTTACTTTTAAAACATTTAATGGTGCGTTATGGATGTGACGTTATGGATGTTACATAATGTGAATTTACTGGGGACTTTATTATACCTCAAAGCCGATAAAACGTCTGTTTTGGTGGCATGTCAGTTTCAACGCATTTCAACTTAGTGTTTACAATTGACATTTTAAAGATTATTAGGTTGATCAAAACCACAGGGAGGCCTTGCCTAACCATTAGCAAAACAAACATAATATTAAAATACCTCCAGTGATTAGCCTAGCCATAGCCTATTTTCAAGTGGCCTAATTACGAAAATCTGAGCGATTATCTTTCTGTAACTGTCATACTGTTGTTGTACAGTAACTGGATTATCGTGTTAGCTGGTGAAGATGGCTGACTTTGCAGCTGGAGATAACATAGCAACCTCCTTCTGTTGCAGATCTGTTCAGCCTGCCGTTCACGTCTGCTTAACACAGTTTAATTTTAAATGTGACGCGATGTGACAGCATTTAAAGTGTCAGGTCCTCTGTAGCTAATACCAACAGAGTAACATGAGTAAGGGCAGCAATAAACTAGATGTACCGCATAGCGGTACAAAATATGACCGCCTCTCAGTCTGTGTGCCGCCTGTCACATCGCGTCACATTTAAAATTAAACTGTGTTAAGCAGACGTGAACGGCAGGCTGAACAGATCTGCAACAGAAGGAGGTTGCTATGTTATCTCCAGCTGCAAAGTCAGCCATCTTCACCACTCAGCCATCTTCACCACTCACCACATCACTGTCTGTATGTGTTTATGTGTGTGTGTGCTTTCCTGTCTGTATGTGTGCGACTGTGCGTGAGTGCGTGTGTGTGTGTGCGTGTGTGCATGTGCACGTGCGCCTGCATGTACTTTATGTGTGCAAATCACAAATGAGTGGGTATGGGTTAGGTTGATGCGGGCTCTTGAGACTAACATACCATAAATATTTTGTCATCTTGGGTGCAACTTTTCAGTTAGGGCTAGTTATTTAGGGGAGTGGGCACCAAGTTTCATGTTCCCTGGTGTTTCAGTAACCCGGGAATCACTGACCAAAATTGATGACGGTAAAAGAAAAAAATAAATTTCTTTTTTATATTTTAAATGGCTTGTTGTCCTGATTCTTCCTGTGGATCTTAGTAAGCACTGCGGAAGCAATAATTTCATCGCTAGTTTTTCATGATTACTATTACTATGTTTTATATCAAAATTCACTACTTAATTATGTGTTTTATATAGTTTGTCGAGGACTGGTTCAGACACGTCACATCCATAACATGAAACCGTCACATCCATAACGCCAGTTTTTCCTACATAATGCATTACAAAAATGACGCATAGTTTCAAAAACACACTTTTTGTGTTCATTCAAGTCTCCTTCATGCTACATATATCATAGTTCCGGCAGTTTCCTTCAAAATCCACAGAGTTTGTAGAAAACCTGTAATGTCTCACAAAAGTGTCCATTTCATGTCACATCCATAACGCTGATAAAATGCCTTGTATTCTTAGGATGAAATTGATTATATGAAATTTGAGGATTTCTCAGTATTCAGAGGACAGAGGTTACATTAAAAGTTATGCAAATTAATTCACTGATACTAATTTTGCCCCCACTCTAAGGCATTTTGTTTACCAATATGAGTCCAATTGTCACATCCATAACGCTGGAACTGCCCTTATTCTTTTGTGTTTATTTTCAGCTTTTTCCATTTACAGTAGCCTACATTATTTGTAGAAATGTATGTAACAAATAAATAAATTAAAATAAATTTGTAGAAATTGATGGAAAAAAATAAATTAATTAAATGGCAAAGCACAGAACATTATTATTTATAACAATTGAAAATTAAACATTCATGGCATTTACTATCCCCCCTCATGAGATAACAAAACATTTTGTGTAAATTTCAACACACAATTGTGTGGCTGGCCAGGTGAAAAACAGATTTCAGTTTTGTTTTTTGTTTGTTTGTTGTTTGTTTGCTTGTTTTTTTTGTTTCTTAGATAGCTGAAATCTGTCTTTACCTTTCACCCAGCCACACAATTGCTGTGTTAAAATTGATACAAAAATGTGTTGTTCCTGAGCTAGCATGTACGGAGCCCAGTGGGGTATACTACGAAGCATGTTAGACATATCTAGGCTATCTAGACATATATCGAGGCTACACAAAGCCTTGACTCAGGGGTATAAGTTAAGTGATACTAACAGTTATGTGATATATTTGTCAAACTAGGCTTTCAGCTCAGATCTGAAGGGAATATTTCTGTATGATAATTTCTTGCCCCAGACGAGATGGAGGCTTAGCCCCATTTACATGGAGAGCGTATTCTATCCATTTTCCCTTTGATCTATTCAATGCAGATGTAGGTGTGAAAAGCTTCCCTGGCTGGGTACCTTTTGCTGTCTGTACCATCTGTTCCCCAATCTCCTTTGTTCCGTTTTTTAGTAGACAAAGACCCTGGGTTAAACCTTAGCTGCAGGGTGCGATTTGTGTAAAAACCAGAGGGGGGGATGATTTTGAATAAATTTGTTCTCACGTTGCAGCGCTTTACTTATATGAAGTAGCATGAATCGATATGAGGGGCAGAGGGGGATAAATGTTGTCCCCCCGACAATAAAAATAATTTAGCAGAGGTAGGGATAGGAAAACCAGAGGGGGGGAAATCCTCACCATCCCCCCCTACAAATCGCACCCTGCTTAGCTGAATCATATGTTTGTGTTATTAACTGTAAATGTATTCATGTTTGGTATCATTTTTATAGTCTCAGTACAAGGAGTATAATGAATTAAGTGTAAGAATGTTTAAAACATCCCGTATAACATTTCTACCTGAGGAGCCTGTCTTGTATGTTAAATAGTAAGTGGGTGTGTGTAGGTGTGTGTAAGTGTGTCTGGGTGTGGCTGACGGAAACGGCGGGAAGAGATAGCCAATCAGAGGACGTTGTACCTATGATCACCACGTGAACCACACCCTTGCAAATTGAGCATAAAAGGCCAGCCTCTTCCGGTAGTCTTTAGAAGAGAAATACTGAGAACATCTGGTGGAAACCAATGATGGGGTGACCCAAACATGTACCTCTCTCCCTTGAGGGCCACTGGCCCTCATTAAAAAGAATAAAGCCTGGATCTTGACTTCATTCGTCCTGATTAAGTCTCAAGAGAAATATGGTAGAAAAAAATATACTATCAGATCTGTGCGCGTTCTTGGTGTTGGGATGATGTTGGCCAATCGTGAAACGTGGAGATGCACAAGATCGCCTATATTAAAAAAAAACAATTACTTTCACATTTATGAGCGATAGCGTAATCTACACTGCGGTCATTTTTAGTGTCTATCCTACAACATCAAATAAATCGATTGTCATCAGATGTTGTATGGTATGCACGTCCATAATGCCATATTTGGCATAACATTTACAGTGGGTACCACTTGGAATTGTCTGGTTGGGTTTCATGCGTGATTCTCACGGGACCATCACACGTGTTTTATTTATATTTCCTCATTGAAGCTGCAAGGACCCAAACAACCACAAGTAATATGTTGTAAGTTATACGTTATAAATTGTAATCCATTATAAGTTGTAAGACATTGTACGTTAGGTTGTAATACATTTCACGCAGCTGCGTGAATCACGGAAAGCATGAATGAATTTGCCACTTCTAAATGGGACCCATTGTACATTTATTCATTTAGAAGATGCTTCTATCTATATTATTTTCACGACAAATCTCTGAATCACTTGCTTGCTGTGGCTCAGTAGGTTTTATATGGAAAATAGGCAGGCCCCATGAGTCAATGTGTGTGGTACACAAGAAAATGAATGAGTCAATGAGTCAAAAAGTTGAAATAAAAGCATGTTGGCTTCACTGCTGCGGGCACACAGCTTTCACTGACACTATGATTTTGTAATTGAGTAAGTGAGTAAGCGTGAGCCAGACACACAGAAACACAGACATTTATTTTTACATGTATTCTGACAAATTAGATTATATTAGATTAGATTCAACTTTTGTTGTCATTGTGCAGAGTACAAGTAGTCTGGCTTCCACCAGACAAAGCTCAATCTTTTAAGCTGCAGGGCGGAAAAGAAACCACCGTCAGATCAGGGTGGGTTCATCCAGCCTACAGTACAAGTACAAAGACAATGAAATGCAGTTAGCGTCTAACCAGAAGTGCAAAAAAGCAGAAAAGTGCAATGTTATACAAAGTATAGACAGGAGGTACATAGACAGGACAAGAAATATAGTGCAGTGTAGACAGTAGTATACAGTTGGTTTACAGAAGGTGGTTTAGAGTAATATAAATTAAGTATAAATAGGTGCAGTGTATTAGCATTTACCTTATAAGAACAGAATAATTAAGGCTACTGTATGTAACACAAACAATGTGAACAACAATGAGGATGTCCGCCTCCTTGTTGTCCCTGTCAAGGTTGCCAAGGTCGTGGACACCTCAGCAGGCACAGGCTCCAGTCAGTGTTTTCAAAAGTGCCGAGTCAGCTCCCTCTAGCCACACTTTGACCGTCCTTAATGTTGCTTTCACATGTTTGATGAGCGCTGGATACTTAGGCAGTAGAAACAATAAGAGGTGATCTGAGTGTCCTAGATGGGGGAGGGGAGCGGCTTTGTTTGCATCAGCCATGTCTAAATTTTAGTGGTTGAATGTGTGGACAGACTTGCACATACACTTATTTTCACACGTGGTCCTTTTCACCCTTCTAAACAAACTCTAAACTCATTTTTTTGTACATGTAAACACTCCAAACCAACTCTGACCCCTCTAAAGTGAACCGTGTCAAGACCCCTTGAGTGGTAGACAGTGAGAAGGGAATGGGCGGGGAAACACTTTCTTAGGAAATTTCACAATCTCTTGCTGCACCCTTGTTTTACAATGCCACATGGCTTGCCAAGTTTCACTTCATCTACTGTGGATGTTGTGCGCTGTAAAAAAAAAAAAAAAGTCAGGGCTGTCCAATTTATCAAACCACAAATTATGTTACAATTACGCTGAAAAAAAAATGCTGGATTTACTTGATTTTATCATGTAGCAGCTACATCAGTTGCACATGAATGAAATGTCTGGAATTAGTCCACCATTTCTCTTTTGATTAACAAAATTGATTCATGCTATGAACCCAGTTTGATCAAGTAATTTAAGTTTACTTCCAGTTTACTTACTTTTTTGTTATTAATTTAATGCATTTTAAGTTTTCCTGACTTATATGTTATATTATATTCTTTGATCTTTTAACCTCTACATGGTAAATCATTTTTTTACTTTCCACAGCTGTTGCAATTTGACACGGCCAAATGAGTAATCGCATAGGCTATTTATCCCCCCCGCCATAGTCGCTTCTAGACGTGTAGCCAGGGGCGCCTGCAGGAATGAATGCTTGCATTGGAATGAATGTGCACACCTACTATGTTTTTTTTTTTTTTACTGCCATTAATAAAATTTAAATGAAAACAGTGAAATTAAAATGAAAAACTCGTTTTGCCATTTCATTTTCAAAGTGTCAGTGCAATTATCCTGCCAAATTTAAAAATAAAATGAAATATATACATTTGGCTTTTAATTTTCCTGATAAACACAATACATTTGTGACAAAAATAAAAATAAATTGAAAACGTCTATTTGTCATTTCATTTTCATTACCATCCTGGTATATTACTGCCAAAAATGAAAATGAAAATGTTAGTTGGAAAAGAAAATGCAAACTTCACTTTGCCTTTGCCTGACAATGCGCACAATGTATGCCAAAATGATAAATAAAATGAAAACTGACACCTGCTTGCGATTTATCTTCCATTTCTCGATTTTCATTTTCAAGTTCACAACATGCAAATGAGCTGCATTGTTAATGAGATGTATGTGGGTGGTGCTCTGGTGACGACAAATGCAAGTGACTAAATTTTTCAAGTACAGCTCGCTGCAGTCTGCATGTGGCAGTAACCTGTGTTTTTTTCAGGAAACTTCGTTTAACTTTGTTTAACTTGTTGATGCCTTTCCTGAGTTCACCCCATACCGCGCGGCGGAGGGGCTAGTGTGAGCCTGCTGCAGACATCCCAACCTGCAAAAAGTCATTTCAGGGAGGTATCCCGAAGAACCACCCCCCCCCCCCCCCCCCAAAAAAAAAAAAAAAAAGAATTATTGTAGCCTAGGTATCCTATAGGTATCAATAATGTCTAGTCAGTACACCAAATAAGGAAGGACTATAGATAGGAATTCTGATAATAAAATATGTAGATTTTGGTAGTTTGGTCTTTTCATGTAGCCTTGGCAACTAGCCATCTAGTATAGGCCTGAATAATATGCACATGAAATGACACTTGTTCAACTCACCTCAACATGTCTTTTGCAATCATTTAACCTGCCGTGGGCAATAAGTCACTGTTACAAACAGTGCAGCATGCAACTACAGTATCATTATTGTTTACTCTTATGAGACAAGGGTAGGCCTACACATCGTGTGGTCTGATGTGAAATGGGTCTTAAATGTTAATTGTTTGGGGGCACTCTGACTCTGCCATGATGCTCCTGTTCCTAGATTTTTTTGAACTGATTAATTTCGTTCAGGATAAAAGACATAAATCAGGATGCGTCTTGCTTCAGGCACACGCGCACCACCCCTCTCTCTCTCTCTCTCTCTGTCGTGTGTGCGCTAAACTCAGATGCATACGTGATTTGAAGTCTCGGTCTTGCATGCGTGCTCTTGCTCGCTCGCTCTAGATTCCGGGAGATTTTATCTAATTTGCGGGCATCAGGGAGCCGCTATCAATATGCGGGAGACTCCCGGAACTTCCGGGAGACTTGGTTTGTCTGCTGCTGCCTGCGTTCGCGCACTGCTGCGGGCCGCCGTTTCAGTGTTATTTTCCTTTTGTGTGTGCCAGGTTTCCAGGTTGTTGTTTGTTAACTACTGTGTACCTTATCTGGCTGTTCGCGGCTAGTTGGGCTTGGTGTGAGCCTGCTGGGTGCGTTCGCGCACCGGCGTGGGCCACCGTTATTATTTCTGTTTACTGCTCTGGCAGCCGGAACCTGTGTGGGCCTGATCAGCGCGTATGTGCTCGGCCGCTTAGGCGCTAATGTTACTGTGTGCTTCTTGTTAGCTTTGTTGTTGTGTACTAGGCTACTTGCAAAGGTAAGTTTGGCTGTTTGTGTCTGCTAGGTGCAGTCTTGCATGAGGTGCGGGCTGCTGTGTGTCTTTTCTCCAGTTGTCCACTGGTGTACGTCGGCGCATGCGTTCGCGCACTGGTGGCCGCCTTCTTTGTGTATCTGTTGTGTACCCCGTCGCTGCTGTCCGCAGCTAGCTGGGCCAGTGTGAGCCTGCTAAGCGTGTCCGCACGCTGCTTCAGGCCACCCTGGTACTGTATTACACCACTGCTGTATCTCTTACGGGCTGCTGCTTGCAGACCCAGTGCGTTGTACGGCCAAGGTAGGTATTGTATTGTGTTGTATTGCATTGTGTTTTTCTGTGGTAGGCTATGGCGGCACACTACTGCAGAGTCTGTAGGGCCGCGATGGCCCCCAATGACGGGCATAGAGAGTGTCCCGCTTGCCTTGGGGCCGCCCACCTCCTGGAGGATGTCGACAGCCCCTGCAGCGCAGCCTGTGACCTTCCTAGGGAGGAACGGCTCCGCCGGGCTGACCAGGCATGTGGCCATGTGCGTGGACGGGACAGGCGGCGCTCACCCGACCGACCATCCCACTCTCATAGGCATGGCCGTAAGCATACGCACAAGCGTAAACGGGACCAGCAACATGAGTCCCCTTCCAGGCATGATCAGATGGAGGTCCCTGGACCTGCTAAGCGCTCGGCTCCAGCTGCCGTGACTGAGGGTGATGGCGCGGAGTCGCTTCAGATTCTCTCAGCTCTCCAGGCTCTGGCTAAGAGGATGGACAGGCTGGAGGGTCTCCAGGGCACGTCATCCTCTTCTCTGCCCTCTGGCCAGGAAGGTCTCTCCCCATCCAGGCCTGAGAGCCATGGTGCGGATGTTTATCTGGGTGATGTGGATGTGCTGTCACTCCATGCCCCTCGTTCTACGATCGATGACGTAAGCGGGGACGGCTTCCTGGATGAGCTACATTCAGACATGGTGGAGCCAACTGATGAATCCACGGTGCCGGGGGAGGTCACCGTCGGCTCCTTGATGTCACGGGTGTTGAGTGCCTCCAAGATCCTGGGTCTTCAGGCCCCAATGCCAGACATGGCTTCCCTTGGGGGCGTCTGGGAAGGCGTCTCGCACAGCAGCTCCATGGGTATACCCTGTATACCCGTGGCAGAGGATTACACGAAGGTGCTGCGGGCGGCATGGGGTAAGTCGCTACAGCGCCCCCAATTCAATCCAGGTTGCCGTCAGCTGGCGAAGGCTGCCTATCCGGCCAACTCAGGGCTGGGGGATATGCCACCGGTCGAGCAGTCCATTGCCGCCTTGACTTCCCTGGGGCCTGCCAATGCATCTCCCAATCCACGCTGCCCGCGTAAGGAGTGTGCCAAGACGGACCGTCTCATCACTCACTGCTTTGACTCATCAGCACGGGCAGCCCGTATGGGCAACGCCCTGGCTATCACTCTGGCGGCTCTGCGAAAAACGATGAGCCCGGAGGACCATGATGCAAGGGCCCTGGTGGATGCCGCATTGTCAGCCCACTCCCAGCTGACGCGTGATGTGGGGAGTGCTATGGCCTCTGCGGTGTTGTGCCGTACACAGGTGTGGCTTGCCCAAACCTCTCTCCCTGATGCCATCAGGACAGACCTGTTAGGTCTCCCCGTGGTGCCTGGGCATGTGTTCCATCCAGGACATCCTGGACAGAGTGGAACAGGCTGGCGCTTCTAGAGAAACTGGTCAGCGTGTGTGCCACAGGCGGGCTCCGGTTCCCCACGGGGCAGCATCAGGTAAGTATGGGCGGTGGCAGCCCGCCCAAACATCACAGGTAAGTATCAACTATGCTGCCCCACGGGACCGGCGCTTTCGTGCACCAGACCAGAGCTTAGCGATCGCCCTTCCCAGCTGTCCAGGACCTCCTGGGAAGGGATTGTGTCAGATTCTTGGGTTGTGGCTATGGTGACTCACAGTTACCGCC
The DNA here is from genome assembly GCF_046254945.1 of Alosa pseudoharengus. Taxonomy (NCBI): domain Eukaryota; kingdom Metazoa; phylum Chordata; class Actinopteri; order Clupeiformes; family Clupeidae; genus Alosa; species Alosa pseudoharengus. The sequence goes on from NW_027468640.1 coordinate 20,552,424, forward strand.
TACAGTTTCGACGGCGGCCCCCTACGTTTTCAGGGGTCAAGATGACGTCTGTGAAAGACCCCCTTTTAAATTCCGTGCTTGTCAAGGAGGTGCAGGAGTTGCTTCTGAAAGGGGCCATCTCAGAAGTACCGCCGCACGCACGGCACACTGGGTTTTATTCCAAATGTTTTATTGTGCCCAAAAAAGACGGAGGTTACCGGCCGGTCCTCGACCTCAGGCCCTTGAACCAGTACCTCAAGGTGCTGCCATTCAAAATGGTCCACGTTGGAATAGTGATTCGTTCCATCCAGGAAGGGGAGTGGTTTACGTCTCTGGATCTAAAAGATGCGTACTTCCACGTCCCTATCTGCCCAGCACATCGGTCCTTCCTCCGCTTCGCCTTCCAAGGCAGGGTGTTCCAGTTTCAGGTCCTCCCATTTGGCCTTTCACTGGCCCCCAGAATTTTTACTCGCGTGGTGGTAGCCGCGCTAGCCCCCTCCAGGTCCGGGGCCTAAAGATCCTACCGCACCTGGACGACTGGCTAATTTGTGCCCCATCTCAGGTGCAGGTGGTGCACGACACCGACACGGTTCTGACCCATATCCATGCCCTGGGTTTCACGGTCAACTGGAAAAAGAGCAACTTGCAGCCCCGCCAGCAGGCGGATTTCCTTGGTGTCCTCCTCGACTCGGTCAGCATGACAGCGTCTCTCACTCCACGGAGGGCAGACAGCTTGACCGAGGCTCTGACAGGCTTTCGGCTGGGCAGACTGGTCACCGCCCACAAAGTCCAGAGGCTGTTGGGCTTAATGGCCGCGGCAGCTGCGGTACTGCCATTGGGCCTGCTGAAGGCACGCCCCCTGCAGTGTTAGTTCAATGCCTTTCAGCTCCACCCGAGGGACGACAGGCATGTGAAGTTGCCGGTGTCTCCTGCTTGCATCCGAGCCCTGCGTCCTTGGAGGGACAGGAGGTTCTTACTCCAGGGTGTTCCACTGGGGGGCCTTCCTCACAAGAGGCAACTGGCGTGTCACTTTGGCCTAATCCAGCCTTCCTGCCTAAGGTTCTAAGTCGGCAGTCTATCAACCAGGTTCTGGAGCTGACCCAATTCCAGCCGTCTGCTGCCTCACAGGCAGAGCGTGACAAGTTGCTCACTCTGTGCCTAGTCAGGGCTTTGAGAGCTTATCTGGCCCTCGTTGAGGAGGGAACACACTCAACTTTTTGTCTGTTATGGAGCGGCGAAGCAGGGGCTACCGCTTTCCAAACAGCGGCTGTCACATTGGCTGGTTGAGGTTATTTCCCATGCCTACCGGGCTCTGGGAATGCCAGTCCCTTCGGGTACAAGGGCTCACTCCACCAGGAGTATGGCTACGTCTTGGGCTGCCCTTAAGGGGGTACCAGCAAGCGATATCTGTGCATCGGCTTCATGGGCAACGCCTTGCACTTTTACCAGGTTTTATAGGGTGGACGTCACTCGCCCAGCTCCGGTTGGCGACGCTGCCCTCATGTCCGTGACCGAGCGAGGTTTTAATGGTTAGCTTAGAGCTCCTCGCGACTTTTTTGGTATGTGTCATCCCTTTTTTAGACCGTAGTGACGGTCAGAGTGAAGTCGAAACAGATCGTAAGTTACGCATGTAACTATGGATCTGTGAGACCGAGGGATGACCGTCACTATCCTTGTCGCTCGGACCATCCTGAGGCGCTCAAGGTAGGAGACTGAACCTGGAGCAATCTCCGCTATTTACAAGCTCGAGTCGTTCTGCTTCCAGAGGTCATGGGCATGACTTTGTTGACATATGGTCTCGGTGATAGGCAGAACAAAGGTGATCATTCCTTTTTTAGACCGTAGTGACGGTCATCCCTCGGTCTCACAGATCCATAGTTACATGCGCAACTTACGTTTTCTTTGCCTACGTCACTCCCCATACGCTTTGGCTTTAGGCCTACTGCCGACAGCCCGGTAGCGAATTATATAGTATATTGTTTCATATTAGATGATAGAAACTGATGATTTAGGCTAAACACAAATTACATTTCATGTAACAACAGTGAATTTTTCATGTAGGCCTAGGCTAGTAGTTACTGTAATTGGGTTCGTGTAGGCCTACTTTTTCGTTCATTTGATTTCCGGTTTTGAAACAATAACCATGCACATTCACAAAAATTGGTCATTTTAAATATTGATGACAATGTGTTCAAACGGAAAACGAGCCATATTTCATTTAATTTAGCCCTCAAAAGTAGAATGGTGTGTTGTTTCATTATCATGGACTATCAGTTTAACAGCAAGAATTCTCCATTACAACCAAATAGCCTACAAAGGGGCAATTTTGCTTTATTAACAACAGGTGAACCAGAAACATGCATTGTGTAACGTTAACCGGTTAGATCAAGTTCGACATCCTCATCTGAAATATAGGCTACTGCCCAGATAGCAAGCAGCTATCGGACCACCGGTAGATAGGCTACTTGTCAGCAACCCGCGATGACGTTAGGCCACCGGCAGTCCGCCGTATAAATGAATAAAGAAAAGGTTGTCAAATCTGAGGCTCGTTAGTCCAGCGGTCCGCGGTAAAACCGGTGTACAAAAACTCAGCGGTCCGCCGGCGACAGCGAAACCGGTGGGCCGCCGCCAGCCTCTTGCCATCTGGGTGGTTAACTTTGCTGGCTAGCTAGCCAGCTAGCTAGTTCCTATCTGACGAACGAGTAGTGTGACAACAGCGTTCTATGGAAACGTTGGTGCTGTTGCGAGTTGCTGCACTGGTTTGAATCCACAGTTTACGTGTTGAATTACACAATAAAACGTGTTTTGCAGTAAGTTGCTGGTTTGTAGAATGTAGCACTAGCAGCTCGCCCAGTAGTCTCGTTGCGAGTCCTGGCTCTCTCTGCCGACTGCCTCCCTCCCTCTCGCCGCCAGCAATTAAAAATTTAGTCACTTGCATTTGTCGTCACCAGAGCACCACCCACATACATCTCATTAACAATGCAGCTCATTTGCATGTTGTGAACTTGAAAATGAAATGAAAATCGAGAAATGGAAAATAAATCGCAAGCAGGTGTCAGTTTTCATTTTATTTATCATTTTGGCATACATTGTGCGCATTGTCAGGAAAAGGCAAAGTCAAAGTGAAGTTTGCATTTTCATTTTCCAACTAACATTTTCATTTTTGGCAGTAATATACCAGGATGGTAATGAAAATGAAATGACAAATAGACGTTTTCAATTTATTTTTATTTTTGTCACAAATGTATCGTGTTTATCAGGAAAATTAAAAGCCAAATGTATATATTTCATTTTATTTTTAAATTTGGCAGGATAATTGCACTTACACTTTGAAAATTAAATGGCAAAACGAGTTTTTCATTTTAATTTCACTGTTTTCATTTTAATTTTATTAATGGCAGGAAAAACCCCCCATACACCTACAGCCCCCCCACCCCTGAACGAAACGCGTTGATAATATTTGTCCGTTTCCCGGTTAGTTCGTGCATTGGTCAGTTAAAAAGTAGCCTACATAGTAGGCCTAGGCTACATAGTAGGCTACTAACAACATCCCAATACAGTATCTTTACAACAACAACACTTAACAACCTAGATTCAAGGCATCTGCTATGAAAAAAAAGCCAGTTTCAAAGCAGGTTTATCGCAGCACTTGAACTAGTCACAACAAAAACCTTAGGATCATTATAGACAGAATATTTCATGTTATTCTTTTGTGTTTATTTTCAGCTTTTCCCATTTAGCCTACATTATTTGTAGAAATTGATGGAACAAATAAATAAATTAAAATAAATGTGTAGAAATTGATGGAAAAAAATAAATTAATTAAATGGCAAAGCACAGAACATTATTATTTATAACAATTGAAAATTAAACATTCATGGCATTCACTATCCCCCCTCATGAGATAACAACACATTTTGTGTAAATTTCAACACACAATTGTGTGGCTGGCCAGGTGAAAAAAACAGATTTGTTTTTTGTTTTTTGTTTGTTTGTTGTTTGTTTGCTTTTTTTTTGTTTTGTTTCTTAGATAGCTGAAATCTGTCTTTACCTTTCACCCAGCCACACAATTGCTGTGTTAAAATTGATACAAAAATGTGTTGTTCCTGAGCTAGCATGTACGGAGCCCAGTGGGGTATACTACGAAGCATGTTAGACATATCTAGGCCATCTAGACATATCGAGGCTACACAAAGCCTTGACTCAGGGGTATAAGTTAAGTGATACTAACAGTTATGTGATATATTTGTCAAACTAGGCTTTCAGCTCAGATCTGTGCGCGTTCTTGGTGTTGGGATGATGTTGGCCAATCGTGAAACGTGGAGATGCACAAGATCGCCTATATGAAAAAAAACCATTACTTTCGCATTTATGAGCGATAGCGTAATCTACACTGCGGTCATTTTTAGTATCTATCCTACAACATCAAATAAATCGATTGTCATCAGATGTTGTATGGTATGCACGTCCATAATGCCATATTTGGCATAACATTTACAGTGTGTACCACTTGGAATTGTCTGGTTGGGTTTCATGCGTGATTCTCACGGGACCATCACACGTCTTTTATTTATATTTCCTCATTGAAGCTGCAAGGACCCAAACAACCACAAGTAATATGTTGTAAGTTGTACGTTATAAGTTGTAATCCATTATAAGTTGTAAGACATTGTACGTTAGGTTGTAATACATTTCACGCAGCTGCGTGAATCACGGAAAGCATGAATGAATTTGCCACTTCTACACTGTAAAAACTGAGACTGGGGTTAATTAATATTTAATAAATAAATTATAGTGAGCTATACATAATAAAAAAGGCTATTTGTAGTTTGGAATCAAATTGAGTGGAATTCAAAAATTTTTAAGTATTTGTTAATTGCATTTTACTCAGTTATGTGTGAATAAAATTAGCTGTGAATCACTGAGTAGTATTTAATTGTATTTCATCAGGAAAGTCAAAGATACAGAAAATTAGTAAATTTTACTCATTGGGAGATTGTTGTTTTTAATCACCTTAGTTACATTTCCGCTCAAGGCATTTCGCGCCACATGGATGGAACACACACATTTCATGGAAACTTTCCCAAAGGTAAGACCCGTTTCATTTATTGTTTCACATAACGTTATAACCCTATGCAGTCGAACATTATTATTATTTTTATCTACTGTAAGTTCGCAAATCAATTTTGCTGCGCTGTAGCTTAACTCAAACTGAAGCTGGTTATTCAGTCTTGTCTTTGTTTCTACTTAGCCTAAAGCAAGGGCTAAACAGTGTCTGGCTAAAATAAGACAATTTCATGTGAAAAGTACGATGTAATGTTATAGGCTACTAGCAGGCTATAGCCATATGCTGCCTCTTATCAAAGCTTTTACCCATAGACTGTATATATAGAACTATATACAGTCTGCTTTTACCAATTTCCCTCGCCTCAACCAGAGCTTCTAAAGCCAACTTTAAGCTAGCTAGCAAGTAGCCTAGCCTAGTTGACTTTAGAGACAGCTTTTCTGCACAAATAGGAGTAGATTTTTACTCTCAGAGGTGAGTAATTGCAAGTTACATTTACAGCATTTCGTTTTCCGAAAGTAAATTGCTCTCGTGTAACGTTTAGGCTGTTTGAAGGTAGCCATGTTGCTGAAATAAGGCTACCTAGCCTGCTTAACTTCGGTAGGTAAGTTTTGTGTTGCTACAGTTTGAAACAATTAACGTGCGCTGTTTCATATTACCTTTTTTTTTACTTAACTTTTCATGGACAGTCTGTTATTGTATCGCCCCCCCCCCCCCAAAAAAAATGTTGTAAGACCTATCATGTACACTAGTTTCTATCTTTCAGATCCAGCTGATGCATTTTACAGAATCACAATGATGAATCAAGTTCATGGCCAAGCTAGATGAGTAGCTGCTACACCAAAGCTTCTGAATCTCTTCCAAGCCAAGGGTGGAACCAACTATAAATACAGGAAGTGTTTCAATAGACGGGTCCCTGAAACAGCACATCAAGGAGCCTTGATGGGGTTTCATATAATACAATTTCAGTTTTAAAAAGTTTTAGGTCATTTTGGTCGTTTCAGTGGATGTTTTCCAGCCCTTGAATAATGTTTATTTTTGTAATTTCAGGCTCCAACCAATCCTAACGCTAACTTGACCAGAGATGTTGTCATTCGGTGTTTGGGGGATCTTTAGATCCTCTTCTTAAAAAGTATGATGTAAGTACATATTAAAATATGAAGGTCATCCCTATATAAAGTGTATTTCTCCCAATAATCCTTGCCAAGCTACTGATGTTTGCAGATTTGCACTACTATGTCTCTTTCTAATTTGCCTCTAAAAGTTCCTTGCTAAGGTTTTCTTTCCAAACAGCAGCCAATAGCCACTTTTACAGACCTTATTAATAAGCAGAGCAGCAGAGTTAATCCAGTTGCTGACCCTTGGCTTCACGAATGACTTTAGAGATACGTTGATAGGTGACAAGCCTGTCTTTGTGAATGTAGAGTAAAATACTCATCAATACAGTGCAGGGCTGAACAGTCATATATATATACATGTTCTTACTATTCCAGGATGCTGATGAAGAGTGTGTGCCACAGGACCTTGCTGTACAAAGAATGGAAATCAACCGCATCAAGACCAATACATCAGAGGGTCCCGATGACGTTGGTATCGTGGTAGAGGGAATGAAAGTTCTGACTGCTCTGAATAACTTTCCAAGGGCTTGCGCCATGCTAACCTGACTCCGCCAGATGGATTTGCTCCGCATATCCATCTGGGAACTTTTCATTGAAGAACTTTTGGGAAGGGGCGGACATACTGGTTAGCTGATTGGATAAACCATCTGTCTATCACCACCTTTGTTGGTTATCGACGGGCCAAATCAACCAATTAGATGAACAAAGTATTCTTCTAATGCCGTTTAACATACAATTAAGTTAGGTAACGTGACAAACGTTAAGATGTTTTAACTTACCATTTATGAACCTAATCAACGACAATTCCCATCAAGTTTTCACGGTAGGCCCTACACTTCTGAAGAAAGTATATTCCTCCATTATGAACTGGAATCAGCCGTGGAGGATGTCTGTGTCGTTCATTCCTCCCAGCTGCATGGCTGAGACTCAAAGCTTCACAGTTTACCCAGGAATACTTTCTAATTTGAATAAAACTTCTCTGTGGATGCCGTCATGTTGTTCGTTGCGTCACACCTCAACCCGCCTCAAAGCCAACGCTGATTGGACGTTCGTTTGGTGAACTGCTCCAAATTTTCTTTAACTGAAAGTATCCAGACTGATCTGCGAGTGAAACCCTGAAGCTCGCGAGATCAGGATGGTCTCACGAGGCTAGCGCCATGCTCCTTGGGTGGACATATGCAGTGAATCCGGCCTATACCAAGGAGCCCAGATATACGTTTGAAATCCTCCAGAACTCCTCTTTGAGCTGGACTGTTCAAAGCCAAAACGTGAACATTCTCAAGAACAAACTGCTAGCTTAGGAAAATGGACCCTTGCAAAATGAAAAGGAATTGTTAAGTCTCTGTCAAATGTCACATGGTTACCTTCACATGCTTGAGTTGCTCAACCATACTCATTTTAAGAGAAGTGACTTTTTTACTTAATATTGGCAATTAGGATATAGGATGCAAATTGGACATGATTTATTCAAAGAATTTCAGTTACACAAATGAGTAATGTGATCGTTCCAGTAATCCAATTCTATCTGCTCTGTCTCTTACAAGTCCAAATGCATTTTGCATTTGAAAAATATTGGGTAGACCTGTGAGGTAAAGTTGCACAAATAAATGAAATGATACATGTTTACCTCTTATTATTTTTATGCATTGTGATCTGTTGACATAACTTAAGTAAATTTTGGTATTATAAGAAGGTATGATATTTAGTGATTTAGAAGGCATTAGACGAGGCACTGAAATATGATTTATATATAATTAATTTTATTTAATGAATGCAAATAACCTTCATCCAGACATTTAGTAATCTTATACCAAATTCCACCAGATAATTAGTAAATATAAATAACTTTTGCCCAAATAATTAGTAAATATAAATTAGGTTGGACCAGATATGTAGTAAATCTAAATAAATTTTGCATAGAAAGTTAGTAAATGCAAGTCAGTTTTCCTTGTGAAATTAATTTGGATTCACTCAATAGTTTTATGCTATATAACTAATCATTTGGCATGAAATTACTAAATCTTACACATTTTAACTGTTGCTGTTATTACAATGTATTTAATTTTTTTGTGTAAATCTAGTTAACTTATTCAATGAATTTTAATCAAAGTTGTAGTACTTAAAATCTATTCAATTATATCACTTGTCACTTTGTTGCCACATTTTTTTTAAGTAACCATTGGTCACATTTTTTACAGTGTAAATGGGACCCACTGTACATTTATTCATTTAGAAGATGCTTCTATCTAAATTATTTTCACGACAAATCTCTGAATCACTTGCTTGCTGTGGCTCAGTAGGTTTTATATGGAAAATAGGCAGGCCCCATGAGTCAATGTGTGTGGTACACAAGAAAATGAATGATGTCAAAGTTTGGAATAGGCTACAGGCCCCATGAGTCAAAAGTTGAAATAAAAGCAGTTTGCTGCACTGCTGCGGGCACACAGCTTTTACTGACACTATGATTTTGTAATTGAGTAAGTGAGTAAGCGTGAGCCAGACACACAGAAACACAGACATTTATTTTTACATGTATTCTGACAAATTAGATTATATTAGATTAGATTCAACTTTTGTTGTCATTGTGCAGAGTACAAGTAGTCTGGCTTCCACCAGACAAAGCTCAATCTTTTAAGCTGCAGGGCGGAAAAGAAACCACCGTCAGATCAGGGTGGGTTCATCCAGCCTACAGTACAAGTACAAAGACAATGAAATGCAGTTAGCATCTAACCAGAAGTGCAAAAAAGCAGAAAAGTGCAATATTATACAAAGTATAGACAGGAGGTACATAGACAGGACAAGAAATATAGTGCAGTGTAGACAGTAGTATACAGTTGGTTTACAGAAGGTGGTTTAGAGTAATATAAATTAAGTATAAATAGGTGCAGTGTATTAGCAGTTACCTTATAAGAACAGAGTAATTATGGCTACTGTATGTAACACAAACAATGTGAACAACAATGAGGATGTCCGCCTCCTTGTTGTCCCTGTCAAGGTTGCCAAGGCCGTGGACACCTCAGCAGGCACAGGCTCCAGTCAGTGTTTTCAAAAGTGCCGAGTCAGCTCCCTCTAGCCACACTTTGACCGTCCTTAATGTTGCTTTCACATGTTTGATGAGCGCTGGATACTTAGGCAGTAGAAACAATAAGAGGTGATCTGAGTGTCCTAGATGGGGGAGGCGAGCGGCTTTGTTTGCATCAGCCATGTCTAAATTTTAGTGGTTGAATGTGTGGACAGACTTGCACATACACTTATTTTCACACGTGGTCCTTTTCACCCTTCTAAACAAACTCTAAACTCATTTTTTTGTACATGTAAACACTCCAAACTAACTCTGACCCCTCTAAAGTGAACCGTGTCAAGACCCCTTGAGTGGTAGACAGTGAGAAGGGAATGGGCCGGGAAACACTTTCTTAGGAAATTTCACAATCTCTTGCTGCACCCTTGTTTTACAATGCCACATGGCTTGCCAAGTTTCACTTACTCTACTGTGGATGTTGTGCGCTGTAAAAAAAAAAAAAGTCAGGGCTGTCCAATTTATCAAACCACAAATTATGTTACAATTACGCTGAAAAAAAAAATGCTGGATTTACTTGATTTTATCATGTACATCAGTTGCACATGAATGAAATGTCTGGAATTAGTCCACCATTTCTCTTTTGATTAACAAAATTGATTCATGCTATGAACCCAGTTTGATCAAGTAATTTAAAAGTTTACTTCCAGTTTACTTACTTTTTTGTTATTAATTTAATGCATTTTAAGTTTCCCTGACTTATATGTTATATTATATTCCTTCTTTGATCTTTTAACCTCCACATGGTAAACCAAAATAAGTTCAGTGTACTCAAAACTTTTGTGGCAACCGATTTAAAAAATGTAAGTATATGTAATAATGTTTTTAAGTAGACTTCTATTTTGTATATATTAAATTTACATTATATTTATAGAGTGAATGTATATAGTCCAAGAACCTTCACCTTATAAGGTGAAGTTTAAATCTATCGCAGGAGAAAGTACACAGACACATAATGCAAACAAGCATTGAGTGCCCAGATTTTTGACACCTCCAAGTGGGCAGGTCAATGTTAATTGAGAAAGTAGTCAATTTCACATTGAACTCTGAAGAGAGGTATGTCTAGTCTCTAAAATGCCCTATATATTTCAATAATGGTCTTCTTTAAATGGTAATCCTGATCATAATCTGAAAATCTCTTACACACTATTTTTTCTCCCAAAAGGCCATAAAAAACTGTGATGAGGAAAAAAATAAGAAAGTAGAATTTACCCATAATCCCTAACTGCTGTTAGGAGGAGTTAGGAGGACCATAATTTACCATTTTAAGTAGGCTACAGCCCACATAGCTGTTTTTCAAAGTCAAGGTGGGATCCTTTAAGGCTGCTATTTGAATGATGTTACATCATCAAGTCCCGCAGAAGTAGGCTACTGTTCCAATGTCAAGCATCCATCAGTCTACCAAATTCTACCAAGGCCAAACTCCTTCGTTTTGGTGAAATTTTGGGGGATGCATCTGTCCACCTCAACACTAAATTACAATAATTTTAGATTAGATTAGATTCAACTTTATTGTCATTGTGCAGAGTACAAGTACAGAGACAACAAAATGCAGTTTGTGTCTAAGGCAAGTATTTTAGGCAAGTAATCTCAAAAGGCAAAATCAACATAATCAACAAAAGACAAAAACTGAGTTATACTAACTAAACATTTTAAAGCAACACCAAATAACTTTTCCTCTGTCGCACGCACTATTTGTTTATCCAGCACCGGCTTTGGAAATAACGATGTCCACAGACAAGGTAGAATATGTTGCATGATTTTATGAAAGTACGATGTATTGCGACATCAGATGAAAGTCAAATTTGTAGTTTCTTATGCCTCATTACATTGAACTACAGATCCGCTACCCGATCTGGCAAACTTACATAGTACGGTTATAGCCGACAGAGGGCCGCGAAGCGAATGCAGAAGTGCCGTTCACCCTGTTACGAGTTGATGAACCACTGAAACGATTTTGGAAACATTATTTTAAGGTACAAAAAACTCTTTGGTGTTGCTTTAAGTAAGAATAGCTCACTGATTCTTGAGATAAGGGACAAAAGTACTTTTGAAAAGTGACAAACAAAAAATCAATACTACATTAATTTGAATTGGATATCATCATAAACATAGATCTCATCTATCATGCCTGAAAAGGAACAGGTTTTTTATTAACCACTTTTTATAAAAATGTACATTTACTGACTTAGTAATTTGTAATTTGTCAACTCTGTCGGACACATGAAAATATGTTTTTTTGTGTGTTTGATCAATTCAACACTCTAAAGTCTTTAAGTGTGTAGAAATGGTGTGCCTTAGCAAGGTTTAGTGATAAATTGCATTATATACACTTTTAATATCATTTTACATTGTTTTGAAATAAGCCATTTTATACCTTAATTTAGTTTACTATTTTTTTCATTTTTAATATATACAATTAGTGGTTTTGTGCACACAAGATACAGATAAGTTGGTGTTTTAATGTATGAACACACTCAATTGAATAAAATAAATATACATTTTGTTATAAAAATGAAAAACCTCCATCTTACGGTGTTGACACACAATTGACGGTGTTGACAAACTAATCGAGAATCAAACTGATTAAAGATATTAGACTAGTTTTGACATGGCAGTATCAAGGGAAAGAGTATCAAACTTCAAACAAAGAGTTTCTACAGGACCTCAGGCAAGTAAGTTCTATGATTTGCTCCAATTTCTCTCAGCAAGTAAGTAAGGGATAATGTATAGAACGCCGGTCATTATTGGGAAAATAAGTCCCGACAGGGCGAACCGGAGCCCGACGCGCCAGCGGAGGGGTCTTGTTTCGCCATGAAGGGACTTATTTTCCCATAATGACCGGTGTTCTATACATTATCACGCTTATTATATGGCTACTTGCCAAAACGAAATAATAAACTCCCCACGATATGACTTTAGCCTATAGCCTAGCCTATTTGTTACCGTTCATCGTGGCCTTTGCTGAGAAACAAATAGTTCGCAACAACACACTCTGCTGAACTTGAATCAAACATTCTTTAGAACACAGCTGATCAACCGTCTGCTTTCACGTTTGAAGGAAGTTCCAGTCCTTGCGTAGTGATATGAAAGACGTATCAGAAGCACAAAACCCGTTGCCATTGACAGCGGTAATTATATGTTTGCAGCGGTAATTACAGGAATTTATTTTACCGCTAGAACTTCTACTAGCATTGTGAAGAACCGTATAATAAGTACATATAGTGTTTTATCTGTCATTACTGCCTTCATTGTAGAGCAAAGTATATAATAGTTTGTCTAACCTGCGGGACTTGGACATTAGACAAGAGGTGTTGAACCATGGGCGTAGATTTAGGGTGGGACGCTCATGACTAGTCCTAACCAATATTTTAAGATGACAAAAATGTCCCCACCAATATTTTAGCGAACTCATTTGTGCTGCTGATCATTCCGACAGCCAGCACGACAGTACAAGAAACGTCGTCATTTGATTGGCTGAAAAACCGAGGGGAAGGGGGAAGGGTTATCTGACAAGCATGCTGCACTACACATTGCTTAATTCTTGCACTGGTAGCAGAGAATGTCTAATAAGGGGAGCTTCTAATAAGATTGACCTTCACTCTCGGAACTCTTCCGGTGTGGTACTGCATCTAGGGGCGCTCGCGGGCGAGTCCAGAATGAATGGAGGTCTATGGAGCTGTACCCCTCAAAATCCACTTTTCTCGGGATATATTTTTTTTTCAAGTAATTTGAATATTGTATTCGAAAGGGGAGACAAAGACAATACACTTGGTTGAGTATTATATTTTTTAAAGTCACTTAATTGTTCTAAAAAGCCTTTCAAACGTGTCAATGACGTCATTCATTAGCATCATCATAGCATAGCATAGCATCAATGCTAGCGTGTTATGGGCAACAACGACCCAACCTGTAAGAAAACGAAAGGACATGACTCCCGGATTATTTCACTTTTGATTGATAATCCATATCCATTTTGCGAAAAATAAAATAAAATCTGAGGGTTTCAGTTGTTAAATAGGTGAAAACAATAAATGTAGCCATGTAGCTCCATAGGACCCCATGTATTTTGGACTCGCCCGCGATCGCCATCTATAGGTGAACTCTGGTGAGCTGCAGCCAAATTCGGTTTGTATGGGATTAATAGAGAGTGGGGAGGCTCTCCGTAGACGGGCTCTGCTGGTAGTCAAGCGAGCGGGTGTGTCAACAACATTACCAGGGCTGTCTGTCAATACATAGGCCTACCCCATAAAAGGCCAGAGTGAAACATTTTGATATTCCCTTTTCCCTTCAGCATACATACAAATCCCTTTTTGTGGTGTGTAGATCAGCTATGCCACCCAAGAAGAAGAAAGGGGAGATACGAAGCTTTTTCATAAAGCAGAGTGTAAGTAAGCAAAATAACTAGCCACACAAGCTAGCAGTGGTAGTGACCAGGCTTTCAAATTATGCAGATTCTATTATGTGGAAAAATAGTATTAACTGGTGATAGCATGTGTTACCCAGGATATTGTTAAAGATAAACCTAGCTTCTGTAATCTTTCAACCAAGGTCAGGAGTATTGATTAGGGGTGTGCAGTACGGTCGCATAGAAGTCGCGCTATCACAATAGATGCTATTATAAAGTCACTGAATGTTAATTAGCCTACCTTAAGTTAGAATCTTGGAAGTCACAATAAACATTGGATCTGGACATTTTCCGTTTCTATTCTGTTTATGTTATGTATTTTTGAGTGTAGCCTACACAATGCAGAGAAATAAAAGGGAGACCCAAATTCGTTTGAAGGACTGTCATTGCATTGTTATGACACATGCTGTAAAAACGTGTTGGCAATGTGAATAAGTTAACACTGTTGGTTATTCAAATATAATGAATCATTATTTGATGAATAATATCCAAATAACACTATCATATACAATATGGTAGGAGGGTTAAACTCGCTAGCCAAAGGATAGGCTACAAAATGAATGAACCACTTTGTATGCAGGAAAGACAGCATCAAACCACTACAGATGGATGGCAGGTTGAGGAAACAGCATCAGGGCTTCAGGTGAGGTTCTAATTATTAGCCTATGTCAAATTGTCAATTGTCAGCAGCATTGCTGTACAATATAATGAGATGGAGTAGATTCACTTCTGTATTGTGATATTCTGTATTGCCAACAGTCTGAAATAACAAAGGAAATCGCCATTAAGGCACTGGTATCTTACAGCAAAAGAATTCCAATTACAGTTAAGCAAATACAAATATAATTTAGAGTCGCATAAATTCATAGATATATTCAATCCTAAACTATGGTGCATTTCCATACTCAGTAACATAAATAAAATACTATAACTAAATGACTATATCATATAAATTACTATATAATCTGGGCAAATTTAAGATATGCTTAGCTTCTGTTATCTGAGAAACAAAATTGGCATACATTTATTTACGTTTAAACAATTGTTTTCGTCTGCACATATTTCTCTCCAGTCGGAGATGCTAGTTTAACTTTAGAGTACTATAAATAATGAAAGAGGCTATTGTCTATTGACAGTCTGACTCTTGTCAGTAAAAGTTAACTTTTCAGCCGGGGGGGGGGGGGGGGGGTTGGATGTCCCCACCTAAGCTGAGACCAAACCTACGCCCTTGTGTTGAACAGGAAACAAGCTGTCCCTGTCAGTTTCAAAATCTTTCACTGGACAGAAACAGACATCCCTCCTCCTAGCCTAGTTGCCTGCTGTAGTTTTACTGGTCACCTTGCTATTTTATAGTTGTATCTGGTAGCTTTGTTGACTTTACATTCTCCTATATGGGCCTAACACTTCCCTGCTGAAAAAAACAGCCTGACCAGTTAAAGGGGGTTTGCTGGTTGACCAGTTTGTTTGACCACCCTATGATGGTTGACCTACTAGACCAGCAAAACTCTTGCGAAAACCAAGGGCGTAGGTTTGGTCTCAGACCAAACACATCCCCAACATCCCTAACTCCTGTTGTCACAATATCAACATTATTGTTTCAATACCAATAGCAAGTGAAAAATCTCGATTTTCGATACTTTAACAATTTTTTTACAATTTTTAAAAAAAATATTTGGTTTGGGGGCCCCCACCACCTTGACGCCATCAGTAGCCTAATATTGAATATTGTGTGATCATTTACATCAGTGGCAATCATAGAATTTGATTGACCCTCCACACACACACAGAAAGTGATGGTTGTCATAGGTTTTCATATTTTGGAATTCATATTTAAAATTTTTGTTTAGTAATTTGAATTAGGGCTGTCAAAATAACTGATTCATTTCGATTAATTAATTTGAGAAAAAATAACTGATTAAAAAAAATAACGCAGATTAATCGATTCCGTGTGACCTTTGACCCCGAGCCATTCTAGTCAGTAACCATTAGACTGTAAAATGAAGGAGAGAGAAGAAAATGTGCTGCCTAGATCATTGATTGGAACATTTACTTTTAAAAAACAGCCTGATGTTGATCAAATAAAGTGTTGATTAAAATTAAATTGTTATTTAGTTGATTAAAATAAATTGTCTGCAGCAAGGAATTTGCATATCACTGGCGTTCGTCAACTCTAAAGTCGCACATCAATGCAAAGAAATAATGTTAACATTCAGGGGAGTGTTAATTTATTTTCATTGTGTCCCCTAGGTCAGCGGTTGTCAAACTGGGGTACGCGTACCCCCAGGGGTATGTGGACTGATTTCAGGGGGTACGCGAAAAAAGATCTAAGTCATAGCCTATGCCTTTTCAAACATTTTCTCTATCCCACGTTGGTAACTTAACTTCCGCATTTGCACTGCACATTAAAAACTTATTTTCTACGCATTAACAAAATATTCGAGAGTGGATTAAAAGAGAGGGTAAAGCAGCGTTTCTCAAACTGTGGGTCGCAACCCACTACTGGGTCGCGGCTACATGCCAGGTGGGGTGCGAACTGACGTTATTTATTTTTATTTTTTTCTGTAGCCTAGGCCCAGGTAGCACCCGATGCGCAATGGACGCACTGTGTTATTCATAGGGAAGCGCTCGTGTCAAGGCAGCTAGTCCCGACCTGAATGAGATTTTGAACGAGGTTGTGAGAATGGTGAATTTCATCAAGACCCGGCCCTTAAAAGCGTGTCTATTCTCCGCACTTTGAGAGGAGATGGGAGCTGACCAAAAGGCTGTACTGTTTCACAGCGAGGCAAGGTGGCTTTCCCGAGGTAAAGTGCTGTCGCGTGTTTGAGCTCCGAGTCGCCTCTTCTTGGAGGAAGAGCGCATGTTTGAATCTGCAAGCACGTTCACTAATGAACATTTCTTGACGAAGCTGGCCTATCTTAGCGATATATTTGGAAAGCTCAATGCTCAATAAAGCTCAATAAATCTCCAGTTACAAGGCAAAGACAAGCACCAGATAAGATCACTGCATTCAACAAGACGATTGTGTGTGAGATTAGGTGCAGATCTATTTAAAATCATTATATTCAGCACATTTGTAGGCCTATCATATGTTGACTATTGATGAGATTTGTATCATATGTTTATCATCCTATTCACTATTCTCGACAAAATTGATAAAAATAAATATTAATAAAACAATTAAAAAAAACCTTGTTAACAATTGGTGGTGTTGGGGGTACCCCGGAAGATCATAATGTCTTAGGGGGTACATGCCTGTTAAAAGTTTGGGAACCACTGCCCTAGGTTATATCTGTGGCCTGAAATGCCTTGTATGTGAAAAAAAACTTCTTCCACTTTTGAATTCCTCAGCATATTAGGTCATATCATAGATTATTATGGCCATTATTTGAACAGTGAAAATAATAATGAAAGAGTTTTTGAACTTTAATGTCACTAATGCTGATTATTCAATGATTCATTTGAATTTAAATATTTAAAATACTTTCACAGCAAAAAATATATATGCGATTAATTTAGATTAATTAATCACAGAGTATGTAATTAATTAGATTTTTTTTTATCTATTGACAGCCCTAATTTGAATACATCATATTGATATTTAAATTGTAACTTTTCTTAATATCATCACATTTGTGGTCTGTAAGTCTAATTGAGTGCCTGTCACTTTAAGAGGAACGTCTCACGGTTTTAGGCTAGTGGAAAATAGTTTCGCATAGTGCAAGGATATGTGGATTCAATTCATCATGTTTGCTGTGTCATTAGATAAAATTAATGTTCAAATAAACTAACAAGTCAAAGAAAATCTTAGAAGAGATAAGTGTCTCGCAATGTTCATTTTTATGAGTATGGAAATGTAGGCTACCATTGTTTATGTTTCTTTGCATTGTGCAGGCTACATTCACAAATACATTAGCCTACATAAACAGAATATAGGAACAGGAAAATGTCTCGGATCCATTGACCATTGTTTGTTGCCCAATTAACAGTCAATGACATGGTAACTGTTATTCTGTGCTTTATGGGACTGTCCTGCAGCACACCCTTATTCAACATGACTCCTAACCTTGGTTGAACGATTACAGAAGCTAGGTTTAGCTGTGACAATATCCTGGGTAATATCCTAACAGTTAATGCTATTTTCCACAGTAAAATCCGCATTTGAAAGCCTGGTCACCAGTTTGTATGGCTTGTTACTTTGCCTATTACACTCTGCATAATGAAAAAGCTTCGAATGTTTCTTCTTTGGCGGCATAGCTGATCTACAAAGCACCAAAAGGGGCAAAATGTGCATGCTGAAGGGCAAAGGGAATATTAAAAATCTTTCACACTGGCCTTTTTGCGTTATGTATTGGTAGACATCCCTCATAACTTATACCGACACACTCGCTCGCTTTTCTGCCAGTGTCACCACAAAGTGAAGTAGGCTATGCTTTGACGCTGTTGTGCGTATCAGATACACCCCTGTTTCAGCCAATCAAATGACAGTGTTTCTTTTACTGTCGTCCTGGCCGTCGGAATAGCACAAAGGAGTTCGCTAAAATATTGGTGGGGACATTTTTGTCATCTCAAAATATTGATTAGGACTAGTCCCTAGCGTCCCACCCTAAACCTACGCCCATGGCGAAAACATACCTTCAGCTAGTTTTCCTAGCTTATGATGGTAATTCAGCTGGTTTTGCTTGTCGTACCACCTCAAGCTGGTCATTTTAGCTGGTGTTGCTGGTCTATAGTGCTGGTTTAACTGGCCATGCCAGCTTATGTTGGTCATTCTAGCAAACCAGCATGTCCAGCTTGACAGGCTGGTCACCAGCATGACCATCTTGCACCAGCTGTATCCCACAAGACAGGCTGGTCACACCAGCATGACCAGCTTCCTCAGATGGTCACACCAGCATATCCAGCTGGTGGCCCAACCAGCTACACCAGCAAAGACCAGCAAGAGCTGGAAGAAAACCAGCAAAGACCAGCTACCAGCATAAGCTGGTTTCTAGCTGTTTTTTTCAGCAGGGTTTAGCCATTTGGAACAGAAGAACACACCAGAATAGGCCTGTTTAGTAAGCAGGATTTGATGGCTGCATTGCAAATCAATGCAGAAGTAATCCAAGTATATTCAGAATATGTTACTCAGATTGAATACGTTACAAAATACATTTTTGGGCATGTATTCTGTAACAGAATACTTTTTGAAAGTATCCTTCCCAACACTGCCTACATCTCATGAGTTCCATGCGCTTTCCCACCAGTGGAGCTAGTTGGCTAGTTGATCAAACGTTTGCCAACTTAAAAAAAAAAGCTTTACTCCACTCGTGATTCAAAGACCGCTGTTTTCCAGCAACAGCATCCATCTTTTTTGTTTTCAAGTAGCAGGGAATTCACGTGGAACCGTCACAACTCTGTCATCATTATGTTAAGCCCGCCCACCGACTCTACACACAATATGATTGGCCTGATCAAAGTTGGATTTTTCCAGCTCACAAGCCAACAGAGAGTTGCTAGACTACCCTGGCTGCAAATTACATTTGCTGCTGCTAGGGTACGTCTAGATTTCTAGGCTACCCTCCTCCCATATTTAGGGTGAAAATTGGCAGTAGGACCACGACGATGCAAAAACTCAACTTTCACATCTTGGTGTTCTATATCTACATCAATGGACTTTCCTAACCACCAGTGATCATCATACACCACTGCCAGCTAATCCCCTGTCTCAAAACTGTTGATAGTTATATCAACAGTAGCACCCCCAGGATCTTTCAATGGCTCCTCTTCCATTTCATCCACCAAATCTTACATTTCATCGACCGAATCCCCTGCTTCTCCCAACTCGTCTTCCATCTCCTCTATCAACATGGCCGGCTCTTCCTGGCCCTTGCATCAGTCTGCTGCTCCTCTGAGCAGTCTCTTATACAAAGAGTAGCTGGGGGAAAGCATTGGCAATTCAATAGCACTGCAAGAGCATGATAGTTGTCTGTAGCTAACACCAAACTGGCGAAGCCTATGGAGAAGCCGATACTTTAGAACCTTGCCTGATACACTGCAAAAAATGAAATCTAATCTTATAATAACATAAAAAAATCTATTTGGTATTGTTTCTAGTATGAAAAGACTTACCTCTTGAAAGGTCATTTTGACTTAATTTAAGAAGACTTTGACTTATTTTAAGGAGTCTTATCAAGAGAAATTTACTTAACGCACTGGCAGACAAATTGGCTTGTTTTTAGGACAAATTTGCTCAATGCACTGACAAATCTTCTTGTTTTCATGATGACATGTCTTAAAATAAGTCAAACTTTTCTTAAATTAATCTCTTTATACTGAAAACAATACAAACTAGTATCTTTCATCTTGATATAAGATTAATAATCTTGGTTAGATTTTATTAGATAAGCAGTTTTTGCAGTGTAATGCCGTCTGTGACCTGATGTTTCAACGGCTCGTTTCTGTGCCACATGAGTTGTATAATTCCTTCTCAGCTCTTGTGGAAAAGAAGATATCTCCTAATGTTGGGGTTCCGATGTTGGCTTCCCGTTATCATCCTCTCTGTTTCTGTTCATGGAGAATCTACAATCATTTTATCTTTTAGTTTGACATTTGACTTTTCTATTTGAGCCTTCTTTTTCCGCCATTCCTGCTTTCTTAGTTTCTGTTGCTCTTTTGTTAATTTCTTAACCTTTTCTTTCAATGCTTTTATCTCCCTTGCGTGTCTTGTCCTGGTTTTTCTCCACTCTCTCTCAGCTGCAAGGGCACGCTGGGTTGAAGTAGGCTCCTCAACAGCCACCCCACATTCTGGTGGGGTGTCTATTTCATTTAGCCATCTATTCTGCATAGCTTGTTAGATTTTAGTGGTTTTCTGTATGTCATTCTTTTGGTTTTTTGTTTAATACTGCAGAAACTGTGGGGACAGGATGTTTATTGTAAGCAGACAGAATGTTGTCACCTTACAATAGCAAATGGTGTACCTAACTAATTGTTCCCCCACAAGACGTCTTAATTGAATAAGACTATATCACTGCCTGTTTCCCCCCCCTCCAATTTGACCCCAGACGTGAATGCATATTCTGGTATTATAATTATCCAGGAGTTTCCCAGATCTTGGCTTCAGTTTCTTACCTTGGCTTCACCTTGCAACATTGTGCTGTGCTGTGCGTACAACAGGGTTACCAGAACTCTGTTGTTACATCCAGAATAAAGAACTATTCTTTCGCAAGCCAGCCTCAAGTTTTTACCTGCTCTTAACTACACTGGAATCTACTCGGTCAACTGTGTCTCCATTTGGAATTAAGGAGACAATTTCAATGGCATTCTTCAATAGCTCTGGACCTTTTCTTTGTTTTCCTCCAATACTTATTGCGGTGCCTTTTTGCTCTGGGTCCCAATTCTCCTACTTGTTTTACTTTTTTGTTTTGGACCCTGTCCTTCCATCTCTGTCTCTCCTTTTCTAACTGCTGTTTACTGTCTAACTGTTCCTTCCGCATGGGTCACTGTTAATTCTTTCTCTCCCTTTTCTCTGGTACTGTTTCTTTTTGTTTGCTCCTGTCTGCCTAGATTACAGATAAAAACAATACTTTTTATGAGTTATTATTATAAGTTATTTGGCATTTGGGTATATTAAGATGTTTTAAGTCAATCAACATGCATACTTAGATCATATTATCATGTTATGTAGTTGTTATACATTACTTAATGAGTATTTGGGAGCACTTTTCCACTCCGTCAGCTTACATGTCAACACCGTCAGACAAAATATCTGACAGAGTTGACGTCTGACGGAGTTGACAAAACAACATGTTTTTGTAACTTAATCATGTGTAGTAGATGGTAGCCATTTTGATTTTCCTCAGTTGCCAGCTGCCACTAAACTAAACCAAAATACCAACTTTTATTTCAAACTTCTTGATTGAATTCAGCTCTACTTTTAAGACAGTGTTGACACATAAAAGCTGTGACCACAGGGATTTCAACTTTCAACGCTGAATATTTTTTTTTTTTAAAAACAGTTATGAGACCATGTGTTGGACTGCTGCATCCATCAACAGAAAGAATTCAAACGGGGTCCTCAGGGTAAACTAAAAGTCTAAACATACACAATTCTTTCATATCCAACTTTTAAAGCCTTTTTAAATGAAATAAATTATTGTTTTTTAAAGGAAATTGCAACATTTTGATGGGGGACATGTTTTGTCCCTTATCTCAAGAATCAGTGATCTATTAGATTTTACAGTGTGTGTGTGCATGGGTGCGTGTGTGTGTCCCTCAGAGGCACTTTAGTTGACGCACTTCCAAGTCTCTTCTAGACTTCCAGAAAACAAGCCTTTGTTTTATACTGTACACTCTGTCATGATTCCAAGCTCTTGGCCAAGTAAGATAAACTTGAAGATTGTATTACATGTAAAGAGTTGAGAGTGCTTGTTCCTGTTTACTCAAATAAGACTTCACAAGATCAGGATCATCAATAAACGGATTAACTGTACAGTCACTGACAAAAGTATTTTCTTCTCAAACTTCTCAAACTTTTTCTGTCATTCCCCACTTTGGAGGTGGGGAATTTTCAAGCCCGACCTGACCCCATCAACCTGGCAAAATGTTAACTTTACCACGTCCACGCTACATTTCCTGTCTCAGTCTGCTGGATCAGATGTTATTTTAACTAGACGTACCGCATAGTGGTAAAAAATATGACCGCCACTCAGTCCTTTTTGCTCTGGGTCCCAATTCTCCTACTTGTTTTACTTTTTTGTTTTGGACCCTGTCCTTCCATCTCTGTCTCTCCTTTTCTAACTGCTGTTTACTGTCTAACTGTTCCTTCTGCATGGGTCACTGTTAATTCTTTCTCTCCCTTTTCTCTGGTACTGTTTCTTTTTGTTTGCTCCTGTCTGCCTAGATTACAGATAAAAACAATACTTTTTATGAGTTATTATTATAAGTTATTTGGCATTTGGGTATAATAAGATGTTTTAAATCAATCAACATGCATACTTAGATCATATTATCATGTTATGTAGTTGTTATACATTACTTAATGAGTATTTGGGAGCACTTTTCCACTCCGTCAGCTTACATGTCAACACCGTCAGACAAAATATCTGACAGAGTTGACGTCTGACGGAGTTGACAAAACAACATGTTTTTTTAACTTAATCATGTGTAGTAGATGGTAGCCATTTTGATTTTCCTCAGTTGCCAGCTGCCACTAAACTAAACCAAAATACCAACTTTTATTTCAAACTTCTTGATTGAATTCAGCTCTACTTTGAAGACAGTGTTGACACATAAAAGCTGTGACCACAGGGATTTCAACTTTCAACGCTGAATATTTTTTTTTTTTTTAAAAACACTTATGAGACCATGTGTTGGACTGCTGCATCCATCAACAGAAGAAGAACCAGAGTTCCAGAGAACAAGCCTTTGTTTTATACTGTACACTCTGTCATGATTCCAAGCTCTTGGCCAAGTAAGATAAACTTGAAGATTGTATTACATGTAAAGAGGTGAGAGTGCTTGTTCCTGTTTACTCAAATAAGACTTCGCAAGATCAGGATCATCAATAAACGGATTAACTGTACAGTCACTGACAAAAGTATTTTCTTCTCAAACTTCTCAAGGTTCTCAAACTTTTTCTGTCATTCCCCACTTTGGAGGTGGGGAATTTTCAAGCCCGACCTGACCCCATCAACCTGGCAAAATGTTAACTTTACCACGTCCACGCTACATTTCCTGTCTCAGTCCGCTGGATCAGATGTTATTTTAACTAGACGTACCGCATAGTGGTAAAAAATATGACCGCCACTCAGTCCTGCACATCCGTTCTGTGAACATAAATCACACTAATCAATTTGTCTCCATCTTCTACTCCATCCCCCACTCTTGAAACTTTTGTGTATGCTTGTTTGGCATGCCTGTGTGTGTGTGTGCACATAAAGTAGCCTACTGGCTACTCTAAAATCTCTAAACAATTACAAGTAGGGCAGTTCATCACAGTTCATCACAGTTCATCCATTGCAACTGGACTGATGAAAGGTCATGTACAGTACATCTGTAGGCTACATTGTATTTGGTGAAAGCAGAAGGTATCAGTTTTACTTTTATGTATTTATTTATTTATTAACAAAACAATCCCTGTCATTTCCATGCAGTTTTCAACAGATATCAAGAAGAGAGGTCATGCCATGGATTTTTGTGAATGTTTCTTCTTCTACATATATATGCAAGATGTTAGTCATCTTTAGTTCATATGGTATTCAACTTTATTGTCAATGCACAAATTAAATAGCAATAGTCTAAAACGAAATGCAGTTTTACATCTAACCAGTGGTACAAATAACTGACGTCCAAAAGGGCCTTCATGAAATGCGTCGCTAGACTGTTGAGAGCTGCGTCCGTGATTGTTCCTGGCAACGTAGGCGCCCGATAGAAATATTGTTTAATTTTGTGATTGATATATCCACGCTCTGGCGTCCCCTCTGTGACGTGTTCGCCCCCCAGTTTCAGAGCTATTCTAAATGCCAAAATGCATAGAGGGAATTATGACAAAACCGTGACTGTTAACAAACTAAATCCTAGAAAGCTGTTAGCTTTCCTACAGTAAGCCCTATAAGCTGGGCCTATTACACAACATAAAATGTCACAAGGCTATGCTGGCGACCCAAATAAAATCTCCTTTGGGAACCAATGGCTTACAGCAGGGGTTTTTAACTGATTGTGAACCAGGGACCACCATTCCAACTAATTACGTAAAAAGCCAGGACCACCACTGAATAAAAATACTGATTCACACATTGCAACTACTGAATCCATGGTCAGGGACCACAAGCAATGTCCTCACGGACCACTGGTTGAAAACCCCTGGCTTACATTATTTAATGTTCCTGAGCTCAATAGAGGGTTGTTGAAGCTGACCACTATTTATATGTAGGCCTATGCTATTGTATGAACGTGGATTAACGAACAACTGCGTATTGAACATTTTCAGTTTGGTTTGAATGGAGTTTTTTTTATTGTTTGGGGGCGATTCTTTTGTTCATATGCGCCTTGACGGCGACTTACCTACTGCTGTGCCTGACGTTGGTAATATGCCATGGTCTTAAATACTGTTGCGAACTTGAACATTTCAATACATTAATTTTTCATTTAAAAGTTCAGAGTGAAACCGAGTCTCCTTCCCATATACAAAAAAAATAAGCTGGCGTAACTGAAATGAATATATGTCCGGGTTTCAGTCACGTTACAGAATGGCGACCACGAAGGGACAGTGAGACTGCACTAGGCTATGTAACTCTAACTTTGAAAGACTTTGAGACTTTGAACCTCTACCTTTCCTTTGACTTTAACCTCACTGCATCGGTGAGCTTGAACTCTGAAATCTTCTGACTTTGTGCTTTGCGTTTTTCTGCATCAAACGAAAAGGAATTAAAAAAAATTCCATTGGACTATGTGGACTTGAACATGGACAAAAAAAAAAAAAACACACACATACACCCATTGTAAAACAGTGTGCTGAGTTACTGAATTTCTCTGCAATGTTTATTGTTAATCATTAACTAATGAACTAATGCAATATTGTGGGAATCTCATAAGAGTATAGTTCTCGTACTGCTGCTGTTTTTTCTACCATCTCCTGCTCTTTTTTCAGCAGATACTCTAATCTGTGGCCTTTACTACTGTGCACTATAGGGTGTTCATTCACTGTAGCATTCCCTTAAGTCATCTCAGTGAAGACCATTATTAATGAATCATGTCTGCCCAAGGTGATCAGCTAGATTCCACTCATTCCAAGTCACTTTTGGATCTTAGTCTTCTTGCTCCAGCCAATATAGCCACTCCGCAAAATGTGTATTTTCCATATCCTCCCCAGCCAACTACTCTACCTAGTCATCTGACTAGCCCACCAAACTTACCCAAAGTTTCAGGAATGTCTGATTGTCCTGGTTCTATGCCCCTAAGATTGCTTCCAGGCAGTTCTCCACCACCAGGAGATGCTCAAGAACCTGACATGGAGATGGCTACTTCTCCATCCACTTGTTCCTCTGCACCCTCAGCTCAGCGTGACTTGCCTACTACCCTTCCTACGCCTGGAAAAACCCTGGGAAGACTGGCTTTGCAGTCTTTGGGCCATGCAGAGAACTGGTCTTTACTTTTTGAGAAATTAGATTACTGCAATAGTCAGGTGTGTGATCTGTCAAAGCAAATGGGACGGAGTCGTTTTCATTTAGAGGCCAAACTGAAGGTTTTTGCTGACAAAACAGAGGAACAGTTTATTAAACTTGAAACAACTAATGCAGAACATAAAGACCAACTAGATGTTGAACTAGACAACATGTTAAAGGGAATAAAGACCATGATTGCTAAGGAGATGAAAAGTCAGGACACCGCACAGCTCAGTGAAGTCCGATTTATGGTGGAACAGCTGCAAAGTGAAGTTCAGCAGGACATTCATGGCCATCACTAGAGTTTCCTTGCCACTCATAATATCCTGTCACAAAAAATGGATCATTGTGTTAGCGTGCTTGATCAATTATGTGTTGCCATGAGCAACTTACAGACAGAAAACAGTGAACAAAACAGTAAATTGAAGGCTCTTGAAACACAAATTCCCTCCTTTCCCGTTCAAAGCCTCTGCTCAGTTTAATTCACCTGGCCCCAGGACAACCCAGTGTCATCAAAACAGACCATCTAAAACTGTCTTTTCCTACCTATGGCAGATCTCATGATGATCCGGATCCTCTTCTGTATTTGTCCAAGTGTCAAGACTTTCTGGCTGTTCATCCTCTGTCTGATGCAGAGATCCTTGCCACCTTTAGGACTGTTCTGCATGGCACCGCTCGCGATTGGTGGGAGATTGCCAGAACTCAGGTTGTGTCTTGGGCTGAGTTTCAGAAGGACTTTCTTTCCGCTTTCTTGTCCGAAGACTATGAAGACGAGTTAGCAGACCGGGTGAGGAAACGTAGGCAAGGAGAACAACAGTCTATTCGAGACTTTGCATTTTCATATCGAGCTCTTTGTAAGCATTGGAATCCTGACATTGCTGATTTGGAGATAGTGAAAATTATCCTGAAGAATGTTAGGCCGCAGCTTGCAAGTCATCTCCATGGACGAGTCAATTCCGTGGACGAGCTTGTGAGGCTTGGTCACCAGCTAGAGAAAGACCTAGAACAACAAGCACAGTATGAACAACGCCTAGCATACACCAGTAGAAACTCACAACAACAGAGAGTGACTATAAATAAACCCACAGAGAAACCTCCAGTAATGTGCTGGCGGTGCAAAGGCCAACACTCACCTGGTTCATGTCCCCAGTACCATTCCCCTGCTGGAGATCATCAGTCATCGCCCCCATCTTCCAAAAACATGCAAAGATCTCCAAAGCCGGAACCGCATGGTGGAAAAATGTCTGTGACTTCTGCCTCCAAAGGTTCTGCAGAAAAATGGCAGGCAGCTAGAGCTGAGACCGAGCAAGGACCTAGTAGTTGTGGCATACCCCAACAGTTGGTGGTCCCTGTTGCCATTGATACATGGAGCGGCAGGGCTATCGTTGACACAGGTGCTAGTTACACTCTGGTTCTTGATAGCGTATGGAGGGCACTTAACAGGCCTAAACATGACTTAACCCTTAGAACCCGATTGACGCAAAGTGCGTCAAAAAACACACCCTTTCTTCTCTGTTACATTGCTCCGGAACGGTTCATCGCAGCGAGATGAAACCTTTATTGCACGACAGAGCAGAAGTGGGGCTTTCCAACGAGACTACACACTTGTCTGTACGATCAAGTATGAAAATTAAAAAAAATCATGAAATTAAATCAAATTGCATCATATTTACAGTCTATACTTCTCTGCATTCACCTGCACACACATTACTCTAGTTTGAATTACTCGCGAACCCGTGATCGCATCGATATGGCAAGCATATCAGATGAAAGAGGGGGCACAGGGCTATCCATTGGTACCATGTTTATCGATCCTTCTGGCTTATAAAACCAGACGAAGTGACTGCAAAATAATAACGTCATGTACACAAACCAATGCTGCACACTCATTACTCTCGTTTGAATTACTCGCGGACCCGTGATCGCATAGATATGCCACGCATGTCAGATGAAAGAGGAGACTCAGAGCTATCATTTGATACCAAGTACATCCTTCTGGGTTATAAAACAGACGAAGTGACAGCAAAATAATAACTTCATATAGCTGGACTTACCCCACGTTTTTGTCTGTTCTTGTGGCAAAGCATGTTTATAATCCAATGCTATCATGTGTTTCTCTATGGCAAAGCATGTTCATATTCCGGTTTTGAGATCCTAGCAAATTCCTGCATGGCATCCAATTCAAGGCTCACATTGCATCCCAATTTCAACAAATAAACACCTTTTTTGCCTTTACTTTGTTCATGGCAATGCAGTAAAGAGTTGAGAATTATTATGACTGCATACACACAGGCACGCAGGCTAACACGCAACCTCGGGTCAAGTCAGGTCAGATCAGTTCGTGTCACAGATATGGAGCGCAGAAAGGTCATTTTTCATCACTAAATAAAAAATGGCATTTATTTCCGTAAATCACACAGCAAATATTTCTGTAAATTGCTCAGCCCCAGAGTATCCCTCCAACATGGCAATTATATTGCCCGATTCAGGACAGTCTGCCCTACACATACATGAAATGCATGTAGAGCTGTGAGCTTGCTGTGGTGAGATACATGTCGAAATATAAGAATTTTTATAATACACTTTTTATATTTTAATTCTTTAAAAATCAAAATAAAATCAATGCTAGTATTAATACATGAAATGATGGCAGATCTGAATAGCCTAAACTCTCCTGAAAAAAACAATATATAATATATGTGTGTGGCACTTACAATGACCAGAATAAATCCTTATGAATAAAGGTAGTGAAAATGCCCTAAAAACAGCTTAGGGTTCTAAGGGTTAAAGCCTTGGACCACTGGTCCACTATTCCTGGCTAATGGGGAAACAGAGACTCCTCTTGGTTGGGCTGAAGTAACCATTGACCTAAGCAATAATGTCTGTACCTTGCCAGTGGCAGTGCTCTCTCCCAAAGCACTGGCCTACCGAGTAGTCCTTGGTCTTGATTACTTATATTACAGTGGATTACAAATCCATGCATCTGACCACCAGTACAGTTTTAAAAACAAACCAGAGATCTACTTCTTTCAACTGAGTGACGAGCAAGCCTCCAACTGCAGTGTTACTCCCAAACTCACTCTCTTGTCCTCTGTTCCTCCTCCTTGCTTGACTCCACTTCCTTTTGCACTAACTTCTCAGGATTACATTGACAGTGCAGTTGCAAATGCTGACTTACATGACTGGGAAAAAACAAGCCTAAGACAACTGTTGGAGTCCCAGCCTGAACTTTGTTCTTTGAAGCCAGGAAGAACCACACTGTTGCAACATCATATATACACCAACACCGAGGTTCCAATCAAGCAGAAGCCATACCGTATGTCTGCAGAAAAATAATTGATTGTAGAACAGCAGCTTCAAGAAATGCTCAACGATGGGATTGTTGAACCATCATATTCTGGCTGGTCTTCTCCTGTTGTACTAGTCCCAAAGAAAGATGGAAGTCAAAGGTTCTGCGTTGACTACCGGAAATTGAATGCAGTGACCGAAACGGACGCTTACCCGTTGCCTAATATCAATGAGCTACTTGAATCACTAGCTGGGTGCTCAGTCTTTTTCACTTTGGACCTCAATAGTGGATACTGGCAGGTCGCCATGAATGACTCCAGCAAATTGAAAACAGCCTTTGTGACCCCTGCTGGCCTTTTTCAGTTCAGGGTAATGCCTTTTGGACTCAAGAACGCGCCCTCCTCTTTCCAGCGGTTAATGGAACGAGCGCTCGCTGAACTTAGAGGGAAGAATTGCTTAGTTTATTTGGACGATATAGTGATATATTCCTCTACAGTTGAACAACACCTCCAAGATCTAAACGCCGTACTTCAGAAACTCCGAGCTGCAGGACTTACATTGAATCTAAAAAAATTCAAGTTCTCTCTCCGGCAAATCAAATACCTGGGTCATGTCATATCTGCCAAAGGGATAGCCGCAGATCCAGTAAAAGTGGAAGCTATCAAATCCTACCCAGCACCTACGAACATAAAGGAAGTCCAGCGCTTCATGGGTTTAGCTGGCTGGTACCATCGCTTTGTGCCAGGGTTCTCTCAAGTGGCTGAACCAATCAATGCCCTGAAAAGAAAAGGACGAGCCTTCAAATGGAGTGATGAGTGTCAGAAGTCATTTGATATACTCAAAAGCCATCTTACCTCTCCTCCCATTCTGGGACATCCTGACCTGGATTTTCCTTTCCTTGTATTTCCTTGTATTTCCTTGCAAGCCGTACCCTAAACAAAGCAGAGCGCAATTACTCTGCTACAGAGAGAGAATGTTTGGCAGTTATCTGGGCTCTAGAGAAATGGGAGCATTATTTGGAACCAAAGTTGTTTACCGTGGTGACTGACCATGCCTCCTTACAGTGGGTAATGAACAGCACTAAAACATCTAGTCGTCTCATAAGATGGGCACTTCGACTCCAAAAATTTTCCATGACCACACTGTGGGAGGAACAACAGAAAGATCCTGAAATATCCAGCACCATCAAAGCCTTAGCTGAGGGTTGTAAAGTCTCAGAATCCAAATATTCTGTAATTGAGGATATGGTTTATAGGAAATGTCACCTAGCTGACAATAAATACCATTACTGTCTTTGGGTGCCAAAACCACTCATAACCACCATTCTACAGGCATATCACAATTCTCCGTTGTGTGGCCATCAAGGCATGTTTAAAACATACAAACGTCTCCATGACGTAGTTTTCTGGCCAAAAATGTGGGACGACGTCAAGAACTTCATCCGATCCTGTTTGAAATGTCAGACCTACAAAGGGGAAAATAAAAAACCTTGTGGCAAAATACAACAGACTGAAGTAACTTTTCCAAATGAGATGTTGGGAGTGGATATTATGGGGCCTTTTCCCCGTAGCCCAAGCTGCCATGAGTACTTAATAGTATTTGTGGATTACTACACCCGCTGGGTGGAATTATTTCCCATGCGTGCTGCTACTGCACCAGTCATTGCAAAGCTGTTTCAAAAATAAATTCTCACACGCTGGGGAGTTCCAGACTTTCTTCTATCGGACAGAGGCTCACAATTTGTCTCCAACTTGTTTACAGAACTCTGTGAAACATGGACAGTTACCCATAAACTCACTACCGCATACCATCCACAAACCAACATGACTGAAAGAGTAAACAGAAGCATAAAATGCATGATTTCACAATTTGTTGAGGATAATCATCGGAAATGGGACCAATACCTTCCTGAATTCAGATTTGCACTAAACTCCTCAGTACATGAAACGACAGGCTTGTCACCTGCGGAGCTTCACTTGGGGCGAAAACTCAGAAGTCCTGTGGATAAACTTGTACAGGGACAAGCCTATCACCTGATTCCTCTGGCTATGAAGTGGTGCAGCACATCAAAAACCTACAAATAAATGCACAACTCAGCAGCAAAAAGGCAAAAGCTAGACAGCTGAGAAATTATAATAAAAAAAGAAGAGATGTAACTTACCAACCCAGAGATAGAGTGTGAGTTCGTAACCATGCTCAATCCTCAGCAGCAAAGCACTTTACAGCAAAACTAGCGCCCAAATGGAAAGGACCTTACAGAGTCATACAGCAGTTAGGCCCTGTGAATTTCCAAGTTGTCAGAGAAGACACGGGAGAAGACCTGTGTACGATCCATGTTAACAATCTGAAACCTTGTTTTCCCACTGCTGCTGAAAAAGATGCTCAAGAAAAGCAGAGAGTGCTCAACATTTTCTTGGAAGAGTCTGATGACGACGATTTTCATGGCTTTGGTTGAGTAGACGGTTTTTGCCAAACATGGGTTGTTCTTCCATGGGGGGAAGAGTGTAGCGGTCAGCTATGCCTGCCTACTTTTGTTAATAATATAATAATTAAATAGTAACTGGTGGGTTTTGGCGTAGACTGGTGGCAGTTGAGGGGTTCTGTTTGTGTTGGGACGTGACGCGATGACGTGAGTTTGAGTGTAGGCCTGTCATTATTTGAATGAAGTCTGTGGCGGGGAGAGTGTGGGCCGATGGCGGATGAGTTGCGGCAACAGAGAAGTTACTGAGAACGGAAAGGATCTTGTGGATTCTATTGGGATACTCTGGTGGATTATTCTATGCCCTGGGAGCACTTTTGGAACCTGACATCCTTTTCCGAGAATTCTGCACGACATACAGGGAGAAGGAGCTTCTACGATGAACAGCGCTGGATGCCGGCAAGTTTGATCCAAACTTTTTCTGCTGTGACCGGTTTCCCTAAGCCTGTTTGTAGCCTCCAAAAACCCTTTCACCTGCCCTCCATACCTACCGCTGCCCAATCCCATTTAAAGTCCTCGTTACAATAAACTATAGCCTATTTTTCCGTGGCGGTGCCCACACAACAAAACGTCTCACCCCTTCTTTCACCCCTGACTCCTTCAGTTGATATTTTGACCTACTCTAACTTTTGATTTCGTTTCATACATTTTCTTTCTTTCATTTTCTTTCTTTTGATTAGAGATCGTATGCTCTAGGACAGTGTTTTTCAACCTTTTTTGTGCCACGGCACACTTTTGACACTTAAAATGTCCCACGGCACACTAACATCCTGTGTGAAGAAAAAATAAACATACCATAGCCTAAAATTTCAAATAATACACAGATACGGCCTTATTATGGCTTCTATGCAAGACCTGCTCAATAAAACAAGCGCCCTCTGTTTCATTATAGGTGACTATATCTAATTTAATTGTTGTTATGAACTGGATATGTGATGATTCTGTGAATACTGGATATGGGGCCCCCATTGTACAATGCCTGCATACAACAAATAGTGCAATCATACAATCAATGAGAGCATGTGGTTATAAATTCTTTGATGCAACAGTTGCTTTTCTGGACCAGTGAGTGACATTTGGGTAATTTTCTGCGGCACACCTGATGATCTCTCACGGCACACTAGTGTGCCCCGGCACAGTGGTTGAAAAACACTGCTCTAGGAGAACGATTCACTTTGTGTTGTCGGCTTATGTTAAGACCGACGTTGTCGGAAAACTGGTAGCCTGCATTTATTTAATGTTCCTGAGCTCAATAGAGGATTGTTGAAGCTGACCACTATTTATATGTAGGCCTATGCTATTGTATGAACGTGGGTTAACGAACTACTGCGTATTGAACATTTTCAGTTTGGTTTGAATGGAGTTTTTTTTATTGTTTGGGGGCGATTCCTTTGTTCATATGCGCCTTGACGGCGACTTACCTACTGCTAGGCCTGACGTTGGTAATATGCCATGGTCTTAAATACTGTTGCGAACTTGAACATTTCAATACATTCATTTTTCATTTAAAAGTTCAGAGTGAAACCGAGTCTCCTTCCCATATACAAAAAAATAAGCTGGCGTAACTGAAATGAATATATGTCCGGGTTTCAGTCACGTTACAGAATGTCAAAATAACAGCCTAAAAATAAAAGCGACATTTCGTTTTTCTACGACATGGATCTACAATGATATCAGGGCCTCTATGGAAATAAATTGATGGATATCAGTCTGACTTTAATCCCTAAAAATTATTTAGGCTATATATATATATAGGTAATGGGCAGCTCAGTCAGAGAGGGAAGACGGGCAGTTTCCTGAGCAAATTTAGCCCTGTCCTGCAAACAATATTGCTTATTTAAGCTATATTTTACCATTGCCAGCTAATTTACATTTACTTTTGTGGCATTGTATTGGAACTATGATTAGTTCTATAATTACATTATTCTTAATGTAATTATCTGTAATTATTGTCTACACGGACCTGGTTGGGTGTTGCACCTTGTGAATTAGCACGTTACGATAAAGAAGGACGTAGACTCTAATTACATTCAAAATCAGGGGCGTCACTAGACCTTATTCACTGGGGCACGTGCCTTAGTAAAAGTCTCCAGTGCCCCAGTAAAATTCTAGCGCGGCTCTAGCTGGAAACTAGCCTGGCGGGCCATCCTATATCATTGACATGTATAGTCTGGCATCGAATCATTCACCTCGCTTAATCCAAGGGGCGGGCAGAGAATTGTCTTTCAAACTGCCTAGGCATGCAATAGGCCAGCGCTACGACCATATCCGTATCCGGTCGGCAAAACGGCAAATACATCCTTCTTCGAAAGGAATGACTTAAGTGCATTGTGTTGATCTACTTTCAAAGAAAAGCACAAGTCCAACTCCTCCAAAGTTGACGCCAACGCCGATTCAAACAACCGCTCTTCGTTTGCCATAGCCACCTTCCTTGTTGTTCACCGTCGCAGGATGTCGTTATCCTGTTAAGCCCGCCTTAAGACTCTCTAACGAAATAGAGCGCTGTGATTGGCCGTCATCCACGGTGTTAAGCCAATAGAAATTCCTATGGTTCGATACTAGACGTACAAGCTGAGCAAATTAATTTGCCGCCGCTAGGGTGCGTCTAGATTTCTAGGCTAGCTGGAAACGGCATTCATGAGCGCATCTCCGTGCCTGCTTTAATCATGGCTCGAGTCTGTCACTTACCAGCCAATAATAAAAAAAAACAAGGAATAAAGAAAGGGGCCATAATAGCCAATCAGGAAATAGCACCTCTGTAGCTGGCTAAGATTGAACGCAACAACCAATGAAAATCGTTCACATGATTCTTCCGAGTGTTTCGTTGTACTGCACACACATACACTGTGGATTGTGGAATCACTTTGAGCATAGAGTAAATCGTCCCGTTTAATGTTACAACAAATTCACAACTTGTTTGACAGAAAAAATTACAAGTTGATCGCTGTTAGAGAGTGTTAGGGTAACATAACATAACTAGCATCTGTTTTTCAATGCTTAGCGTCATTGTAGCCTAAATTTAGCAACAGTTTACCAGCTTGTGCTCTCTCCCTCACACACACACTCACACCATGCGTAGGCTGCATGCACACATACGGACAATTAATAAGGATTTATACGTATACTGTAGAGACTCCTGTAAAAGTAGCCTATACTGTTTGTGAAGCTGTCCTACTGTAAAACTAAACACAGCCTTCTGACTATTCAGAGATGGACATCAGAAAATTCTTCCTGAACAGAGGGAGAGGAACAGTGAGGAGGATGAGGGAGGTATGATAATGTTGCCCACATTAACGGTAACATTAACATTTATGCTGGTAATAGCCAGTGCTGTGATTTGATCAATGGTTTAATGGCAAACTTAAATAAGTTTGCTGCATTTGCAAATGTAGCCTATAATAATATACACAGAATCAGAATAGCCATCTGTGTAGATTATTATAGGCTACATTTGCAAATTATCACCAAAAGTCAGTATGGCTTTAGTAGGCTATTTAAGCTACAAAGAACTGCAGTATTGCCAGGATGTATATAGGACCCTTGCCTGGGAGGGAAGTATATCTCACTTTTGACTAAAAATAAGCTTCCCTTGTGTTAGTAGGAAAGCCTATTAAATTAATGCATGTGAGTATAGGCCTACTTATGCCTATGTGTTTGGATGTTGCTGGATAGTGGCTGCTACAACAATTGAGGGAGAGAGTGCTGGAGGAGGAGGAGGAGAAGGTCGAAGAGAGGGAGAAGAGAGGGGAGAAAGAGCACAGGCTGGGCAGTCCAATACCAGGCAGGAGGAGGAGGAGGAGGAGAGACAGGCAAGAAACGGATGAGGACATGATGGGGGCTAGGCGTAAAACTATTCAGAGTATGGAGGAGGATGTCTGTGACCTAGGGGAGATATGTGATGGTCCAAATCAGGCTAGCCATTTATTCATATTGCACGCACAGTTATTACTATTTTTTTTTTATGTATTGGGAGTTGGGGGCCTGTGCCCCAGCAAAGCTCTAGGTCTAGAATCGCCCCTGTTCAAAATAGCGGCAGGTTCAAACACACCGGGCTCCACAGGAAACAAACGAGCTCACTGAGAGCCTTTCATGCAACTAGTCAATTGAATGTCCTGTGAATTAATAACTAGATGTGAAAAAACATGTGAAATTTTTCTGTATGATGCTTGTAGTTTAATATATTTGTTTTATGCATTTGCAGTCAACATGAATATATCTGATCTCTGGTACTGTACGTTTCATTAGGAATGAGGTAAAGATAAAGCAAACAGTCACCCACTTTATGCTATTCGTCCAAACTGAATGTGTTTTGTAATGTGCCTTCAGTGAAATTTTTTACCCTGAACATACACTTTAGTGTGGCAGGGTATTGCTTAAGCAGCCGAAAAAAAGGACGTGGTTTCAGCAAATAAACAAATCAATTACAAAACACCATGCCCAACGATGACTCTCAGAGTGACTAATGTTTAGCATTTTAAGGCAACAGGGTGGGTCTCTCTTCACTGTCGCCTGACCTTCTGAAGGACTGAGACTGTGCTTGGGTGTCGACAAAATGTTCCCTCTCTGACACACACATGCACACACACACAAACAGAAAGTCCCTACAGAAGAATTCTTTTCGGCCTGTAAATTGAAAGTGTATGACTAAGAATCACATGTCAACCTGCCTCTTGAGATGGGATCAGTTCAGTGTTGCATACAGCTCCCAACCCTTTCGAAAATTAACCATGGATTAACCATGGGGTAACCCCGATAACCATGGTTTATCATAGTTGATAAAAAAAAGCATTGTGCCCTGTGTGAGGATCGAACTCACAACCTTCAGATTATGACACTGACACGATACCTACTGCGTTAACAAGGCTTAATTAAGGAGTCTTGGTTAATTGGTGATATTTTCACTATTTCTTGGCCAGAGATGGCATTGCTTGTGGATGAAGATGTGAAGCCAAACCATATGATATACAGCAAAACCATATACTGTATCCAGTCACAGAAGGTGAGATCCATACACCATCAACCCATCCCCTCTAAGGTGCAGATTTCACCCTTGAACTACATGTGTTTAAAGTACATAACAAAACTATTGCAAACATAGCCAGAGTGGCTAAGCGGGTGCTTCGGGAGGATCCCTGGTGGGCCGTTAACGTTTTGGGGCCGGTCTGAATAATGTGAGGTTAAATATAATATTTTTAAGTTAATTTGTTGCGTCCTTGCGGCACTTCAGCAGCCTGGGCTGTGCGGTTGCAACACCTCACTCGTTGTTTCCCAAATTTCAACAAAGTAGCACAAGTTGCAACCAGTGTATATTTGCAATAAGTTAGGGGAGTAAATGAAAGGCCCCTCCTCAAGTGGCATGGCGCTGGTATGATGAACTCTTGTGTATGCAGGTCAGACACAGCGAAACGCCGGTCATATAGATTTAAATGGCAAAACAGAAGTTTGGAAGGAGCGCAACGGAATTTGCCACACCTCCTTCTTCAATCAGTCAGGTTACTTATTTGCAATCTACCCCCCGAAGTTGCAGGATCGGTGTTACTCCGCTCGCAATCCACCATCTCCCTTTACGCCTCCCGTCTTCCATAATTAAAGAATAAGGGGGTGCCTGCGCAGTCGACTCCGGCACGATTCCACAAAGCCCTTCAGGACCATGGCCAGAGACCTCGCCAAACACGCTCTTTTATTATGCTTTTATGTGTTATGCTTTTATGTCTTTATGCAAATTCAGGAATGTGAACTAGTGAATCAGAGAGTTTTTTTCTTCCGGACTTTTTTTCTTTTTTTTTTCTTCAGTAATTTTGTGTCAACGATTCCCTGGACAATGAAACTTGTTGGGCATATAGCCCCACAAGGATGACACGGAACCATTGTTCTCGTTTTGATCCGTCGCCTCCAGAGGCCATGTCAACCCATCCCATATCCACTCATTTGCTGTATAGTGCAGGGGTGGGCAAACTTTTTGGCTCAAGGGCCACATTGGGTTTTGAAAATTGTCCGCACAACAACCCCCTCCCCACGACACACACATAAAAAACTAATTTTTATAGCCTATAATTTAGTATCAAAAGTATTTGTTTTAAAATATTAATTGCTTCAAAAATACTGCTAATTTGATGCTGTTTAATGTATAAATTGTGCACTGTCGCTTTAAGACAGACGCTTTAATTCACGTTAATTTCTCAATGTTCTTCTGCCTGCTCCACTATGCTGTACCTATGGCTGTGCCCTCTCACAGTTTTTAAATGGCCAGTAGTGGGAACTACTGTTGCCTTCATGATTTCCTTTTTAAAGTTTCTTATAAGAAGGAGATATCAATCATCAACAATGACAAGCCAGCTGGAACCTGCTGCTTTCTCTCCCTCTCGTGACTGCAGATGCGTTCCCAATTAAATGGATCGCATAACGTTTACGTTAGATCTGCTGCAAAGG
The DNA here is from genome assembly GCF_046254945.1 of Alosa pseudoharengus. Taxonomy (NCBI): domain Eukaryota; kingdom Metazoa; phylum Chordata; class Actinopteri; order Clupeiformes; family Clupeidae; genus Alosa; species Alosa pseudoharengus. The sequence goes on from NW_027468640.1 coordinate 20,590,406, forward strand.
AGATAACTAAGAGTAGGCCTATCATCTCTATTTAACATGTTTTGACATTGACATTGTAAACGTTCTCTAAGGAGAATGAAAAGCCGTTTGCAGTAAAGCTAACTAACGTCGTCTCTGTCGCAGAAAAAAAAATAGCGAACAACCTGATAACCAAATTAAATGCTCGGCGGGCCGGCACCTAGTTAAAAATGAAAAAGCAAAAATGAGGCATTGTAACAGCAGGTATCTTTGGCTGACAGGTTCAAAACTGCACAGAATTTAAATTGTAGGATCATTATGACACCCTCTGAATGCATGTCAAGTTTCGTGGAATTCCGTTAATGGGGGACCATACAATACATTTATATATGTGTACATTTAGTGACTACACTACGCATGCACAGACACACACACTCATGATGAACACACATAAACACACACAATGATGCACACACATGCAGACACACACACATAAACACAAACACATACACACATGCATGCACAAACACACATAAATACACACACACACACATAAAAACACACATGCAGGCAAGCAGACACACGCACACACACATACCCCATACCCCCCGACACACACTCACAAGCGAAAACACACACACAAAGAAGCACATGTATACACATGCATACACTAATTTACATAGACAAAAGTTGCAAGAGTAGGGGATGGAGACAAATTGACAAGTGTGACTTATTTTAATGGAGAGAATGTGTAGGACTGGGCGGCGGTCATATTTTGTACCGCTCTACGGTACATCTAGTTAATTTTACTGCAGGTCTCAAAACCCCTCAAAAATAAAATGTCATTAAAATGTGAGTCCTCCTCACACGGAAGATCTAACATTCATGTTTGCCGTTTCAGTGAGCAGAGAGTAGTCCTGTTGAGCAAAACAAGAGTGTCTGTCTGTCATCAAGCCAATCAGGATTTATCTGGAAGTGCTGGCAAACAGATGGATATTGCTTCATTTGACTCCTCTCTGTATAAAAGAGACAGGCTCTGCACATTAAGTCTAGTTAAGAGCAAGATATTTTATGGAGATATCTGCCTGGTGTTTTACCCTCTGGTCCCGTACAAACCATGAACACCGCCCTTACAATCACGTTTCTTCTTCTGGCCATAGCAGCCCTGGAAAGTGACTCAGGTGAGATCTTAATTTTTTTTCCTATGTTTTTTTTACTCAAGGGAGATATTTAATATATTTGTATGTGTCAATTTTACCACCTTATGAATTGTGTGTTTGCCAGTTTATGTTTTTTAGCTTTCTCAGCAAGGTCTCCAAAAAAAAAGTTAATGTGCAGGGAGGCATTCAGTGTCATAGTACAGTTGTTATTGTACAGTTGTTACTGATATTTGTTTCCCGCTGCTTTAATGATTTTAATGAGCTGGAAGGAACATTCATTTCATTGTAGATGTGGCATATGACACATGACCATTGCTATTCTGCCTCAATGCTATTGAGTGTTTCTATCAATACTGCTGTATGTGTGTGTGTGTGTGTGTGTGTGTGCTTGGTGCAATTCTCACCTGACACTTGGCTTCTGATGCTCAGTTGCAACCTACCTCATTTACATACCTGCATGTGTATTCTCACTAATTTTATTATAATTATTATTCCTCTTGGCTTCCAGCCCCCGTGTTCCTCCACTGTCACTGCCCGAAGATCCTTCCCGACCGTATGGGCAAACGTATGTTCCTATCCAGTACAACATTGTTCAAGGGCATCGCCCGCTACCCTGCCGGAGCCCACTGCAAGAATGAGGAAGTAATGTGAGTCTGGTGGTCCCTCAAAACACAAATATTTGACGGTCTGCTTTAATTATGCTGGACCATTTAAAAATATTGAGGATAAGTAACATTTTGTCCATAATTTCTTTTAAAAAGTGAAACTTTTAAAAAAAACTGATAGATTTTTTGTTTTGGCACGCCAACACACACAGGTAGGCTATGCAGTGGCTCTTCAAAATGACGTAAAAAATGATGTGCAATAAACAGACACTTCGAATAGCCCAGGCTACTTTGGACTGTCTTTAGACTTTGAATAAGCAAACGACAATTCCAACTGCATGGTCTTAAATTGAAACGAGCGATAATGGTCCCGAATTAAAGAACGTCTCAGAATGTCACACATGCAAAGCATAACCAGCGACAAGCAACGAGTGGCAGACAGAGTGTGATGTCACTTATAGGCCACCAGAGACTGTTTTTGAGTCACACCGTTGCAAATTTCATATGATGCATCATTCCACAAAATGGTTTGTTTTCTCTATCATCAAGTTATTCAATAGGCTAAGCATATAGCCTTGACTCAAAACAGCTAGGATTATGTAATTTTAATTTGTAAAAAATGTCACATGTAGCCATGCTTAAATTCTGCTCACTTCACATTTATAATATTATTATGACCGCCACGCAGCGAAGCGGCGCACATGTCATATAGGTTTAGTCAGATTAAAAAAAAAAAAATTCCGTCAAGGATTCCCGGGACACTGTAAGACCGGGGTACACGAAACTTGGTGGGCATGTAACCCCACATGGATAGCATGGAACCATCGTTTTGATCTGTAGCCCCCCCGCTGGACTGGACCCCCCGAAAAGAAGGGTAGGGACGACACAGTTTTCTGTGAATATCTCGAGAACCGTAGGGTTTAGGAGGACCATTTTTTTTTTGTATGTTGATCTCAAGGGGCCATGTCAACCCATTCCATAACCACTCATTTCATGTATAGCGCCACCTAGTTAAACACAAAAAAGTAAATATGAGGTGTTGTAATCGCAGGTATCTGTGACCTAACATAGTGAAAACTGCACGAAATTGGAGGTGTAGGATCATTATGACACCCTCTGTATGCACGCCAAGTTTTGTGGAATTCCGTTCATGGGGGGCCACACAATAAATGAATTTATGTTACTATACACCAACTGGCCTGTAGGTGGCCGGAGACAGTTTTCTGTGAATATCTCGAGAACCGTAGGGCCTAGAACAGGGGTCGGGAACCTTTTTTGCCTGGAGAGCCACTTTTACCAATTTTTTTTTTTTTTAATCAGAAGAGCCACATAAAGACGGTTACAAGAAAAAGTTTAGATATTTAACGTACATTTACTTTCATTCAACAGAGGATTTTTAAATACATGTTCTACTACAGTAGTTTTAAAAGTAATGTGCAAGTAACTTGAAATGTAAAGTGGAATGACAGAAGTATAGGCCTTAGGCTTCCCATGTAGGCTAAACACCACCCCCTATTTTCCCAGTGTTCTTTGTATGTATGCAAAGTAACCTCATAGTTAACAACACAACACTCAATTTTCATGACATGACATGTCATTGGCGAAATTGAACATTAGGCCTACTGTACCAGAGATTAGATTTAGTGATGGCCTTGGAGTCTGGCTGGCTCATATTCAGTGAGGTGAAGTTTCATGCAAGAATTGAGGCTGTCATCATTTAAGGGCAACTCCACGCAAAACTGTCATATATCCATAACGCCAACATGGCATTGTGTTGGCGTTATGGATGTGACAGTTTTGCGCGGAATTACCCTTAAACGTGAGCGCAGGTTTGTCTTTATATTTTTCATATGTGAGAAAGATTTCTCATATGCAAGTGGAACCGAACAGGGTTAACACAGCAATACTAACTCGTTGCAGTGTGCGATATATAACGGACAGTTCATTTCGCGTTTTCAGAATCAGTCTTCGGATGGAAACTTTCCCACTTCAGCCCGCTTGTGTTCGCGCTCGCAAGCTGTGGTCACTGACGTTTCCTTTTTGACATTTTCCTTATCTAGCCTACAGCAAGCGCACACATCAACAATAACAATTAAAGTGTTCTCGTTCATCTTTTTTTCTCTTCGCCATTTTCTTTGTTTTGGATACAACCGTTAGCTAGCTGAATTTTTAAGTAAAGCATCAGCGGGTGGAATGTTATCTCGGCACAGCATTGTCCAATAAAAAAACGCGTTTTTCATATCTGTACAGTACATCGACGTAACCGTGAACTTCAGCGGTAGAGAACAGACATGGGATGGATTAAACTACGTGAACATATATTATATTTCGAACACTATTTTAACATTTTGATTTCAGTAGGTCCATTTTTAATTTAATACAGTACCAAAATTATTCATGACTTATTGAGTAAACAAATGGCAGGTTTGTCCGAGAGCCAGATGCAGTTCCCAAAAGAGCCACATGTGGCTCGCGAGCCATAGGTTCCCGACCCCTGGCCTAGAAGGTCCACCTTTTTTTTATGTATGTTGGTCTTAAGGGGGCATGTCAACCCATCCCATTACCACTTATTTCATGCGCCACCTAGTTAAAAATTAAAAAGCAAAAAATTAGGTGTTTTCATCACAATATCGCTGGCTGACAAGGTCAAAACTGCACGAAATTAAAAGTGTAGGATCATTATGACACCCTCCGAATGCATGCCAAGTTTTGTGTACTTTCGTTCATGGGGGGCCTTACAATAAAATAATTTATGTGTACATTTAGTGACGTACACCAACAAGGATTCCCGGGACACTAAAAGACCGGGGTACACAAAACTTGGTGGGCATGTAACCCCACATGGATAGCATGGAACAGTCGTTTTTCGTTTTGATCTGTAGCCCCCCCGCTGGACTGGACCCCCCGAAAGGAGGGTAGGGCAGACACAGTTTTCTGTGAATATCTTGAGGAACCGTAGGGGCCTAGGATGACCAATTTTTTCCGTATGTTTGCCTCCAGGGGTCATCTTAACCCATTCCATGTGCACACATGTGCATAAACAGATACACACGCACACACATACATTCACAGTAATCATACGTATGACACATACTCACACAGTAGACATATGTACGCATGCATGCACATGCACAAACGCAGGCACACACACAAGCACGCACGCACACACACACACACACACACACACACACACACATAAACATAAACATGTACACGCACACATTCACACAAGAATTTCTCAGAATTATGAACAGGCAAGATGGGGGTGGGGCTGTATAAAATGAATTTTACATGTGAAATCTATGAACTAATCATGTTTTGGTACTTGTTGTCTAGCAGATCCCAGTGAGAATTGAGTGTGGATAATGCAATTTAGTGAGACAGTTAGAATCATATAGGCCTTTCAGCGTGATTTATTTTTGTGGAAAAAAAATGTGCTGGACTGGGCGGCGGTCATATTTTGTACCCCTCTGCGGTACATCTAGTTATATTATCTGTAGACCTATTCATTATTGAATGCTTACCTGGAATTATGTTTTTCCCTATCATCATAAAGCAGGCCTACCTGCAGGCATGTAATTGGGATTTCAGTAATTTACAGCCATGACTTGTTTGATTTTCGAGGGTCTCCAAGGGGGGCCCCAGAACTCAGTAACGACAAATAACTGGAGGGTTTTGGCAAATAGCTGGAGGGTTTAAAACACATGTATGATTTACTTGTACTGACCTAGTTAGATGAAATAAGAATTCTCTGTGTAAGTGCATTACAGTAAGTAAGCATTTGTATGCACAACCTGCAATTACTATTCCAGATTAGTTTGTAAATTCAAGGCAATCGGTTTGCATGCTTTTTAAAAGTAAGGTTAACTATACAGGTAAGTAACTCCAGCAATTCAAGTATAGTTTACACGATTTAAATGATGTTTACTTTTCCACCTCAACATTAAATTATGCTCATTTTACAACATTTTGGCAGTTTACTGATATATGGGGGCCAATATTGATTGAAACATTGTTTTTTTTACTAAAATGAGCAAAAATCACTTTTAAATAATTTGCAACAAACAACTGACAATATTTCCGTAAAAAAATCTTGAAGTGTCTGGCATTTCTGTATTTTCACTAATATCTTAAACTCATCTGAATTCAGGGACTTTAAAAGCATGTTAAAGCCCCCCTATGCTAGCCTGGCGAGCCAGACCCACATTAAAATGTAGGGTCTGGGCACTCACCGTTCGCAGTGCTCAGTCCGAGGGGCGGGATAATCAGTTGTCTTTCAAATTCCCTCTGCACGCAATAGGATGCAATAGGATATTTGTTTTCAAGTAGCAGGGAATTCAAGCCAAACCGTTGCAACTCTGCCATCAATCATTATGTTAAGCCCACCAAACGACTCTATACACGATTTCAATGTCCTGATTAAGTTTCGATTTCTGGAGCTCACAAGCCAACGGAGAGTTGCTAGACTAGCCCTAGGGGCGCGTCTAGATTTCTAGGCTACCCCTAAGCAGTTTTGGCAACTTCTTTGCTGTTTTCTTGCTTTTTGCTGTTTTCTTGCTTTTTGCTCTTTCTCTGTGAGCCCCCCATACAGCTTTAGAGCATATATTTTACGACACTCCTCAATCTGTCAGTCTGCCGTTTCCTCTTTCCCTGTTCCTCTGACAACAGTTTACTCACTTTCTTCTTCTTTTCGCTGGCTCTGCCATGACGAATGTCTGAGAAACTCCATTGCTACCTTGTTCTAGCCGGTGCCTGGCGTGTATGTGTGTAGTGCAGTAAAGCAATTTGTTACATTGCGAGGCTGCGAGACTTAGTGAGTCCGGCAGCCCACCGGCCCAAAGTTGCAAGGCTGGTTTTTCCGCTCTTGTTCTAGCCGGTGCCTGGCGTATGTGTGTAGTGCAGTAAAGCAATTTGTTACGTTGCGAGGTTGGGAGACTTAGTGAGTCCGGCAGCCCACTGGCCCAAAGTTGCAAGGCTGGTTTTTCCGCTCACATACGCTAGAGGGAAGCGAGACAGCCACCATTCACCCCTGAAGTCATATAACCATTCCAATGACTCCGAAGCTTTTAAGTTAAGGAAAATTAAGCTAAAAAACCTGCATAGTTTCCCTTTAACATTCACGGCCAGCGCATGGGGCTACCACCAGGTGGTCATTCCAAACAAAAATGTAGTATTTTGTGGCTACTGCCTGTTTGGGACAACTCGGTGAACACAAACATATCCATCCATCCATGTCAACTGAAGTGAATTTAAAAATGACACTGAATATTCAGCCATTTAGTCAGGTAATTTTTCTTTGAGCCAGCTGATAATTTATAGCACTCACGCAAACCAACTTCAGACTAACACTTTTGCCGTTCTATCTAGACTGTGCTTAATGCCTTATCCAAGTGCCTCTTACAGCAACACAACTGAGCCTTTTTAGTTCATGCAAAGATGGACACATAAGAGGCTACTTTGCTAAAATTTACAAGAAAAATAATATCAACAAATGGTGTAATGGTAAAAAATGGTAATGGCTATGGCAAGTTGCACTGCAAGTTACTGTAGCTCTGGGGTAGCAAAAATCAAGTTTGCCATCTTAACATACTGAAAGCTTGATGGTCTTTTGGGCCCCCACCGTCGACTTCAAGGCAGCGCTGTCACCATCGACTTCTAACGGTAACCGTAACCATAACCCTTGACTAACCCTAGTGCCTTCCAGGCAGTACTGCCTTAAAGTCGACGGTGGGGGTCCAAAAGACCATAGATTGTACCGAAGATCACAGAACCCACTCAAAGGCAGAGGACAAAAATGTGTTCTAGATCAGTGGTTCCCAAACTTTTCCCCCCGCGTACCACCGCCTACATTCCGACTCGGCTCGCGTACCCCCACCATCCGACACATAAACACATATGTGTCCCCCCCCCTGCGTTAACAATATTTGTCCGTTTCCCGGTTTTAGGTGCGTGCATTTGGTCAGTTAAAAAGTTATGAAAAGTAGCCTGCATAGTAGCCTAACTACATCCACATACAATATCTTATAATAGGCCTACAACAACGCCTGACAAGGATGTATTCGTTTGGACAACATTAGGCTATACAGCCTAGAAAGGCTAAACTTAGGCTACCTTTAGTTTGTTAAATGTAAAGCCTAGCTTAATGTTACCTTTCTTGCCCATCTGAAATAACTCCTAGCTTTGCTCCTTCCCTCCTTTCTGTTTTTGTTGTTTTCAAAAACCTGCTTTATCCGCGAAACTTTCCCCCCACGGACAACGGACCACCCAACGCATTCAAAAGTAACGCATTCTATTAGCTATTCCAGGCGTCATAATAAGCTGCCCTTTTTTTGATGAACACATACAGAGTTTATAAATTATATCCTTTAATTTCATGTTTCCATATCATTATGACCTGATTCGAAATTATGTATTTATTCATGAATTAATTACAAAAGATTTAAAATTTTCATTTTACACCTGTCCGCCATAGCCCTTTGCATCTCGCGTACCCCCTAGAACAGGCCCGCCAAGCACTTTCATCCGGCCCGCCGAGCATTTCATTTAGGCTAGTTATCAGGCTGCTCGCTATTTTTTTCCTGCGATAGACGTTGGTTATAGCTTTACTGCAAACTGCTTTTCACTCTCCTTAGATAACGTTTACAATGTCAATGTCAAAACATCATGTTAAATAGAGATAACATCATGTTAAACTAATTTAACTCTTAGTTATCTCCTTTGCAGCAGATCTAACGTGAACATATGCAATCCATTTAATTGGGAAAGCGTCTGCACTCACGAGAGGGAGAGAGAGCCGCAGGTTCCAGCTGGCTTGTGATTGTTGATAATTGATATCTCCTCCTTATAAGAAAGTTTTAAAAGGAAATCATGAAGGCAACAGTAGTTCCCACTACTGACCATTTAAAAACTGTGAGAGGGCCCAGCCGTAGGTACAGCACTAGCCATAGTGGAGCAGGCAGAAGATCATTGAGAAATAAACGTGAATTAAAGCGACTGTCTTAAAGCGATAGTGTACAATTTATACATTTGTTTAACAGCATAAAATTAGCAGTATTTTTAAAACAAATTAGCACTATTTTAAAACAAATACTTTTCATACTAAATTATAGGCTATAAAAAATGTATTTTTTTAGGCGTGTGTCGTCGGGGGGAGGGGGGGGGGTTGTGTGGCCCGCCGGCCAATTTTCAAAACCCAATGTGGCCCTTGAGCCAAAAAGTTTGCCCACCCCTGCCCTAGAAGCAGCTCGCGTACCACCGGGGGTACGCGTACCACAGTTTGGGAATCCCTCTTCTAGATGAAGTCCTGTCCTTCCTTTTAGTTGACCACCTGGTGTCATGTCACTTGAACTTTAGCAGCAATTAGCTAAATATGCCAGCTATCTACAAGTAAAAGCTTTGTCTCGGTGACAATATTAGCGAATACACAATGCTGGTTTACGTTAAAACAATAAACATCCTAGCTAAGCTTATTAACATTAGCTGACTGGCTTAATTCACAGACGTGGTGAAGCTCTGTTTCATTATGGTTTTTGAAACCCTTTGTTTAGAATAGGGCAGTGCCAGGAGGAAAGATTACATTTAATTTGACATAAGAGAGATCATACAAGATTTAAAGCCGGTATTCTGTATATTGGTGTTTCATTAATCTCATACACATAGGCCATACATTTCAAGTCACATCTCTGTGAGGATTTTGCTGATATACAATGTATGTTTCTAAATATTTATTCTCTATTGGGATAGTGGACGATGTATGTATGTATTGTGAACCCCGGTACATACGGGTCAGGTGACCTATGACCTATTTAAAATGGTGGTGGTCTTTTGTCTGTTCAAGTCTGATGAAAAGCCGAAGGGCTCGAAACGTCATGTGTGTGGGGGATTGAAGTCAATTTTTTTTTTTTTTTTAAACGGAGAGCAAGTGTGCGGACCTTCTCTGTTACTACATCTCTGTTAAATGCCATAAAACCAGACAACATTTTCATCTTCGAATGCCTTTCTATGGAGCTAATGCTATGAGCTGAAGTTATCAAACTGTGGGCTGGTGCTGAGCTGCTAGTGGCTCATCTGCATCCAAATGGGTGGGACTTAGTGAAGGGTCAATTGCTATGCATGCATTTTACATATAGTGTTGTATATATAATTAAATGGATGTGCAAATCAGAAACAATAAATACCAAAACTCATTAACAATTGTTTCATGAATTCTCAATCTGAGTTTGGTGTTTTTTTGTATTTCTTACAGCATTGTTTTGGCTCGAGGAAAACTTGTGTGTGTGAATCCTAAAGCAAGTTGGGTGATTGCAGTAGAGAAACGGTAAGTCCCATCATACTTTGAAAACCAGAAACACCTTTTGAGGGATGGGGGTATTCCCATTACTTCGAACTCGTTGAAACTAAGGGGAGGAATGTGAGTGATAAGGTGTACACTGTGCCCTTTGCATTATCTTTTTCCCCTTGTGTAAACACAATAATCAGCTTCATTCAATTTGAACTCATTTCCAATCAGGTATTGACGCAACATCTTATTCCAATTTCTGCCAGACAGTTTTAATCCATATAATGACTTTTTCAGCTTGTACACCAACTTTTCATTTATACTGGGTTTAGTCTGGTATGAGACTAAACCAGTACAAATGAAAAGAAATCAGGCTTCTCCATAAAAATCTCACAATCTATCGGTGCATGTAGATAGGCCGGTTTGACGTCCATCTGATGCAAAATCAAATTCTCCTGTGATGCTTTTTGCATCAACACTCTGATACTAGTCAAGTTTGCAGTAGGAGAACATGTGTCCTCATAATCTATACCCATCTTTTGACTGCATCCTTTGGCTACATAACGTGCCTTGTATCTGCCTGATCCATTACAATCACTCTTAATTGCATACACCCATCTACCCCCCACTGCAGTCTTTCCCTCAGAAAACAGTAAACTGGTCAGGGTAAACGTATCATTCTCTCTGAATTATTGCATCTCCTCATCCATCGCGCTAACCCATTCTTTCAGTTCAGTTGAGGTTACTGCTTCCCTGAATGTTAGGGGTACATTACACATCAGTCTGTAACAGTAATCTATGTTCATCAGAACTTGATCTTTCTTACCATGAGTAACATATTCAGTCAGATAGCTTGGTTTCTTCCTCTCTCTAGGAGAGTATCGCTCAGTCTCTTAGTCAGTCTGACTATCCTACATCTGGTCACTCGTCTTAGGTTCTGTTATTGGACTTTGGTTCTCAGTGCACCCTGCACTAACAACAGTATCCTGTTTGGCTCTGGTAGCTCTTTCCTGAATATCAAAGTCATCGTCATCAGGTGTCACGTCAGTCTGTGTTTGTTGTTCTACTCTCGTCTTACAAACAAACTTCACTAATCTGTGCTTCTGAACTTTTCTGCTGCCAGGATAGTAAACCATGTAAGCTGGGCTATACTTCCCTTTTTTACACCTTGAGTCAAGCTTGCTTTTGTCTTGCTTGTAAGTGTAACCAGAGACTTTCTAATGAGGAGACACAGCACTCAAAAAATCCTCCATAGAAATGCATGGGCTTAGTTTGTAACGCCAATATGGCAGTTGTCTACGCATATCACACCCCTTCCACGGCAAAACGTTGACATGTGAATACATTGAGCCAATCATGTGCTATGTTGTGAATACATTGAGCAAATAATGTGGTGTGTTGTGAAGACATCGTGCCAATCATGTGTTGTGATCTCGCCGCTGGGGCAAGATTGCAGTAGATTGGTGTCGTGAAGCCTTGCGCACGCGCATTTCTGCCGAGATGAATGCCCGATGAGTGCCCAAAAAGCGTTGCCATATGGCTGCCGAGTGGAGGGACTTGCCTAAAAGGACTTTGGTGTAACACACTGACCCAAACTTCTGCATCCTAGAAACATTAGACTGCTTTCCTGTCAGCATAAAGGCGCCTAATCCCATTTCTGCTGAGTAGTGCCTGGTTATTTCTTCCCATGAACTCTATACCATTGTCAGATTGCTAGATCTGTGTGTACTAACTTAGTATAAGTATACACTTTTCCCGTGAGGGAAATTTGGTCTCTGCATTTATCCCAATCCGTGAATTAGTGAAACACACTCAGCACACAGTGAACACACAGTGAGGTGAAGCACACACTAATCCCGACGCAGTGGGGACAGCTACAGCGGCACTCGGGAAACAGTGAGGGGTTAGGTGCCTTGCTCAAGGGCAAGGGGGTTTGAACGTGCAACCCTCCGGTTATAAGTCCAAAGCCCTAACCAGTAGGCCACGGCTGCACCTAACTGTAGAGCTGCTTTGGCTCTTGCATCAGACTCTCTGTTCCTAGTCTGAATGAATTTTCCCTGAGTGCACACATCACAACATAAGACAAACTTGTCCACCTTTCCCTTAATTGTCATGCCATCAACTACAGTCTGCCATTTTTGCACATCATCATAATTACAATGGCCTAAAATCTTGTTCCATGTCTGCATGTCATAACACCCATTGCATTGATCATCACACTCACCATTTAAAGTCTGTAGTAAAGTCTGTTATATTTGTGAATGTGTAATTCAATACCGTCTCTGTCCTGTAGCACACTTTTCTTCTCCTTGAAGATGAGTCGCCCCGCTTGCTGTAGCAGCCTTCACTTGTCAGGAACGCATATGACTTGTTTTTGGCCCCTCAGAATTTTGCCGTGCATCTTCTCTGCGCTGTTTCTTTCTTTACATTTCAAGTGTCCTTGAAGCACACACTGGCTGTTTCTCGAAGTCAAGGATTCGTGCTTGGTATTACGAGCCCTGCTGAGTCAAATCAGCAATCAACAATCTGCAATCAACAATCTGAACCGCTTCTTTGCTCGCTTTGAAGCACAAAACAGCACTTGCCCACAGAAGACCCCTCCCCCTCTACATGAGCAGCCCCTGTGCCTCTCTGCCGACAGCGTGAAGAGGACACTTGCTGCTATGAACACCCGTAAGGCAACAGGCCCAGACAACATCCCAGGTCGTGCGCTGAAGGACTGCACAGAGGAGCTTAAGGATGTCTTCACAGACATCTTTAACACTTCCCTGAAGCAAGCCATCGTCCCATCATGTTTCAAAGCTGCCGCCATCATACCTGTGCCGAAGAAAACTGCTCCATCCTGCTTCAATGACTACCGCCCTGTGGCACTGACACCCATCATCATGAAGTGCTTTGAGCAGTTTGTCATGTCACACATCAAATCCATTCTCCCCCCCACCCTGGACCCCTTCCAGTTTGCATACCGAGCCAAACGGTCCACAGAGGATGCAATCTGCTCTGCCCTCCACCCAGCCCTCACCCACCTGGAAAAAAGAGACTCATATGTGAGATTGCTGTTTATAGACTTCAGTTCTGCATTCAACACCATAATACCACAACAACTCATCTGCAAACTTGACAAACTGGGACTTAGTACCTACCTCTGCAACTGGCTACTGGACTTCCTCTGTCAGAGGCCTCAAGTAGTACGTGTTGGCAACAATATCTGAAGCAGCAGCACACTGAGCAAGGGGCCCCCCCAAGGCTGTGTGCTCAGTACTGCTCTTCACCCTGCTGATGCATGACTGCACTGCAACCTACATCAACAATCACATAGTGAAATTTGCTGACGACACAACTCTGGTGGGTCTCATCACCAAGGGCGACGAGACTCAATACAGGTTGGAGGTCGACCTTCTGACCACGTGGTGCAGGGACAACAACCTCCTGCTGAACGTCAGCAAGACCAAGGAGATTGTTGTTGACTTCCGGAGAGGTCACAACCAACACCTGCCACTGACCATCGACGGTGCTGTGGTGGAGAGAGTGAGCAGCACCAAATTCCTGGGGGTGCACATCAGTGAAGACCTCTCCTGGACCACCAACACTGCATCACTGGCGAAGAAAGCTCAGCGCCGCCTCTACTTCCTGTGGAAACTCAGGCGAGCAAGTGCTCCAGCAGCCATCATGACCACATTCTACCGAGGCACCATTGAGAGCATCCTCTCCAGCTGTATCGCTGTGTGGGGCGGAAGCTGCACTGAATACAACAGGAAAGCCCTGCAGCGCATAGTGAACACAGCTGGAAGGATTATTGGTGCTTCACTCCCCTCCCTGAAGGACATTTACACCACCCACCTCACCCGCAAGGCGACCACAATTGTGAGTGATGCAAGTCACCCCGCTCACAATTTGTTTGATCTACTGCCCTCTGGGGAGAGGTACAGAAGCCTGCGCTCCCGCACCACCAGACTCACCAACAGCTTCATACACCAGGCTGTTAGGATGCTGAACTCTCTCCCCCCTCTCCCCCCTCCAGCCTCAGCTACATTTGCACACTTTGCAACTTGTTGTTGTTGTCCTGTTGTCCTGAAAACACAACACTTCTGCTGTTCTTACATAACTTGCACCACTATGCCACTTGCTTACTTAGGTCAAACAGAACTACCTCAGCCATTTATTGGCCTGACTTTGCACTTATATTGACTGTCTATGCACAATTTCAACCCAATTTTGCTGCTCTTATTCCTTCATTGTATGTGCCTTCTTACTTACTCATTTATTGTTCACTTGAATGTTATGTTTGTCTGTGGACTTAATTGGTAAAATATGTCTTGTCTTCACCGTGGGATAGTGAGAAACGTAATTTCGATCTCTTTGTATGTCTGGGCATGTGAAGAAATTGACAATAAAGCAGACTTTGACTTTGAAATCCTTCAAAGAAGAGAAGTCCCCGGAAGAAGACAGGTAGACACGTAACCCCAGGAAACCACCACCAGTCAATAAATACATGCACCTAATCAAGATCCGCCCATTCATTAGATGGAATACCTGACACCCGGTAGAGGCACAGCCTGCTACATCTGCATATAACTCTGCATTTCTCACCCAATCTACTGCCCATTCGCTGTCTACTGCACAATTGCTGCTACTCGATCTCGTTCACGCCGACACTAAATATCTTGACTTGTTCATGCCCAACAGTGCTAGTCTGGCCACGCCCACCTAGATTTCCTTTCAGGGAGGTTTTGTTTGTTCAGTATTTGCACCCTTAAACAAGTTGGAAAATTCTGTTATGGCTGCCTGTCTCTTGCTCCACATTTGTGATTGTGAGGACTCTTGCTCCCACAATGTAATGTATTTTTAAACCAAAAATAATGGCAAAACACCTGTAAAACAATGAGAAAACTCTTTTAACTGATACACCCTCGCCCCCCAAGAAACTCACGTACGCACAAGCTAATTTTGCATGCTCACAGAAACGAATAATATTTAATATTTAATAGTAGCGCATAATATTCCCCTCTATTTTTACAGATATTTTTTCAGTGTAGGAACATAAATGATGTGGTAGCGCCAGCAGCCAGACCAATGGATACCTTGTCTTAGCTGAATTACTGAAGCTAAGCAGATGTGGGCCTGGTTAGTACTTGGATGGGAGACCTCCTTGGAAAACTAGGTTGCTGCTGGAAGGTGTTGGTGGGTGGTCAGTAGGTGGCACTCTTCCCTCTGGCCAAAAAGATCAATCCCAATGCCCCAGTGCAGTGACGGTGACACTGTACTGTAGGAGATGTCGTCCTTCGGATGAGATGTGAAATCAAGGTCCTGACTCACTTATCACAAAGAGTAGGGGATTCTCCAGTGTGCTGGCTAAACTTTCAACCTGCACCAAAGGCGGAGGAGGGCATTTTTGATTAAATTGAATTGAGACATAGTTAGATTAATCTGACAATGTAAACCACTACACATATTGTACATTAAAAAGATTGTCATGTTTTGATTCCCAAGACTCCAAGCTTTCAAGTAATGTATAATATGACTATGCTAAATAACAATCTGATGTGATGGGGGAGGGGGGTAACTGTCCCGCCGGCAGGACACCGCAGACCATGTGACCGTTCGTTCTGAAGACCAGAAATTATTTTTTGCCATTGTTGGACGGCTTTGGCTGCAGTGCAGGTCATCCACGCTCTTTCTGGTTCTTCACTGTGAGATTCAGGCAGGCGTGGTGGATGGGTGGTACGTTTTGCCCAAATGGATGGGTTTTTTTTACCAATGCCTCTCATTTTGTTGTGTGTTTTCCAGTGTACAACAGAGGTCATCTCAAAATGTGAAGAGCGAAAGCACAACCATAGCCAGCACCAAGGCAACCATCGTCATCATCAATGCAACCATCGTAACCACCAATGTAACCATCACTAGCAACAGTAACACAACAATCACCAGTGCCAACAACACTATGGTCAGCACAGCCAACAGCACAGCACAGTTTGTCAAGAAGTCTTCAAGAGTTTCAAAGGTCACAGGGTAAATAGTGTGCAACCCCTGTGTGCCATACGAATCTGCAGATTCATACCACATAAACATTTTTTGACTGTTTAGACTTTCAATCCTTTTCTCTCTCTCAGATCAGGAGGTGTTCTCTGAAATGTCGGCCCCTTAGAATTATAGGGTTCTATCTACGTTCTGAGTAGTTCTGAGATATTGAGCTTCAAAGTCTTAGAATTCCATAGACTTATACTGATAAGTGGAACAAACCTCTTCAGATATAATGTCCAAAAATGTATACAACTACAAGAAACACCTCACCTCATCTTCTTAAGGTGTCACAGAATAAGATTATGTAAATAACTCAATTTTGACAAAAATGTCAGATAGAACCTTATAATTCTAAGGGGATGATGTGTCTTTGGCATGAATAACACACCCATCTAGGGCCTAAATTGGTTTTTACTTGGGTTAGATGGGCTTCAACGACCATTTTCATATTTTAGTACATTTTGAAGCCTCAGAATATTTAACATATCAAAGTAGGTGCTTTGAAACATATAAACATGGAGTGCAACACAGGCACCAGTTCAACTTTCAGAAGAAACAAAATGTTAGTTAGTTACTTTTTGTGTGGAAGCTTTACTGACATCACGCCAAAACAGAAAAGACTGTATTAGTCTCATAGCCACACCCACACTGACAGTTCTCATAGCCCCAACGAGCGGTAGATAAATCAGAGTGGCGACACTCCCATAGACCTCCATAGGAAACAATGGGGGAGCTTTTTCCAGGCTACTTCCGTGTTATGCTGAGTTCAAAAGTTCCTTAACTTTGACATTCACGCCGGTAGCCCCATTCACTTCCATTGCTTTCTGCCTGATATTGTCAGTGGTAAGTAGATGAAAGTACGACATTTTTTAAATTGTCATATGTATTTCCTATACCAACTGCACTAGTAGATACTGGAATTGTTCTTTGAGTTTTTTTGTGCTGCCTGTTTAACTATTATTTTTAGCTTAAATGTTGACCAAAATTCCAAGAAGTTAGCCAGAAGTTAGCCTGCTGCAAACCTTTATGTGGAGAGGCTAGCTTAAAGATAATGCTCCTATGTCAATACTGAATTTCAGACAAAACACATTTGGTTAGCCTATTAAAGTAGGTCAACTTTAGTTGATAGGTTGGTTGTCATCGGGTTTTCATTAATAATGCTATTTTTTCAAACCTGATGGCGTTAGCTAATGTTAGCTAGTTAGTTCATTCACACACATAGTGTTAACGTTAGACATGCTAAGGGGGAACACAAACTTGATCTTGATAAAATACATTTCATTCAGCATGGTAACTCTATTCAGATGTGCTGGTTATCAAGGGGTTTGTGATTAACGCTCTTCAGGTGAAAAGTGGAGCAAACCCAGAGGCCTTACGGCTCCCACACACAGCTGCGTGCATCGCGTTGCTGGAGACGCATCCCATTCACTTTAAATGGGCTCACGTGATCCGTTGCCGAACTGAATTGTGGGTCCGTCGCGTCGCGTTTCTCCCGCCGCTCGCGTTGAGGAGTTCAGCTGTTGCTGCACCGACAGACGGCACCGGCCAATCAAGCCAATCTACGGACCTCACCAACCAATCACATTATGGTTTTACTTCAAGTCATTTGCATAGCTACCGTCGGGAACACCCACTGGCATGCGTTGACGGAACGCAGCTGTGTGTGGGAGCCGTAAGACTGGCTCCCTTGTGGGGTGGTTGGGTGGATGAGCTGGAGGGGGGTGTCTACTCTAAGGGTGGATATGCGCCCAGAGGGACCTCCCTGCCACCACACCTCCACAGCCCTCCTCTTCCCGTGTGACTGCCAGGGCCAGCTCCACTCTGTACACCTCACTTTTTAATGCTCCTCATGCTAGATGTCCAACATTCACACCCCCATTCCAGAAAACAATAACTAAATCATCTAGGAATAGGGCCAGGTGGGGTGCTCTGTGGAGGGCCTGAAGAGGCCCTGCACAGTTGCGCCCCACCTCTTTATACAGTTTTTTCTGATTGCTTAAGCACATTTTTTGTAACTATGGCTATTTTTGCAAAAACTCTACACACAAATAGGAAAACCTTTCACCAAATCAGCAAAACATTATAGTTCTCTTGCAAAAGCTAACACACCTTGCTTAACTCTTCACACCTTCGTAAAAATGGTGTTTTCGAGTAAACACAAGCCATCACAATAATATAAGCACACAATGTGCCAACTACACACTGATGGTATGAATAGAAAACACAACACAGGGATAGTGGGGTGTGTAGATGAGCAGCGAGTTGGTGATCTTGATGTAATCTTCATATATTTGATTGCTTTATCTGCCAATACATATACAGATACATAGCGAAGTTTGCATTGAAGAGGCTGACGTGACAAGGGGGCATTACCTATAGGTCAGTGATCTTTGTAAATAGCCTAGTTTTTGGAAAACTGAAAAGTGTAGTCAGGTTAATTATACTTTAAGGGCATAGATCACTCTGAAAGTGATCCCCAACAAATCATTCTTCATGTTGTTATTGTTATAGTTTTTGTGTGGAAGTGTGGCACCCCCAACCAGCCTTGCACATGGTTGGCTGTGTATGGGTATGTAAAACTCTTGCTGGCCTCTTGCTGGAGTCTTGTGTTGTGTATACACTGAGTGTTACCTGCTCTGTTCTCTCCCTCCATTCTCCACTGTGCCTGTTCTGCTTATCCAGGATCAAGGATGCAGAGGATGAGAAGGGTGTGTGATTTATGACTGGAATGGAACATTTTTTTATGTTTGAGGTCCACACGATGGGGCCCTTACACAAAGGGAGGTGTTTTGATCCAGCATCTTCCACACCTCCCATAACACTCCTGACTCCAGCCAAATGTGTTGCATCCTCCTTACCATGTCCCTCTTATAGGTGTACAGAGTATAAAGAGAACCCATCCCTTCCACATTGTGTCTTTTGTGTAGTTCACACACAGTTCTTGTTCAGACTTTGGAAAGTGAAATCTTTTTATTTTTTGGAAATCTAAATGAGTGTCAGCCCTCCTTTTAATGTTGCAGTGTCACCTTCGTTCCAGTCTTTTTTGCATTCGTTCTTGTTCTTGTTGTAAATCAAAATGTAATAAAAAATCTTTTGAAAACCTAAAATGAATCAGTCATCATGCACCAGCCGGTTGAAATATGAGTTTTAATTGAAACAGTTGATGGCGTATTGGGTTACAAGTGTGTTATTGAAAAAGTGGGTGTCTTATTTTGCAGTATTGATCAAACTTTTCACATTTAAGTTGTTATTGATTGTTATTTTGTGTTTTATTTGTGTTTTTGACACATGTTTATGACTTAGTCTTAAAATTACCAAAGCTGTGTGGTGGCCACCTTTGTGCTATTTCTTCAAAAGAACTGAACAGATATAATGCATTTTTAAGCTGTTAGGCTACTGCTTGCTATTAATTTATTTGATAAACGTGTAACGCTTAGTCTTACAATTATCAAGGTTGTGTGATAGATTTAGGGGGGGCACCTTCATCTTCATCTAACCGACAGAATTGGAAAGGACACTGAATCTAATGTCCACACACAAACAGGTTTTGACAATGTAAGTAAAGTATACACGTGATACAGGCAAATGTAGGAACCCAATAACAGCTGATATCTAGCAAGGGAAAAAAACGTTCAATGTTAGAACTACCAAAGAACATATTTTAGATCGATGTTTCCAGATCAATTATACTCGTAATATGTGATGGACACTATAATTTAAGCATGCTAACACATAATAACACTAGTGTTTGGTTTATTCTTATGTTTCCCGTTCAATAACGACAGCCCGAGGGCTGTTTGTAACTGTTAAAGCATACGTGGACCACGTGACCGCGTGGCGGTGACATCAAAGAGTGTCGCAACTCTCTTTTTCTATGGCTCTGGCCCAAACCAAACAATCATTAGTCAAAGTCTGCTTTATTACGTTTCCTACTATCCCACGGTGGAGACAAGACATATTTTACCAATTAGGTGACATCAAAGAGTGTCGCAACTCTCTTTTTCTATGGCTCTGGCCCAAACCAAACAATCATTAGTCAAAGTCTGCTTTATTACGTTTCCTACTATCCCACGGTGGAGACAAGACATATTTTACCAATTAGGTCCACAGACAAACATAACATTCAAGTGAACAATATAAAAAGTAAAAATAAGAAGGCACATACAATAAAGAAATAAGAACAGCAAAATTGGGTTGAAATTGTGCAATTGTGCATACAGTAGACAGTCAATATAATAGTGCAAAAGTCAGGCCAATAAATGGCTGAGGTAGTTCTGTTTGACCTAAGTATTGTTACGTCCCTGTGTGTGTTTATCTTTGTGTCTGCTTGTTTCTCTCTGTGTCTTGTGTTTTGTTAATTTCAGACTGTCCAGCAGGGGGCTTAATTGCCGGGCCGGCACTATAAAAGGTGCTGGCTGACGTCAATTGGGAGGTCTCTTGGTTTTGGGGGCGTTCTTGGATTTTGGGTTGTCCGCTACACCGCGCTGCTCCGCTGCGCAAGCCACGCGCTCTGGTTTTGGCCGTCGATGTCGCTCCTGCTTGGTCCTCGAGTGAGAGTCGAGGAGAAGGCTGGGGATTACCTGGGCCTACTTTTGGAGGCCTTTCGTTTGGGCAGCCTTATTTTTCGTTCGTCCGTATTTTTCTTAGGCTTATAATTTTTTGTAAATAAATATTGTTGAATTATACTTTCATTGTTGGTCATCTCCTATCATTTGTCTATGTCCCACAACACCCCTAGACAGTGGGACATGACAAATTGGGGGCTCATCCGTTTTTTTGAACTCGTTTTTTGATTAATCGTTTTCTGCATTAAAAGTTTTTTTTGTCTATTCGAAACGCTGTGATCGTGGAACTCTGGTGAGTTAGACGTTTGATTATTTGTTTGTTTGGGTTGTGGGTTATGAAAGCAACTCCGGGGGGAGGTTCCTTGTGGACCTTCAATTGGTACGCTTTTGAAGCTACGGTAGGTTTAAGTTAGTTTTGGGGTAGGTAAGTAGGGACCAGAGTTTCGTGCCCAAGCCGGGGTAGGTTACAGCGTTGTATTTTCGAATTATCGTTTTCTGAGATTTTTTGGTCAAACTTTTTTGGAGATGGCATTTTTGTTAGTCTAGTTGCAAGGCTGTTTTTTGACTCGTGCAATTTTTTTCTGTGTCCAAATCGTTGTTCGGGTTGGACAAAGGACGTGTTTGTGCCGTGGCTTTGTGTAGCAAAAGCTTAGATTTCGTGGTTTCGATTCCCCCCCCCCTCTTCCTGGTTAATTGTTTTTGAGCAATGGGCCTCTTGTTTTGGCTGTGGAGGGAGGAAACGAAATTAGTAAACCTAGTTCTTTCATACTGGATATTTTTGAGCAATAAAGGCCTGTTCTTTGGGTGTGGAGGGAGGAAACGAAATCAGTAAACACAATACAGGGTGTCCGCGCGGTAGTAAAAGGTAGTAAATAGAATCTACCAAAATTAAGGCCCTTGAAAGGTAGTAAAAGGTAATAAATGCAATTTGACTTGGTAGTAAATTTTTCATCACCACCTCAATATTTAATGAGTTTACATTTTTTGCTTAATATTTGTGTCTACATGGTTTAACTTCATCTTGCCTAATTAAAAAATATATACGTGCTAACAGGACCTGAGTGAGTCGGAGTCGATAGCAATGACCAGAGCCCGTCTACGGAGAGCCTTGCCACTCCGTATTAAGTCCCATTGTACCGAATTTTGGTTGCAGTTCCACCAGAGTTCCACTGGGGGCGATCGCCATGAGTGCAGAATGAATGGGAGTCAATGGAGCTAGACGGCTAAATTTGCCTCTTTCACCTGATTGTCGTTGACAAATCTCAGATTTGATTGTAGTTTGTATAACTTCAACATGGGTTATAGGTCAAAAGTTGAATGAACGAGTACTTATGTCCTTTTGATTTCTTACAGGTTGGGTCGTTGCCCATAACACGCTAGCATTGTGCTAATGAATGACGTCATTGACACGTTTGAAAGGCTTTTTAGAACAATTAAGTGACGTTAAAAAATATAATACTCAACCAAGTGTATTTTCTTTGCCTCCCCTTTCGAAAACAATATTCAAATTACTTGGAAAAAAATTATATCCCGAGAAAAGTGGATTTTAAGGGGTACAGCTCCATAGACCTCCATGCATTCTGCACTCGTGGACGAGCGCCCTCATGTGGAACCACAGAAGGAACTGCAACCAGTTCAGAACAGTTTAGAAACCGGAAGTTTTCCGAGAGTGGCAGTTCTCCCCTTATTAGACATTCTCTGCAATGACATTGAAGTAAACTGTGTAGAGTTCCGTGGTTGACAGCCTATCAGCGACGCCAACAAACAACATTTTCGCCTTTTCAGTTGTTTTACAGGGATACAAACAACGCGATTTTCGGTGTCTCCTTCACGTTGCTTTGGGCGACTTATATGAATCGTGCAGATCCGAAGAGTTTTTTTAGGGGCCGGGGATGCAGGGATGCTTTTCGGGGACTCTCGCGTTTTCACGTCATCTAGGCCCTACCGCAGGCTACCAGAGCAGCGTTTATCATATGGGCCTGCTTGTCCGGTGCTTCTGTCACTCATCTGATAATATTGTTCATGTAGCAAAGGAGCGGTAGATGTAGGCCTAGGCTAGCCTATCACTCTGATAGCAGCTAAGAAAATATAGGCTAGCTGCTACACTCACTCCGTTAGGAGGCAACTCTCTCAGTTTACACTAGGCTACTTCAGCTGGAAGTTTTAACAACTGTGGACTTGACTAGTGTAAGCTTTCGTTCAGCTGACGGTAGCGCTGCCATCTGACTGTGATCATCCAGAACCGTGCAATAAAATTCCACCTAGCCCATCAGTAACAAAGTTCGAACTATTCACTGACATAGTAACCGACAACATTTTTTTAACGTAACCTAGACCTAGTATCTAATATTACGGAATTGCAAGAAAACAAGTGAAAACAATTCCTTACTTTTAACCACGCAAGTGCGCGTGTCATTTATTAAAACGGTAGAAAAATGAATCAAAGACGGCACTGTCCATCAACAAAAACAGCATGCAGTTTAAAAGTCCCGTTATTTAAAGTCCCAGACATTTAAAGGGACAGCGATCACTCAAGACAGACCTACACCGAGAGGCGGTTAGAGCCGAAACTGTACTGTACCGTACTTTTGTCCTGTCCTCTGTCTTGCGGATGTTGCGTAGTGTCTCGCGGCACTGTCTTGCGGAAGTCGCGTACTATCTTGTGGCACTGTATTGCGGAAGTTGGCTAGTGGTATCAAAGATTCTAGACAGATCACGAACAAAGCTATTTTTTGTCTTTATTTGTTTCGTTGGAAAATACAATTTCAATGTCGGGATGTTAGGAAGACACGTGGCTTGTAGAAAGTGGGTTATTAACTTACAACGCTGAATGTAGGGCGACGTCTGGCCAATATTATTCTGCTGTAAAACATGTTTTTGTTTATCCAGCATTGTCTTGCTTAAGTTACGTTGTGCCTTGCAGAACTGTCTTGTGTAAAGGTATGTGTGCTAGGTGTGTAGCGCTGTCATGATGGTTGTCTCGTGGAAAGTTAGGTAAAACGCCAAATAAAAACACAAGTATCCGTTGTCGACCTCAGTTGCTTTGGAAATGTTTTGTTTTGTTGAAATGTTTATGCCACCTAGGCCTATTAGGCTACCTTCCACCTCTTTCTGTTCTATTTGTTATTAACTTGTAGGCTAGCCTAGGCTACTTGTAACCAAGAAATATATAAATCACTTTTTACTTACAACAAATAGCCTACGTATATTAAACACTTAATGTATATTGTTGATATTCCACAAGCAGCATTAGTTCAAGTTCAAGTAGTTTATCGTCATGCACGCATAAAGGGAAATATAATTAATGAAACTCCTTGTGCCAGCAAATATTTTAAGAATAAATAATAATTGTTTAGATAATTATTATAGGCAAATGTGTAAATATTTAGGCATCTTAGGCAAGTTCTTTAGGCAAGTTACCCAGGTTTGTCACTAAACCATGTACTTGGAATACCCCCCAGGTCTGTTAAGTCATAGGCTTGCTTAACCAAATGTTGTAGCCATCCATGGGTAGATGATCACAAAAACAGACAACTGGACAGTTTTGGAGAACACATTTTAATTCTAAACATAAGAACAAAAAACCTTTTAAACAAAAAAGCTTTGTAAATCTAAATACGGAAAACCTTGCATGGTTCAGTTTTCTCTCAGAACAAAATACACCATAAACTTAACACCAAAAAAAATCAAATTTCCCCAGTACACACATATAGTAACACGTTTTAAATACCTTGGTGTCCACATTACTGAAGACTTAACATGGACTGTTAACACTCAATATGTTCTGAAGAAGTCCAGACAACGACTCTACTTCCTTCGTCAGCTAAGGAAATTCAAAGTTTCTACATCCATCATGAAGGCCTTCTACACTTCAGCGGTTGAGAGTGTTCTAACTGGTAGCATCATCACCTGGTGTGGGAACTCCACAGTTAGAGATTGTAGTACTCTGCAGAGAGTAGTGCGCTCAGCTGAACGTACAATAAGAACTCAACTCCCTGCTCTACAAGATATCTATTCCAGAAGAGTACTCCTAAGAGCCCAAAAGATTCTGAAGGACTCTTCTCATCCTAACAATGGATTATTCCTACCACTGAAATCAAGAAGACGCCTATGTAGTCACAAAGCCAGAACTGAGAGACTTAGGAGAAGTTTTTATCCCCAGGCCATCCGAACTCTGAACTCACACTATACTGACTTTGCACACATTCACTCCTCAGCACTCTCAAACATTTCCCAACTCTGAACTCACACTATACTGACTTTGCACTCATTCACTACTCAGCACTCATGACCCCCCCACCCCCCACACACACCTACAAGACTTTTAGCACTTTTACATCCCTCTCCCTATGCTACAGACCTTTTATTTATTTTATTTATTTTACAAACACACACACACACACACACACACACACACACATATCTGACTTTCTCCAACTTTTGCATATCTCCATAGAACTTTTTATTATTATTTTTGATTTCTCCTCCATCTACCCATGTCCTTGATTGCCTAGCCTTTCTGCCCCCCCACCCCCCACCCCACCCCCATCCCCAACACACACACTTACATCATCACTGTCATCACTTCACATACATACAGCACACTGCTTGCTACAGTAAGCCTCCTCTACATACTTGCTGCACACTGCCCCCCCCCCCCACACACACACACACACCTACAAGACTTTTAGCACTTTTACATCCCTCTCCCTATGCTACAGACCTTTTATTTATTTTCTTATTTCATCACACGTCAAAACACACACACACACACACATATCTGACTTTCTCCAACTTTTGCACATCTCCATTGAACTTTTTATTTATTATTTTTGATTTCTCCTCCATCTACCCATGTCCTTGATTGCCTAGCCTTCTGCCCCTGAACTCCCATCTCCCCTGTCATCCCCCCAGAAGGTTTAGCCTTCTGCCCCCCCCACCCCCACCCCACCCCCATCCCCAACACACACACTTACATCATCACTGTCATCACTTCACATACATACAGCACACTGCTTGCTACAGTAAGCCTCCTCTACATACTTGCTGCACACTGCCCCCCCCCCCCCCCTACATACACAGCACACTGTCTTCAGGATCTTCTCCAACACACATCCTCTACATACTTACAGCACACTTCCCCCACCTACCCACACACACACTACACACACACACACACACACAGTCACTGCTCCACTCCCCTCCCGCCCACACACACATCTTCACTGTCATCACTCACATACATCATACATACAGTACTCTGCTTGCAATAGAAAGTCCCTGCCCCCCCCCTACATACACAGCACATTATTTCATCAGGAAGCTTCTCCAATACACATCCCCAACATACTTACAGCACACTGCCCACACACACACTACACACACACACACACACAGTCACTGCTCCACTCCCCTCCCGCCCACACACACATCTTCACTGTCATCACTCACATACATCATACATACAGTACTCTGCTTGCAATAGTAAGTCCCTGCCCCCCCCCCCCCCTACATACACAGCACATTATTTCATCAGGAAGCTTCTCCAACACACATCCCCAACATACTTACAGCACACTGCCCCCCCCCCCCCCCCCCAATACACAGCACATTGTCTCATGAGGAAGCTTCTCCAACACACATATTGCACACTGCCCTCTCCCCACATACACAGCACACTATCCCATCTCCCCTGTCATCCCCCCAACACACACACCAAGACCCCTGGCAGTTGGGTTAGCCCCTTGAGCCGTGGATCTGCCCAAGGTTTCTTCCTTGGTAAGGGAGTTTTTCCTTGCCCCTGTTGCTCTTGGGTGCTCCTTGTTGGTGCCCCCCACCCAATCCCAATCCTCCCCCACCTTTTTTATGCAGCCCTTGCCACTTAATCTACTAAACCCCTCTTCTACTGCACTTTTTACCCCCCCCCCCCCCCCATAAATGCACAAATAGGCTGACACCAGACATAATTTCACTGCATTTCTTACTTCCAGTAACTATATGCATGTGACAATAAACTTCCTTGTATCCTTGTATCCTTGTAAATAATGAAATGAAGATAATAAATTGAAATCCAATAAGACATAAATAAATAAATAAACAACTTATACATTAAAAAAGAATGTATAAATACAGAAAAAAAACAGCAATGCTTGTTACTCCAATGCCGGATGCATGGACATGAACCTCTCCAGAAACCTGCAGAAACCCTCGTGGTTCGTGACAATGTTAATGGAAACCTTCAAATGCAAACAGATTTCAAATTGGAAATAGCATGAGAATGTAGTGACAATATGCATGTTTGGTATGGTTTGGTTTATTTATTCTGGAGAAACCACACTGATCATAATATGACATGGCTTTTATATTCACATTTCCTTACCTCAGGCATCATTACGTCGAGCACAAGGTCAACATCTATGATATCTTCATCACAGATTATGGCAGTCTGTATCATTTTTGCCAGTTTCCTGGACTAATTGGGGCCACAAAAGAGAAATAAATCTTAGAACAAAAACTTTTTGCATTACTAATTGTATGTTTACTTAAAATAGTTGTTATTCATAACCAGTGCATTATTACTACATAAACTGTAGAGTGTATTCATATCAATCAGTTTTCTATGCAATCTAATGCTTTTCGGATGTCATCTTCAAATTCCTTATTTGACAGTTACTGTTTATAAGTTTGGAGATGTACTGTTTTGCAGCGACATGCAATGCCGACTCCACAACTGTTGCACTTTCCAACCAGTTGGTGTAATAGATTGCCCACTATGAATCAGTGACAATAACTGAAAGACAAACAATCCAAATAGATGACTGATTTAGAAATTTAAACTAGGTAGCATTTTAACCTTTTAAGTTATATAACCACATCATTACCACACTTATGGTGAGTTTCATCACAGTTGAATAATTTTGTATACACCTGATGGTGTGTGCACAACTTCTATCAATGTAAATACAAAAAAAAGTAAAAATAAAAATCAGGTTGTCACATTAATACCATCCAATCAGTTGAGCCAATTAGAAGCCAATTATTATGACATTATCAATCATTTGTTATTTAAAATGTGCAAAATTGGAAATGTCCTTGTTTGAGGTATCTTGTCAAGTTACCATAGCACTGAAATATTTCACAGGTCAGAGAACATAGACAAATTTAAAGTCTAGAAAAAAAACCTGTAAAACAGAAAAAAGAAAGGAAAATATCAAACTCAAGTGTTGCAATATAAACTTGTGAATTCAAGTCCTTCTGCTGTCCTTGTGTGAGCAAAGGAGTGTGTGTAACCTTAGCTAGTCGTGTTTCCTCAGTTGATGCCTTTGAGCACAACTAACTTCTCAGACAGTGTTGCATTCAGACTATTTTTTATATATATAAATTTTTTTTTATATAGTTGTTATGGGGCCTGTTAATCATTCCAGCTTGACCATGCAAGGGTGCCACAAACAGACAGAGACAGACATTTCGTGCTTTACAGTATAGATAGTTAGATAGATGTCATCACAGTGTTTCACAGAAAGTATTTTAAAGTATTTTGAAAATACAAAAATACGCAACACTGAAGTATTTTGATACAAAATACGAAGGCATTTTCATTATCTCAATAAAATACAAATGACAAAATAGTATTTTGTATTTGAAATACATATTTTAAACACATGTATTAGAAATACTGCCCATCCCTGCCCATGCCCATGGCCCAATCAGTGGAAACTGACATAAAGATTTGCTCTGCCCCAAGTGTGGCCAAAACGCCGTAAAATGACTTATTGTTTTGTTATGCAAGGAAAACAAACTCACCAAGACCAAGGAGATGGTTGTTGTGGACTTCCATAAACAAGCACTTATGTTATATTGTATTTATTTATTATTCACTATAGTACTTGGTCTGCACTGAGACCTGAGTTGATATTTTGTTATCTTCATACAAATAAAGCATCTATCTGTCTGTCTGTCTGTCTGTCTGTCGGCCCAGGTGTGGGTGTTATTGTTTATCAAAGTGTTGGCTGAGGGTTGCCTGGGTCCCTGGGCATGCACTGGCCCACACACTAACTGATCTGACTGAGTGTTGGCTGAATGCCAGCTGTGCTTGAACATTACTTGATAACAAAACACAAATCCAGAGCTACTACTTTAAAGCACAAGTCATCTTTATTAAAAATTCTAACAAACAACTTTAAAACTTAAAAAGTCATAAAGCAAAAAAGGATTTTTACATGTACAATTTTATGTAAAACAATTAATAAGCTTTATATTTTATCTAAAACAAAACAAATAAAAAGATACATACATACATACATACATACACACACACACACACACACACACACACAATGATTCAAAGACATAAATGATTCTACATAATAATAATTATAATAATTATTATAATAATTATAAATATAATTAATTATAGCACCTTTCATTCACAGAATGCAGCTCAAAGTGGTTCACATTTGGAACATTTGTCATTGGTGTCACAGGACAGTGGCTTGGTGTCACAGGACAGTAGCTAACTGTCTCAGGACAGTGTCTGGATGTTACAGGACAGTCATAGGTGTCACGGGACAGTGTCTGGGTGTTACAGGACAGTCATAGGTGTCACGGGACAGTGTCTAGGTGTCACAGGACAGTCATAGGTGTCACGAGACAGTGTCTGGGTGTTACAGGACAGTCATGGGTGTCACGGGACAGTGTCTAACTGTCTCGGGACAGTGTCTGGGTGTTACAGGACAGTGGCTAACTGTCCCAGGACAGTGTCTGGGTGTTACAGGACAGTCATGAGTGTCACCGGACAGTGTCTAGGTGTCACAGGACAGTGTCTGGGTGTTACAGGACAGTCATGGGTGTCACGGGACAGTGTCTGGATGTTACAGGACAGTCATGAGTGTCACCGGACAGTGTCTAGGTGTCACAGGACAGTGTCTGGGTGTTACAGGACAGTCATGGGTGTCACGGGACAGTGTCTAACTGTCTCGAGACAGTGTCTGGGTGTTACAGGACAGTGGCTAACTGTCTCGGGACAGTGTCTGGGTGTCACAAGACAGTCATAGGTGTCCCGGGACAGTGTCTGGGTGTTACAGGACAGTGTCTGGGTGTTACAGGACAGTCATGGGTGTCACGGGACAGTGTCTAACTGTCTCGGGACAGTGTCTGGATGTTACAGGACAGTCATAGGTGTCACAGGACAGTCATAGGTGTCACGGGACAGTGTCTGGGTGTTACAGGACAGTGTCTGGGTGTTACAGGACAGTCATGGGTGTCACGGGACAGTGTCTGGGTGTTACAGGACAGTGTCTGGATGTTACAGGACAGTCATAGGTGTCACGGGACAGTGTCTAGGTGTCACAGGACAGTCATAGGTGTCACAGGACAGTGCCTGGGTGTTACAGGACAGTCATGGGTGTCACGGGACAGTGTCTAACTGTCTCGGGACAGTGTCTGGATGTTACAGGACAGTCATAGGTGTCACGGGACAGTATCTAGGTGTCACAGGACAGTCATAGGTGTCACAGGACAGTGCCTGGGTGTTACAGGACAGTCATGGGTGTCACGGGACAGTGTCTAACTGTCTCGGGACAGTGTCTGGGTGTTACAGGACAGTCATGGGTGTCACAGGACAGTGTCTAACTGTCTCGGGACAGTGTCTAGGTGTCACAGGACAGTCATGAGTGTCTCGGGACAGTGTCTGGGTGTCTCGGGACAGTATCTGGGTGTCACAGGACAGTGTCTGGGTGTCCCGGGACAGTGTCTGGGTGTTACAGGACAGTCATGGGTGTCACAGGA
Source organism: Alosa pseudoharengus (assembly GCF_046254945.1). Lineage (NCBI taxonomy): Eukaryota > Metazoa > Chordata > Actinopteri > Clupeiformes > Clupeidae > Alosa > Alosa pseudoharengus. Next base: position 20,620,779 of record NW_027468640.1, read on the forward strand.
CAGTCATGGGTGTCACAGGACAGTGGCTAACTGTCCCGGGACAGTGTCTAACTGTCTCGGGACACTACTCAGGACAGTACTAACAGGACAGGACATTTTTTGCTGTTACTGCTACTGCCTACACCACAACTGAGTGATGAACGTGAAATTCTTTGAATAGCCTATAAAACACTGCATTTAGATGACAACTGCGTGAAGAACTACGCTAATCTAGTTAATGGCGAATTAAGTTTATGGCATTCACATTTAAATCATTCAATAGCCTATGAAAACTTGATCAGTTAAATTGTTCTCATAAAAGGAACAGCAGGCCTACAAAATATTCCAAATAGGCTAGTTTTATTGCAGTGACGGAAAACTGCAACATATGAGTTTTAAAACCATGTTAAATTTGAAAGCATCTAGCTAGTGACAGGAGGGTTTAGGGGGGAAAAGAAAAACTGTAACCTACTTGATTCCACAGTCAATGTTCAGTATGTGGCCTATAATTTAGCCTATAATATTGGCATTTGAATCCAAAATCTATCATTTCCTATCGACAACAGACCCCAGTAGCGCATCGAATCGCATTGCTACACGTATTGAAAAGAATCAAATCATTGGCTTAAATAATCTATATTGTATCAAATTGTGATTAAACTTGATTTACACTCCTAAATGGCATCCTTACCTACCTACCTAACTGTTGTTTTGGGAAGTATTTATCATGCAAGCATCGTGCATCCATGCTGAGTAATGCAATGAAATCATAGTTTTCAATTTTGCATTAGTAAAGCAGTCCACTGATGTGCATGTTTTCACGGACTGCTTTAGTGTCAAATGTGCAACAACAATACCATACCAATAATAATGGCTTTATATATCCATAGAAATAGATTTCTGGGCCTCTCCTTAGACTGGAGTTTTTTTTTTTTTTGTTTTTGTTTTTTTTGGGGGGGGGGTTGTCGGTGGTGTTTGTTCTTCATTTTTCACCACACATGTTTGGTGTTTTAGCGTAATTTGTGCCAAGGTTATCATTCACCTTAGGCTAAGGGCTGGTTAGGATAACTCAAGGGCTAGGGTTAAGGTAAGGACAACTGAAACTGAACTCGACACTACAAAAAAACATTGTCATTGACAATGACCATACTTAATGATCACAATTAGAAATTATTAGTGTACCTAATATTTATGATGTATACCTTATAGCAAGTAGTAAGTGGTGCTTTGCATACCCCCCCCCCCCCCCCCCCAAAAAAAAGGGCTGCTGCTTGATGTCGTGTTGGTAGTAAAAAATATTGTGGAGGTAGTAAAAAAGGTAGTAAAAAGTAGTAAATTCAACTCTATGATTCCTGCATATACCCTGCAATAGCTCTTTCATACTGGATATAGCTCTTTCATACTGGATTTTCATACTGGATATTCTGTCTATCAGAGACCTTTTCGATTTCGTTAGTGGCAATTAGTCAAAATGTCTGTGGTAGAACAATTTATTGAGAGTCCGTCAGATGTTCTTTTGGCACAATGCACTAAAGAACAATTAGTTGAGGTTGCGGCTTATTACTCTTTCACTTTCCAGTGATGATAAAAAGCTTAAGGAGTCTTTATTTAAAGCTGTTGAGTAAGGCCTAGTGGAGAAGCAGATTCTCTCAGCGAAAGCTGAAGGCCCTGTTTCTCAGATAGTTTCAGAGTCATCAGCTGCAAGCAATGAGCTCAAACTTCGGGAATACTCATTCCAAGAACGGAAAATGCAGTTAGAGGCAGCAAAATTACGGGCTGAGTGTGAAAATAGAATTGTCAGAGAAAAGGAAATTGACAGAGATCGAGCTTAAGGAATAGGAACTTGATTTTAAACGTTTAGAACATGATGAACGAGAGAATGAACGTAGAAGGGAATTTCAACGCGAAGAGCACGGTTTCGTGTTGAGAAAGCTTGAGATGGAATTGGCCATAAAAAAACTTACCATCGCCACAGTCCCTTCAGGTTCTCGATCTGATGGTTCATTGTCTACTTCTCCCGTTCGCTCCAATGTCAATTTTACCGAGCCATTGTCTGTCCCAGTGAGAGATTCTGATACCGCCGCTCCGTTGTCTATTCCGTTGGACGCTTCAGATAATGCTGTCCCGTTTGCTCCTTTGGCTCCGTCTGTGCCTTCGATTCCGCCGAACCAACCTTTCGATGTAAGCCAAAATATTCACATGGTTCCTCCGTTTAGTGACCGCGAGGTGGATACATATTTTAGTCATTTCGAGCTTTGCGGTTACGCTAAAGTGGCCTGTTGAGTTTTGGACTCAGCTGTTACAGTGTGTGCTGACCGGAAAAGCACAGGAGGTCTATTCTGCGCTCACTGTACAGCAGAGTTCAGACTACAATTTAGTGAAGAATGCCATTTTAAACGCCTACAAGTTAGTTCCTGAGGTATACAGGCAAAAGTTTCGCGGCCTTCGGAAAACCGACCGGCTTACCTTCGTTGAGTTTGCGAGGGAGAAAGAGAGCGCCTTTGATCGGTGGTGCACTTCCCAACGTGCCCACACTAAAGAGCAACTGTGCGAACTTATCTTGCTGGAAGAATTTAAAAACTGTGTTCCAGAGACGGTAGCCACATACTTAAATGATCAGAAAGTAACAACACTGTCACAGGCTGCTGTCTGTGCTGATGAATTTGTGCTAACGCACAAAAGCTCGTTTCTCTTTTCTTCTCCTCCCCCTCGTCGTCGTTATTCAGCTCAGCCTTCTAGTCCGAGGCAGAGCTGGAGAAATTCAGAGATCAGTAGGCCTAAGTCACCTTCGGAAGGTGAGAGTCGTGAGTGTTTCTATTGTCACGAGGTGGGTCACCTCATTGCCGTGTGCCCGGTTCTGTTAAGAAAGAATTCGTCTCCAAAGTGAGATCATTTGAAAAGTGCTGGCCTGGTGCGCACTTTAAGTTTAGATAATCCACACAGGAGATTAGAGTCAGTCTACGATCCGTTCGTTTTGGAAGGAATGGTGTCTCTCTCAGGGCGTGAGAGAGACAGTGTTCCTATCAAAATTTTACGAGATACGGGTGCAGCCCAGTCTTTTATTCTTTCTTCAGTTTTGCCGTTCTCTAAGGAGACCTTCTGTGGCTCTAACGTGCTAGTTCAAGGTATTCAACGTGGACGTTTGAAAGTTCCGTTACACACTGTGCACCTTAGGAGTGATCTGGCTTCTTGTTTTGTGAACGTCGCCGTCCTTCCGCAGCTACCTATGAAAGGGGTAACCTTTATTTTAGGAAATTATTTAGCTGGCGGAAAAGTTATCGCTCAATCGAAGGTAATTTTGAGTCCTTTTACAGGAGAATTCTGAATTGGGTTCTAGCCAAGTCGTTTCAGCTTCTCGGTTAGAGAGAATATTCCACACTGTGTCACCATATGACGTCTTCGCAAGCTAACGTTGCACCTCGGTCGCTGTCTACATCTGGTGGTGCTGAAGATTCTTCGTCGCTGTCTATTGGCAGAAAGCTGATCAGACGGAAACAGAAAACTGACTTCTCTCTGCTTAGGTGTCGCACTACCACTGCTGAGAAGGGAGATAAAGTTAAGCAACCTTATGTCTCCCGAGAAATTAAGAATGCCCATTGTCCTGTGTCTGTTGCTTCTGTGATCTCTACCTATTCTCCTGAGGAGGATTTGTTCTCACGTGCTAAGGATGTACAGAGGTTAACTGTTTCTTTTCCAGCTAGGTTTCCAGGAGGTTCCTCTCCTACTGATGTCCTTTGTCACGAGAATTGTGATCAACATTAGATGGGGGTGTTACGTCCCTGTGTGTGTTTATTTTTGTGTCTGCTTGTTTCTCTCTGTGTCTTGTGTTTTGTTAATTTCAGACTGTCCAGCAGGGGGCTTAATTGCTGGGCCGGCACTATAAAAGGTGCTGGCTGACGTCAATTGGGAGGTCTCTTGGTTTTGGGGGCGTTCTTGGATTTTGGTTTGTCCGCTACACCGCTCTGCTCCGCTGCGCAAGCCACGCGCTCTGGTTTTGGCCGTCGCTGTCGCTCCTGCCTGGTCCTCGAGTGAGAGTCGAGGAGAAGGCTGGGGATTACCTGGGCCTACTTTTGGAGGCCTTTCGTTTGGGCAGCCTTATTTTTCGTTCGTCCGTATTTTTCTTAGGCTTATCATTTTTTGTAAATAAATATTGTTGAATTATACTTTCATTGTTGGTCATCTCCTATCATTTGTCTATGTCCCACAACACCCCTAGACAGTGGGACATGACAGTATGCAAGTGGCATAGTGGTGCAAGTTATGTAAGAGCAGCAGAAGTGTGTTCAGAAGTGTTTTCAGGACAACAGGACAACAACAAGTTGCAAACTGTGCAAGTGTACAAGTGGAGTAGTGCAAGTGGAGAAGTGCAAGGCAGCCATTGTGGGTCCAAAAGTCCAGGATGTTATGTAGCTGAGGGGGGAGAGAGTTCAGCATCCTAACAGTCTGGTGTATGAAGCTGTTGGTGAGTCTGGTGGTGCGGGAGCGCAGGCTTCTGTACCTCTTCCCAGAGGGCAGTAGATCAAACAAATTGTGAGCGGGGTGACTTGCATCACTCACAATTGTGGTCGCCTTGCGGGTGAGGTGGGAGGTGTAAATGTCCTTCAGGGAGGGGAGTGAAGCACCGATAATCCTTCCAGCTGTGTTCACTATGCGCTGCAGGGCTTTCCTGTTGTATTAAGTGCAGCTTCCGCCCCACACAGCGATACAGCTGGAGAGGATGCTCTCAATGGTGCCTCGGTAGAATGTGGTCATGATGGCTGGTGGAGCACTTGCTCGCCTGAGTTTCCGCAGGAAGTACAGGCGGCGCTGAGCTTTCTTCGCCAGTGATGCAGTGTTGGTGGTCCAGGAGAGGTCTTCACTGATGTGCACCCCCAGGAATTTGGTGCTGCTCACTCTCTCCACCACAGCACCGTCGATGGTCAGTGGCAGGTGTTGGGTGTGACCTCTCCGGAAGTCAAGAACAATCTCCTTGGTCTTGCTAACGTTCAGCAGGAGGTTGTTGTCCCTGCACCACGTGGTCAGAAGGGCGACCTCCAACCTGTATTGAGTCTCGTCGCCCTTGGTGATGAGACCCACCAGAGTTGTGTTGTCAGCAAATTTCACTATGTGGCTGTAGGTTGCAGTGCAGTCATGCGTCAGCAGGGTGAAGAGCAGCGGACTGAGCACGCGGCCTTGGGGGGGCCCCGTGCTCAATGTGATGTTGCTTGAGATATTGTTGCCAACACGTACTACTTGAGGCCTCAATCATTACCCATAACACCATAACCAGTCAAGTTACATTTTAAGATTCAAATTGTTGTGTTATACTGATCATTTAGATATTAATAAGATGTGAAAAACGTGTGAACAGTGGCTTGTTTATGTTGTCTCACTCTCATCACCCTTATGAAGAAGTCTAGCATACTGTACAATGGTAATCTCTCTGAATATCAGTCGACGGCTGCACAACTTCCTGCTAATTAGTGTTGAATGTTGCTGAATCACGTAATAAACATCGGTCTTTGATTGTGGTATACACTTGCTCTTGGTGTAGTGGAACACTGTCTGTCTTACCACTCTCTTATTGTGAAAAAAAAAAATATATTGTCTGTGATGTTATAAGGAAGAACACCTTTCATTTGATTGATTTAGTGAGAGCCGATCAGATCAAATCACCATTGCACACAATCTACTTTGTAAATTTCCACTTGTGGCTCTGCAATTGATCTGCATGATGTATTTCACAACTCAGACAAATGTAAGTCACACTTTTGGTGAGGGTCAGGGCCGGCGCTAGCCATTTGGGTGCCCTAAGCAAAAATGCTTGGTGGTGCCCCCCCCCAACCAACCACCACCACCACCACCAAATGAATAAAAAACATTCAGAATTTCTTAGTTAGTTTTTTTTTTCTAATTGCAGTTTCACCAACAGATGTCGCCCTTGGCCTAGTATGAACCTCTTGGAAATGACCGCATAGAACAACAACTAGTACATTTATCTAAAACTGTCTAATTTGGCAAAATCATATCATGTTCAGTTGCAGGGTTTTTCCAAAGTTCACCTTACCAAGAGTTGTTCCCAATCATCATTTCATTACGTTGTGAAAGTGTCACTTGTAGCGTTACTTTTTCACAACACAATTAGCCAAAAAAGCGTCCTGAAATGCAAAGCAAACTAGGCTAATAGGCTAACGTTACCTGACTATATCTCTGATGGCTCAAAGAAATAGAAAACCCAGATTAAGCATAATCAGAAATAGCATTGCTAGCTAGCAACCTGAGGAAGGATTGCTAGTCTTATGCACCGAGTGCTAACGTTAAAGGAAAGTGTTGAATTGCATTCAATAACCCATAATCAATATCCATATCCACAACATAAAATAACTAGCTAGCCAGCATCAAATCATTTGCAATGTAGGCCTAACACTTGAACATGAACATGGCTAATAGGTAGAGCTTACGTTACAAAGTGTATTGACGGTAGTAGTATTACCTGGCATAAGCATAGACATGCAAGGGCTACAAAAACTTTTTTTATTTACTTAAAACATTGTCTTAACTGCAAGTGAAGCGCGAGCATCATCCCGCTGTCTCTTCTTTTTTCCTTTTTTCCGCCCCCGACTCTTAGTGCCTTTTCAAGGCGATGTCTACGGTCTGCCAAATTTGGGATTGAGGAATAATCGAACAGACCACTGGGAGGTGGGGGAGGGCGGCACCAGAGGGAGACTGGAGAGAGGGCTGCACAGGAGATTCACCTTTTTCTCAACTAATTTGGTCTAGGCCTATATTACTTTTGTATTGCTTTTGCATATTAACATGCTTTAGACATATTTTATTTGTTATTAATACTAGTAGCCTATTGTGGTGATTTTTCACGACCCAGATTTTTTGGTGCCCCCCCAGGCACTTGGTGCCCTACGCGCAGTGCGTGATGTGCGTGTGGCACTGGTGAGGGTTCATAAATGTCACCTTAAGATATTTGATTTTATATCTAAATTTTCAATTTTTTTGACATTTGACCTTTGAGTTCCCAAACTCTTTAAACGTTTCTGATATTTATTTTTAAATAGTTCCAATGATGAAGGAAATGCTTTTGGCTTGCCCTGTCTAATCCTAATATTTAACTGTAAACCATACACATTGGCTTTGAATTCACAAGGTACAAGTGACGAAATTGCCAAACCAGTGGGGTATACCAGTGTTTCCCAAACTTTTTTTCTGGCGACCCACTTTTTAAAAATGACAGATCATCGCGACCCATTTCACTTCAAATCTACCCTGCAACCACCAATATTGTTTTAGGCCACAGGTTCTCCAACTTTTCTATGCCTCCCCCAACCATACATTGCTATAGGATCTCTGCTTTGAACACGGTTGTGTTGCATTTTGAGCACCATCAGCGTGAAAAGTTGGAAATGACTACTGAAAAGATACGTTTTAATGCGCATCCGAGAGTTTGGGGAAATTCTCGCATGTTGCGCAGTCGTCATTCGTCAGCATAGTAAGCTGTTCCTGTATTTCTAAAAAAAAATGTTGTAGGCTACATTGCGTTGCAGACAAATGGGTCCATAACACTGTGGACGTCAATTCCAATGTAAACAGCAAATAACTCAAGTCGTTATATTGTATTGTTGTATTATATTATGTTGTATAGTCGTTATATCAGAACAAGAGGCGTTTGCGCAATAGCCGGAAGAATGCGCCTTTACTTTGGAGTTAGCGAGGTAGAAAAAAGAGAGGAACAGTGTTTAAAATGCCCATTTACATTGTAAACTAATAAAATGCACTGTTGTGCATTTTAAATCAGAAATAAGAATGTGAGGAGGTTGCTATTAACTTTAAAGATTGCATCTGCAATCGAAACTGTATGCAAATTGAATGGCCTTATGTCCGGTCTATGGATGTCTGCTTTAGTTGACAGCACGGTCACTAGATTTTAATCGGTAAAGTTGAGGAACTGGTATCTATTGTTGTCTGTGTCAATGTTGTATTGTTATCTATGTTGCAAATAGGCGGATTCATGTCCCTTGCAGTTTGCAACTGCGAGGTACATGGCAGGCGCCCCACAGAACGGTTTCATTTTGAGAGGTAGATATCCATGCTCAGGCATCCCCTCTGCAATGCGTTCGTCCCCCAGTTTCATGCACCAGTTTCATGAGCTTTTATGACAAAACCGTGACTGTGGTAGTTAACAATCTACATCCTAATAGAAAACTGTTAGCTTTCCTGGTATCAAATGACAAATGGTATCAGTTAGGCCTATAACAACACCCGTGGGTCGCGACCCAGACTTTGGGAAACACTGGGGTATACTACGAATCTCGATTAGTGTGTTAGCGAGGTATGTTGCGCTCAAAGCCCGGGCATGCTGTGACACGAAAGTGGATCTGTTTTAGCGTCGCTATATCACCATGGTATCTTATGCTCGCAACTAAACCTGGTCGGCATGGACGGATTATGAGCCATTGGGCCCCTGGGCACAGACATGAAAAAAGGGCACCCCCTGCCCACCTCAGAAAGTTAGAACATTTACATGTAGCAGTCACTTTTCATCCAGTGACTTACATATTTCAATTCTATTACCAGGGACTACTCTGACTACAGAGCAACTTTGGGTTACTTTGGGTCATCTCCGTATCTAGCTCATATTGCTGTTAATTATGACCGCCGCGCAGCGAAGCGGCGGTCATGTAGGTTTAGTCAGATTTTTTTTTTTCGCATGTCCAAATTTCCGTCAAGGATTCCCGGGACACTGTAAGACCGGGGTACACGAAACTTGGTGGGCATGTAACCCCACATGGATAGCATGGAACCATCATTTTTCGTTTCGATCTGTAGCCCCCCCGCTGGACTGGACCCCCCGAAAGGAGGGTAGGGCAGACACAGTTTTCTGTGAATATCTCGAGAACCGTAGGGTTTAGGAGGACCATTTTTTTTGTTTGTTGATCTCAAGGGGCCATGTCAACCCATTCCATAACCACTCATTTCATGTATAGCGCCACCTAGTTAAAAATGAGTAAAAAAGTAAAAATGAGGTGTTGTAATCGCAGGTATCTGTGACCTAACATAGTCAAAACTGCACGAAATTGGAAGTGTAGGATCATTATGACACCCTCTGAATGCATGCCAAGTTTCGTGGAATTCCGCTCATGTGGGGCCACACAATAAATTAATTTATGTTACTATACACCAATTGGCCTGTAGGTGGCCGGAGACAGTTTTCTGTGAATATCTCGAGAACCGTAGGGCCTAGGAAGTCCACCTTTTTTTTATATGTTGGTCTTAAGGGGGCATGTCAACCCATCCCATTACCACTTATTTCATGTATAGCGCCACCTAGTTAAAAATTAAAAAGCAAAACATTAGGTGTTTTCATCACAATATCTCTGGCTGACATGGTCAAAACTGCACGAAATTGAAAGTGTAGGATCATTATGACACCCTCCGAATGCATGCCAAGTTTTGTGAACTTTAGTTCATGGGGGGCATTTCATGGGGGGCATTATGTGTACATTTAGTGACCGTACACCAACAAGGATTCCCGGGACACTGAAAGACCGGGGTACACGAAACTTGGTGGGCATGTAACCCCACATGGATAGCATGGAACCATCATTTTTCGTTTCGATCTGTAGCCCCCCCGCTGGACTGGACCCCCCGAAAGAAGGGTAGGGCAGACACAGTTTTCTGTGAATATCTTGAGAACCGTAGGGCCTAGGATGACCAATTTTTTCTGTATGTTTGCCTCCAGGGGTCATCTTAACCCTTTAGCCGCCAGGGTTTAAAGGTCTCATCTCATCGTTTTTTCATTAATTTTGCAGTGGTCTGTAGTATTGATGAATGCCCTGTGAGCCGGTTTTGGTGAAAAAAATGCTGTCCTGCGTCTGTTTCATGCTGTTCTAGTTTGGTGGGGAAGGTGGGCGGGGAGGAACGACTGGATTTCGCCTCTAGTCATGAATATTAATGACATGCTAATGAATTCACCTCTGATTGGCTAACAGTACTGTGACGCTTCCTCCAGTGCGTCCTCATCCGATTCTGCCTGTGCTATGCTCCATATTCAACTTTACAGTGCTAAAACCTGGCTAAAACTCGAGTCAAAACTGTTGCACAAAATGTCTTCGGAGATACAACTTCATGTGTTTGATCCTAGTATCCGAGTAGAAAGAAGAACCGCTTCCTGATCGTTTGTCGGTGAACGTTGGTTTAATAGAATGGTAACAATTGCCTGTCAGCTTAAAATCTCTCCTAAAAGAGGTAAACGTTTGTGACAATCGTCATCTTGCTTTCAAGTAATAAACAGTTGGAAACGTTTTAAAATAAAGACCTATTTCTTTACACAGTCAAAAACACATTCATTGGCTGTGATGATTCTATTACATTGCTCTTTGATTGCGATGGGCCATAGGTAGAGCCATCAGGTGTTATTGTGGAGATGTCGCTTTCATCCTCCTCCTCATCTTGATCAACCCGAGGTCTTCTAGCTGGCCTTGGATGAACAGGCTTGATGGCAGTAGAGGTAGCAGGCCCCCATGCCCATGGTGTATCCGAAGTGTTTGTATCAATACTCATACTTTTCATGAAGTATTCTGTTTGGGTACCTAAAGTAAATAAATGTGTATTACTGTCAAGTTACAAGATACTAATAGTACACAGGACATTCACTCTCTCACACAAAACTGTACTGGCACAATGGAAACAAAAATATTTTAGTGATTGCGGTAAGGTGTATGATGTACTAAGTAGCACACCCACAAGAAGACATTCGGTAATATCAATTCTATCTGTTATGCAATTCATGGGTTTCATCAGGTCCATTTACACAGGTGTATTAATCAAGCACCATGCAGTCTGCATTCATAATCGAGGTGCTTGATTTTATACACCTGTGGAAAGTGACCTGAAGAAACCCATGAATTGACTTTCCCAAACATTGATGAGCACATAAGAACCTGTATTAGCCTACTAGAAAAAGACTTCTAGAAACTAACTAGCACAACAAAAAAAGTTAGATCGATCACAAACCTTTGCTTCTAACGTGATGACCTAATGTAGGCTAGAAAGCTGTGTAGCCTGACATGAGGATGTGCTCTGGAAGACATACAAAACACTAAGTAAACAGCAAGTAATCAAACAAAACATCATTGTAGGCCTACAAAGGTCAATGTAATAATGGCAAGAAGACATAAATTAGACTGAAGTGTAAATACCTGAGCTCTAGTGATAGCAACTTAGCCTAATAGTGCACGGGTATTGTGTTTTTGATTTTCCCTGTTTAGACTAGAACAATATCTGTACTTAGTTGAGCATAAGATATTGTTGCTAATATTATTATTTGTGGTTTAACGCTTAGGTTAGAAGATTATAGGTTCAACAAGCTAAATCTCTGGGTAGTGTGGTCAGTTTCTTATGAGTGTAACGTTAGCTACACCAGGCACGTAACTGAACCATTCCGTTCGCGTTATGTAGGCTACTGCAACAATAGCTTCCAATAGGCCTAATCAATGGAAGTAACTACACCTGTCGTGTTAGTGGCCTGTAGGCTACGTTCGGGAAAATAGACCATTCCTCTAATGGATTTTACCAGAGCCCTTCCTATTAGACATTCTCTGATTTTACACGTCAACAGAACACTTCAGTTACGTGCCTGGTGTAGCTTCCTGGAATATAGGCTAGCCTAAGCCTAGCTTGTACCAGAGAATGTAGACGGGCTCTGCTTGTACCCTTTTCATGCATGCTAACGTGAAGAATATGAACATGCTATTTTGTAACAGACGTTAGGTGGAAAAGTTTGTTTGTACTTACAGCCTGTGAGCTGGTGGTCGATCGTCATGACAGTACAGAACCAGGTTTTCAGAACATCGATGCAAAACCACTTTCTAACTGTAGGCAGTGAGTGTGGTCGAAATGATTGGAACACAGAACTAATGTTGCACTACTTCGGTGGTGGTGTTCCAACGATAAATCCGAACCATTTCTTCCTCAACTCTTGTTTCTAAGGCAAGACATGCGACATTGATGTGTTATTGCCACAAATAACACAGGCACAATTTTTTTCTGCCATGTTAGCAACTTGCTGTTAGCTCCTACTAGCTGCAGAGAGACAATCCCCTAGCCGCAAAATCTTCCAGTCTTCCTGTAGGCGGTCACAAGCCAAGGTGGGCGAGGCCATGAATAATCAGTTTCTCTTCGGCGTCATTGGGAAGGGCTCTTTCTGATTCGCTTGTTTTTCTGTGTATTTTCTTTCATTGGCTAATGCGGGCAATGGGGGTAGAAGATCATTTTCACGTGCAGCATGCATATGCAACTTGGAGTGAGCTGTAGTATTTCGAAAGTAACAAGTATTAAACGGTTTCTCAGTTACTATCTCACAATGAAAATGAAAGTAGGATGCAACAAGAGATAGTCTAACGCTAACCTGCACAGGCAACACACAATAAGGGCATGTCACTGCCACGTTACTTGCGGTACCAAATGATAACAACTCTGTACAACATTGCTGCGACGCTGCAAAGATGTGACCAGAAGGTAATGTTGCGGTGACTTTCACTCTCTGACAACGTCGCTGCAATGTCATGTGTTTGCTGAGGTGTTCTGCCAAAGACATTACACATACATGTTAAACCAAACACACACAAGAGTAAAATCTACTATCCAATGTACAATGTACATTTTTTTGAGAGTAAGAAAAAAATAAGACAAGGGGCCCAAGGAGCACAGAATCTCCCAGCAGAAAGCTTCATCAAAGCAGGGATAAGGGCAAGACCTTGACCAACAGATATTCCAGACTCGAAATCTGCTGATTTTGACTGATAATGTAAACCTAACCTCCTTGGCAAAGCTAATTACAAAAAGGACCTTGCAACTTTGAAACCATAAAGGTCTCTAAGACATATAACAATAACCAATAAAGATAGCATGTTTCAAATGATGTGACACAACTAATATTAGCCAGTTCAGAGAGCAAACAGGTTATTAAAGGTGGGAATGAGAAAGCTAGAAAATGGATAGAAGAAACTATGTGAGAGGACGAGGATGAGTGCGTATGCAAGGTGGAGGAGGAGTAAGAAGAACGAGCTACTATGATAGAACATGTTTTCATTCATCAAAACAGAGGCTTGAACTTCAGGGCCCCCTAAGCCCTTGGGCCCCTGGGCCTGGGCCCGCTAGGCCCATTCAGTAATCCATCCCTGCTGGTCGGGAGGAGGTTATGTGCTAAATTATAGCTCAAATCGTGTAATCTACCGCCCACTGACCAATCAATTGTCTTGAAAAACTAAGTTATTTCACGTGTATGATTCTGTCATATATCTTACAGGTGGTATCCTGGAAATCCAGAGTTCTCGCAAGAGCATAATGGAATTGTCTCTGCGAGACACTCCGGCAAAGAGCAATGATGCACGTTACTTTTACCTCAACATTCCGGGGAACCAGCTAAACTGATGAAGACAGCGCTGCAACGTTGGAGGACAGTACACATTGGTCGTAGTGTTATCTGATTGCGTCGAAGTCCGAAATCATTCAGAGTAAACATGATCTAGTGTTATCCAATTGTGTGCAGTGAGATTTTTAAATGCATGCTTGTTGCCACCCCTCAAGTTGGGCCATTACATTGTTCTTGGCCAGACCCTTAATCTTTCTAGATTATCAGGGTCTGGATTTTCCAGGCTATACAGGTGGAGCTCCGCCTCTACAAACATTTTGGATCTCAAATGGGCTTTAATACTGTTGTGCGTGCAAATATGCCACTATGGACGTGCATACCATACAACATCTGATGACAATCGATTTATTTGATGTTATAGGCTAGACACTAAAAATGACTGCAGTGTAGATTACACTATCGCTCATAAATGCGGAAGTAATTGTTTTTTAATATAGGCGGTCTTGTGCGTCTCCACGTTTCACGAATGGCCAACGTCATCCAAACACCGAGAACGCGCACAGATCTGAGCTGAAAGCCTAGTTTGACAAATATATCACATAACTGCCAGGGATGGATTACTGCACGGGCCTACCGGACCCAGGCCCAGGGGCCCAAGAGGTCAGGGGGCCCTGAAGCCCAAGCCTTTGCATGGAATCATTGCCTCAATATCAACAAATCAAGATGTAGGCTATGAATCTGATTGAATTTAGTATTGGCCATCCCCAAAATGCACCAGAATACAGGAAATCACATCAAACAAATTAAAAATTTTCTGGGGGAGGACCCCCAAACCCCCCCTCCTACATATACGACAATAAGTGGGGGGCCCTTGATACATCTGGCCCCAGGGGCCCGAAAGTTCATAATCCGCCCATGATAACTGCTATCGTAGTATCACTTAACGTATACCCCTGAGTCAAGGCTTTGTGAAGCCTCGATATGTCTACATAGCCTAGATACTGTATGTCTAACGTGCTTCGTAGTATACCCCACAGAAAGTGGCTCTTAATAAACATGAAAAGGAACAGGTGAGACAATGATTATGCCAATAAGTAGATTCAGGTGAGGGGTGGAGACAAGGAAATAAGGAGCCAAAATACATGGCTATATAACCAAATCAGCACATACTGTATAAGTAAACAAATGTCCATAGGAAGCCTGGAAAAAATCAATCACCCTCAGCCATGAAAACCATGTATGATACCTTAATTGATATAGTTTGAGTCATACACAATAGTTTGAGCATGTACTAATGAAAACATATAATTTCCAATGCAATGACTGTTTTTGTGGTAGACTTTGTCATACATGGTGAATATGCACTTGAAAATTAGGTATTAAGTTATTTTTTTCCTGTTTGATGCTTTATAAATTAAATATTTCATTTATTTTAGACATGCAACCTAGTTGGTAAGGAAGTACTAAAACAGTAGTATTACATAAATAAATTCAAAACTTCTGATGGGATTCATTGTGAAGATATTGAAGTCAAAACATACTTACAATTTTCATAAATTTCATAAAGTTGAAGACAATTAACAAAGAAGATTACTCCCTGAAAATTTCAAGAATCTAGCATGAATCGTTCAAAAGTAATGACTGAAGGAACTTAGTAATTTAAAAAACAGCATTTTTTCAGACTCATGAGCCTGTTTTTTAAGCTTCCATATCTCAGACAATAAAGTAGATATAAGCTTAAAATGTTGTACAGAAGTTGCTGGGTATAATACCATTATTGACCTAAAGTATGAAGCAAATCCAAGATGGTCAGGCAGGAAAAGTTTATAAAATCTGTTGATTTGGCACGGAATGACCCTATACACATCAATAGGGAATACTGGCATAGACATTAAACAATGATCACATGTTCCTGCATTTCTTACAGAAGTGAGATGAAACAAAAGAATATTGTGAGGATTTCACTGAGCTAAAAAACAATTAAACGTTTAAAGTGAAACAAAGAAACCTGAGGTTTGAGCAGAAGTTTGTTGAAAGTATAAGTGTATATACTCTTTTGATCCCGTGAGGGAAATTTGGTAAGGTCAACCAATCAAAAAATAATAAAATATTTAGAAACTATTTGTTTTGACTTCGACCTATGATGAAATGCTGCACTTAAACCCTGTGGAGACTGTGTGTTACATGATTGCACAAGATCAACACAGTTCCTCTTCCCATTTCTGGGTTTAGAACAAATAACTATTTGGGGCTTTGTCTGTTAACATTGGCTCAGACAGTATATTGTTTCAAAGATTTCTTGTCATTAAAAGAAACATACAACCCATGGCCAACCTTGTGGAGAGCGATGGACTTTTAGCCTCATGACTGCCTTCTGATCAAGATGTGTAATTTTGCAACTGAAACTTTGTTAGCTTCACGCACACAAACACACACACACAAACACACACACACACACGTGCATACTCATATGTCCTCTACCACCACACCAAACTCACATGCCAATAGTGAAAGACAAAACACAAAAACATCACACACACAACCAAATGGGACTTTTTGTAAAAAAAATAAATATGCTATGTCATTCTGATCATATGACTGTTGTGTATATAGGCTGTGAAAGAGGCATTGTACTACTCACAGTCTGCTGAGATATATTAGAGATTGTGTTGTAAGTTTCCAATCATCCTCTCAGTGCTTTACTTACTGTAAGATGAAGGTTATCCTGCTTCTTGCGTTGACTGGATTGTTGATCATTTCCACAAGTGGTAAGTAGTAAGACCACACTTTCCATCTTACTGTATGCCACCTACAGAGGTATGTTTATGTTAATGGCTGTTTTGTGTGTTGTGTGCAGAGATGGTAAAAGTACCCTCTTTCCATACTCAAGTAGATGTACAGATACTTTTGTAAAAAAGACTCTATAAGTAGTGATTCAACTTCCTAACTCAAGTCAAAGTACAGGCTCTGATCAATGTACTGATAAAATATCCTAGCCGTTTTGAAGGACTATTTTACCAGTTGTTTCTGTTAAAAGAAGCAGACTGTAGCTTAAAATGATATTCCAATTTAACAAATGTAGCTCCTTAACAACATTTTCACTGTGGCATTTAATTTAAAAACATCAAGCAAGCAGTGTTGCCTACTAGGCCTATAAGGTAAGGATGAACAAACATCTTGCAGGCATAATATGCCTAGGAAAATGTCCAAATATTTTCCCACAAATGTTTGAGGAAAAGAAAACAAAGAATAGGATGTTTTGATGTTCGAAGTAAATTCGACAAAGAAGCTTCATTATCTAGCATTGTTTTGGCGCTGCCCCTCAGGTAGCACCCGTACAGTAGCAAAGTCAACCCCCTTTTTGCATCACAATTGTTGCCCCATCCATTTAGATTGAAATCAGCCTTGTTGTTGGGAAAGTACACAATGACCTTAAATAAAAATGATTGCTAACCCGTCTCAAATGCAACACAAAAGTTACAAGCCAATTTAGAAAATGTAAGGAGTAGAAAGTATAGATATCTATTTGAAAATGTAGGGGAGTGAAGTAAAAAATAAAGTAAAGTAAAAAGAGAAAGAAATACTCAAGTAAAGTACAGATACCTGAAAATGCTACAGTACAGTACTTAAGTATTTGTACTTTGTTACTTCCCATCTCTGATTGAGTGTCAACATGTGTGTGTGTCGTTTGTCTGTGTATTGGCAGTACTGTGTGTGTGTATGTGTGTGTGTCTGTGTGTGTGTTTGTGTGTCTCTGTGTGTGTGTGTGAGTTGTTTCTTGATTCCACAAACTGTTATTTTTTAAGCTAATGGCCATGATGATGATGGTGAAAACAAAATGTTAACATGACCGTTTCCGAATCTCAATTAAAATGTTTTGCTTGCCCTCTAAGGCATGCCGGCCTTGGGGAAAGGCTACAACAGCCACTGTCTCTGCTTTGAGTTTGAGTCTCGGGTCATCCCGCAGGAGAGGCTGCGGAGTGTCGAGATCCTTCCCCGAGGCCCGCACTGCAGCAGCACCGAGATTGTGTAAGCACTTTACAAACAACTACGTAATTGCACATTTTCCTTTTGGCTGCATAGGGCTAGATAAGGGCTTGCAATAATGTTTAGGATAATAGATTGTTCGTAATAAAAAATGCTTACTGAGAGTATTGCAAGCTGTTTTCAATAAAAGTGTCATCATCTTTAAAAAAAACACTGTGTGTGTTCCCCCCCCCCCCCCCATCAGTGCCCGTTTGGTGACCGGTGAGAAGATCTGTCTCAACCCTAGCGCAACGTGGGTCAGGAGGCTTGTCCGCTATGTGATAGAGAAGGAGGCCCTGCAGCGGGGTTGAGTGTGGGACAAAGGAGTTGTTTCCTTTCTCCTGGAGCTGTACACCGTCGCCGTCTAACATCACCTCAGTAAACAACAGCTGAATTGCTCTTGAAGACAGGACACACACAATTATTTTATCTATCTTACATAACAAGTATAGTAAGATGTAAGGCAAGCACTAAGCACAGATGGCTCTTTAAGCTCATGAGGCAATTACCAGTTCAGTGTCATCTTGGTTGCAACCCATTTTGTCTTGAGCCAATCTACCTTTTTGTGGACAAGATTTGTAACATTTTGCTTTACTCTTATTAATGTTTTCTTTATATGTTGTGTTTTTCCCACACAAGCAGGATGCTGTAACATTTTTTGCATGTGATGTCTCTCAGAAAAGTTTGGTATTTTGTTCAAGGACAATAAAACTCAGACTTTATATTGTACATGAATATTTGATTCTCTCTTATATGGTAAGCTTCCCTTAAAGTCTTTCCCTTAAAGTTTTTTTGACAGCGCCGGAAAGTCCTTCATGGTCAAATCTTTGGTTCCAGGAATGTCCACGGAACATTCTTTGAACCATGTTTAAAACTTGAGCAGAAAA
This sequence comes from Alosa pseudoharengus, assembly GCF_046254945.1. Taxonomy (NCBI): domain Eukaryota; kingdom Metazoa; phylum Chordata; class Actinopteri; order Clupeiformes; family Clupeidae; genus Alosa; species Alosa pseudoharengus. The sequence goes on from NW_027468640.1 coordinate 20,639,034, forward strand.
ACTGTTTTTATAACGTCTTTAATAGATAATTTCAGTCAACGTCTTATCCTCTGCATACAATATGGAAAAGGTGTCATATGAGTTAAAACTGTAGGGTAGCCTACTGAGGCGGGCACAGAGAATTCTTTGATTTGGGAGATATATCAGCCTAATGTGGGAGAGAAACAATGTGCGCATATATCAAATCTAATTCTCACTCATTTATTGTAATTATTTACAAGGAGGTTTATTTGTCACATACAATACTAACGTAAAGCATAGTGAAATTTCATTTGGTGTTCAGCTTTTTCTGTGCAAGTGTGAAGAAAGAAAGATCAATAAATATTTTAATAAAAAGCAAGAGAGAATAAAAAGTGCAGTGTGTATACAGTCCGTGTAAGTGTGTAATAAAATGAAAAAAAAAAATTATATAGTCTTGTGTGTGTTCAGGATATATAGCCTAACTTTAAACAGTGTGCATGCTTAACACAAAGCATACTTGTGCTTCATTCATCCACACATCCAGCTCCTAACGTTTTGACAAGCATTTCTACCAATTGACCTTGTTCCTGCCCATCTCTAGCTTTGCTGTCTCCATCCTTTCTGTTTTTGTTGTTTGCAAAAATATATAGTATTTATTGGTAACCAGCAACAAGTGCAATTTGTTAATCGCTGTCATCCTCTCTCCTGCCAACAAAAATGTGTTAGGCCTACGTTCCAAGTAGCAGTGCGTAATTCTGCTTCATAAAGTTGAACAAATACATTTGGTCATATAAATAGCCAGTTTATGGTCTACAGTGTAGTTGGTAAGTTATGGTAGGCCAACTTGTGAATATACAGGGGGAATTCTTTGTCTAGCTGAGTAGCCTGGCAGGTGCGCACGTAGGCATAGCCTACGGCCGAACACCGCAAGCGCTAATGAATCTTGCTCTCACAACAACCACGTCGTTAACTTAAATAGGCCTAGGTTAACATCACTCTGAGTTCGCATTCAAGCAAGCAAAACGATGATTTGAATACATCTGTTTCACTGGAAGGGCAAGGGGTAACAACAGGACAACACAGAGACAGACCAGAATGCAGGACTAATGTTGAGTATTACAGTAATATGGGATATTCTACGGGAAAATATTAAAACGGCAAGACAGCAGGGAAACGTTAAAATGATAAACCCGGAAAAGGTTGGCATGTTAGGTATTTTTCTCGTCTGAGAAATTGAGTTTTGGATAATGTTCAGCTTCGGCAGCTTTACAATGACTGAGGAAGCCTAGAGACGAGTCCATAGCAACAAGTTCATGTGTTGAATTTGTTATTACCCAGTGTGCTTTGTTGAATGCTCTCAATGCTTTATTGTTTTATTTCATGTGAATACAGGAGTAACTTTTCAAGTAGGCTAACGCAGTTGCAGGAAGTGTGCATTTAGTTTCCATGCTTATTGTGTTTCCACAACAATGTTAGGGAGTAAATCTACTGAAATGGCCACCATCTTGGTGAAGTGTGATGTGTAAGATCAGAAAGCAGAGGTTGATTTTAGGACGGTAGCATATGATGATGTGTTACCATAGCATAGCGCTTAAGAGCGTGAGCGGAAGACATCGACAATTGGTCGAGGAGGGTCATGTCATTAATGAAAGTGCAGTTGGAGGGTCGTTGAAAATTATACTGCAGACAGGGGAGGGTCATGCATCTCTTGATCGAAGCACTCAAAATCCCTCCGGTGATCCCGTTTATAAATAACGAACGGTCCCTTACACTATATATTAAGCAAACAAAGTTGTTTATTTAGGATTAGTGAGCGTATGTTTAAACCTTTGTTGTGGCATCCGTGTTTGTCACACATTCCGACGGCAAAGCACATGAACACTTGCTGTGGGAAAAACAAAGTAGCCACGGGGGCGGTCCTTGTCATTCCCAAGTGCCATGAATGCACCATTAGTTTAACATACTGTAATGATCTGAGCCTAGCTGTCATCACTGTACTCCCACAATGCTGTGCGTGTGTGTGTGTGTGTAATGTTGATGTTGGTTTAGTATGAGTAATGGCGTTTACCTTATCATGTATGTGTTAGCTGGTATAGTCTTTCTTTATGTTGTACCTCATGTGTTTACCCCGTGTATTGTATGTGACTACCCTGTTTGTGTATTGTGCTTGTTTAATTGACCTCCCTTGTGTTGCCTGTTCTATGACGTTCGTGTTTTTGGTGCGTAACCATTAAAGACCATTTTGAGACAATCTTACAGTTGTTACATTGGTGTCAGAAGTGGGATGACGACCCCTACTGGACGGGAGGAGAAAGCTGCAACCGATTACCTGGCGATGATGAGTTTCCTGCCAAGACGGCTCTTCGACAGCACGCTCGCCCATGGCCACCTGCTGAGCCCAGCAGACGGAGCCAGCCTGCAGCGTGACCGTGATGAAGAGACCCGCCCCCGGCCACAGGAGGAAACGAACCGGGCTGATGGCAGCATCCCGCCACTTGAACCCGCTCCACACGGGAGCGATGGAAACCGGCCAGTCCTCGGTGCGACGGCGGCGGTAGAAGGGCGCCCCAGCGTAAAGTTGCCCCACTACAATGGCGAAAGGCCGCTGGCGACATACCTGGTACAGGTCCGGCTGGCAGCCGAGCTGAATGGCTGGTCGGCGGAGAGAACGGGCGTACAGGTGGCGTTGGCCCTGGAGGGGGAAGCGCTACAAGTATTAGAAGACCTGCCACCGGCGGAGCAAGTAAGCTGGACCGCAATCGAAGCAGCTCTGCAGCGACGATTCGGCCAGAGAATCTTCATCAGCGATGCCAGAGAACAACTCGCTTCCAGACGGCGACACAAGGACGAGAGACTGGGCAAGTTCGCGGCTGACCTGCAGCTGTATGCCCGGCGGGGCTACCCAACGTACAGCCAGGGTCTACATGAAGAGATGGCACTGGAAGCGTTCGTGCGAGGCATCCACCCAGAGCGGCTAAAAGAACACCTTCGCCTGAGCGCCCCCAGCTCGCTGTCCGTGGCGCTCGCGGAAGCCGAACGGGTGGAAAACATCTTCCGCACAACAGAGTCGCGGCATTGCGTACGCCAGACATCGATGGAGGTGACGCGGCAGACCACGGCACAGCCACCACAACGGCGCCCACGCGAGTGGAAGAGGCCGGCCAGCGGAGACGGATGCCACCGGTGTGGCGAGCCGGGACACATCGCGTGGTACTGCCCAGCCCCGGCACCCCTCACGCTCGCACCCCAGTTACTAGAAGAAGGTGGCACGGCGGGAGGGGCTATGGATTGCATACGGCTGGGCCGGCTCGGCCAAACCAGAGGACTGTATGTGGACTGCACGCTAGATGGGACTCGGTGTCGCGCCTTGATCGATACTGGCTCCACCATCTCGCTTGTGCGCCCCGGTCTCTTACCCGGCATGCTGGTAGCCAGACCCAGAGGCTGGGAAAAGACAAAAACGCGCATCACAACAGTTACCGGAGAGCGAGCGGAACTGTATGGACAAAAAGTGGTGTGCGTGTGCATCAACGGTGAGACGGCGAGCCGCCGGCTTTGGTTGGCTAGCATTCAGGATGATTGCATTCTCGGCCTGGACGTGCTAGAGAAATGGGGGGCTGTGGTGGACATTTCCCGGTTCACACTACACTTAGGGACGAGCAGCGTAGTGTTGCACACGGCGGGGAAACCAGAGCATGAAGTGCGGAGAGCTGGCGCGACGAAGAACTCTCCAACTCGCTCCACACAAGCCCGCAGGAAGCAAACTCGCAAAGAGTGCTCGCCATCCAAGACTCCGCCCCTCCCCACACAAGCCCGCGAAACTCAAGCCCGCGGAAACAACAGGTCTCATCCAGGTCCGCTTGCTGAGTCTCCGCCCCTCCCCACACAAGCCCGCGAAACTCAAGCCCGCGAAAACAACAGGTCTCGTCCAGGTCCGCTTGCTGAGTTCGCCACTGCTCAGCTCACACCCACTAGAGAGGAGCCAGGAGCGCGGGTTGAGCAATCACCACTCTCCACTCAGAGAGCGCGGCCCTCTGTAGAGACAAGGCAAGCCGTAAATGAACTCTGCACTCGTAGCTGTGAGGGGCTGAGTGAAGCACAGGGTAGCCAGGTGCGGAGACTACTAGCAGCGTACACCGACATCTTTGCTGCAAGAGATGAGGACTGCACCCGAACGAGCCTGGTCCAACACGATATCGACACCGGAAATGCTCGGCCCATCCGACTTCAGCCTCATCGCTTACCGTTCGCCAAACGACAAGCAGCTGAAGAAAAGATCAAGGAAATGGCCGCGGCAGGAGTGATAGAGCCAAGCAGTAGTCCCTGGGCTGCGCCGGCTGTACTCGTCCGGAAGAAGGACGGCTCGTGGCGGTTCTGTGTTGACTACAGGCGCCTCAACCAGGTAACCCGGAAAGACTCCTACCCGCTCCCCCGCATTGACGATGCGCTGGACAGCATTGCCGGCTCCTGCTGGTTTAGCTCGCTGGACTTACGCAGTGGCTACTGGCAGATTGAACTAGCCCCGGAAGCTCGGCCGAAGACAGCGTTTACCATCGGGCAAGGGCTGTGGCAGTTCCGGGTACTTCCGTTCGGCCTATGCAACGGGCCAGCGAACTTTGAGCGGCTGATGGAGCGTGTCCTGGCGGGCATTCCACGTACATGCTGCGTGGTTTACCTGGACGACATCCTGTGTCATGCAACAGACTTCACCGGTGCCATAGGACATCTGGAAAAGGTGTTCGACGCCATACGGGGTGCTGGGCTCAAACTGCACCCGAAAAAGTGCCACCTGTTCCGGAGGCAAACCGGATTCCTGGGCCATGTCGTGGGGGCCACCGGAGTGGCCACCGACCCAGCTAAGGTGGAGACGGTGAGACGTTGGCCTGTTCCGCGCGATGGTGCTGAGCTGCGGAGCTTCCTGGGCCTGGCGTCATATTACCGGCGTTTCATCCGGGACTTTGCTACAGTCGCCAGTCCGCTGCATCGTTTGACGCACAAAGGCCAGCTCTTCGAGTGGACGCGAGAGTGCGACGCGGCATTCCGGCGGCTGCGGAGGGCGCTATGTGAGGCCCCAGTGCTCGCTTTCCCTGACCCTCAACTGCCGTTCATCCTGGACACCGACGCCAGCGACGTGGGCGTCGGCGCCGTCCTCTCTCAAGCAGGCGAGCAGGGCGAGCAGGTGGTCGCATACTTCAGCCGCTCACTGGACCGAGCGGAGAAGAACTACTGCGTGACCCGCAGAGAACTGTTGGCTGTGGTGGTGGCAGTGCGCCATTTCCGAACCTACCTCTACGGCAAACGGTTCCTGCTGAGAACGGACCATGCATCGCTCACCTGGCTGCTGAACTTCAAAGAACCAGAGGGCCAGCTGGCTCGCTGGCTGGAGGCGCTCCAGGACTACGACATGGAGATTCGACACCGGGCGGGTCGCCTTCACGGCAACGCGGACGCCCTGTCCAGGCGTCCGTGTGCAGCAGACCAGTGCCAGCACTGCCACCGGAGGGAGGAGAGGAGCCTGGCCGCGGCTCAACCGGAGCCCGCTCGTCGGCTACAGGCTGCATCACCGCTGGCAGAGAGAGAGAGAGTCGCTGTTTTCAACGCTCACCAGCGTCGCGCCAACGAGAGGGTCAACGCTCGCCAACAGCACGCCAGCGAGAGACTCAACGCTCGCCAGCGCCGCGCCATCAAGAGAGCCACCGCTCGCCAGCTTCACGCCAGCGAGAGAGACAACGCACCGCAGCCCAACGCCACAACACAGCACTGCAGAGCGGCAGCTGAGGCCATGGACGCGCAGTCGCCGGTGGACGTGATGTCGAGGGAGGAGATCCGGAAGGCGCAATCGGAGGACGCCACGCTTGGCGGAGTGTGGTCATGGATCGAAGCCGGTCAGCGACCGCCATGGACTGACGTATCAGCACTCGATCCAGAGACCAAAGCGATTTATTCACAGTGGCCGGGAATAGTAGCACGTCAAGGACTGTTGTATAGACACTGGCGAGCCCCCGATCGACAATCTGACATTTTCCAGTTGCTGGTTCCTGCTGGATTACGAGCCCGTGTACTGGAACAGGTACATGGGGCTGTGGGGGCGGCTCATTTCGGCATCGCAAAAACTCTTCGTCGTTTGAGAAGCCACTTCTATTGGCCGGGATGCAGGCTGGACGTTGAACTGCATGTTCACTGCTGTGACGCCTGCACAGCGAAGAAGGGCCCCACGCGACGCTCGCACGCTCCGCTGCAGCAATACGCAGTCGGGGCTCCCATGGAGCGGGTAGCCGTCGATATCATGGGCCCACTGCCAGTCACAGAGCGGGGAAATCGCTACGTGCTCGTAGCTATGGACTATTTCACTAAGTGGCCGGAGGCGTATGCAGTGCCAGATCAGAGCGCCCACACGACAGCGGACAGACTGGTCACTGAGATGTTCTGCCGGTTTGGGGCACCGGAAGAGCTCCACAGCGACCAAGGGAGGAATTTCGAGGCGGAGGTGTTTGCTGAGGTTTGCCAGCGCATGGGCATCCGGAAAACGAGAACGACACCTCTGCATCCACAAAGCGACGGGCTGGTCGAACGGTTTAACCGGACGCTAGCAGTGCAGCTGGCCATATTGGCCGACCGCCGACAAAAGGACTGGGACTTACACTTGCCCCTGGTGCTATGGGCATATCGCACAGCGGTGCAAGAGTCAACAAAATGCACACCGGCAGCTCTGATGTTCGGGCGAGAGCTACGCACGCCGGTAGACTTGGTGTTCGGTTCGCCTCCGGAAGCGGAGATTGGAGGTAAGCCAGGGCTGGAATACTACAAGCAGCTACGCGAGAGACTCAAAGGAGTACATGAGTTGGCCCGGCAGGCTATGAGTGAAGCTGGAATACGTCAAAAGCGAGCTTACGATACGCGCTGTCGCGGCCAGGAGTTCCAGACCGGCGATAAAGTGTGGGTGTACTGCCCGGAGAGAAAGAAAGGCATTTCCCCGAAACTCACTAGCCAGTGGGTCGGGCCGTGCGATGTCTTAGAGAAACTGTCTGATGTGGTCTATCGTGTAAGACTGATTAAGCGTCGGAGAGTTGTGGCTCTCCACCGTGATCGACTGGCCCCGTATCGACCCCTGGCCTCAGCTGAGGGTCGTGGAGACTTTGACACTGACTCTGTGGAACTTGGTGACAATGGAGCTGTGGCTCTAACACCGATCACCGTGCAGCCTTCACCGGAAGTCACCGCCGCGACAGCGGGGCGCCCACAACGCCAGCGTCGCGTTCCAGCCAGGCTCATGGACTGACGTAGGGTAAGACTTGAGTCAAGGGGACATGGACTAAGTCTCGGGGGGGCTGTGTAATGATCTGAGCCTAGCTGTCATCACTGTACTCCCACAATGCTGTGCGTGTGTGTGTGTGTGTAATGTTGATGTTGGTTTAGTATGAGTAATGGCGTTTACCTTATCATGTATGTGTTAGCTGGTATAGTCTTTCTTTATGTTGTACCTCATGTGTTTACCCCGTGTATTGTATGTGACTACCCTGTTTGTGTATTGTGCTTGTTTAATTGACCTCCCTTGTGTTGCCTGTTCTATGACGTTCGTGTTTTTGGTGCGTAACCATTAAAGACCATTTTGAGACAATCTTACAGTTGTTACAATACAATTAAGTTGGGTAACGTAACTAACGTTAACGTTTTTAAACTTACCATTTGTATGTGACATGAACCTTATCAACGACAATCCCCAGCAAGTTTTCACTGTAGGCCCTACACTTCTGAAGAAAGTATATTCTTCCATTATGAACTGGAATCTACCGTGGAGGATGTCTGTGTCGTTCATTCCTCCCAGCTGCATGGCTGAGACTCATAGCTTCACAGCTTCCCCAGGAATACTTTCTAATTTGAAGAAAACTTGCGCGATATAGCTATGCTCTTCTCATCTGTGGATGCCGTCATGTTGTTCGTTGCGTCACACCTAAACCCGCCTCAAAACCAACGCTGATTGGCCGTTTGTTTGGTGAACTGCTCCAAATGTTCTCTATCGGAAAGATGCCAGACTGATCTGCGAGTGGAAAACTGAAGCTCGCGAGATCAGGATGGTCTCACGAGGCTAATATCCAGGTGCACTGCAATCAATGGGATTCCCCCTACGTCATCCCTGGGGATACCCCTTTTACAGACACACACACAGATCCACACACACACAAACATGTACACAGGCATGCACACACTCACAGGCATGCATGCACACAGGCACACGCGCGCACACACACACAGGCATCCACATACAAGCATAGGCCTAAAGTTTCAAGAGTAGGAGTCAAATTGACGTGTGGTTTATTTTTGAGGAACGAATGTACAGGACTGAGCGGCGGTCATATTTTGTACCGCTATGCGGTACATCTGGTTCTGATTTAGGCTAATGGCAAGAGTTGTGCTAATTAGGATCAGCTAGTTTAGTTAGAACAACTGCTGTAGGATGTTATTGGAGTTCTGTGAGTGTGTTAAGCTAACAGAGTTCATGTTCAAAATGTTTGCCTTTTACGTTTGCTATTTTTAATATTAATGATAACTATGTGATAGAACTTGCGTAGCCTACTTTGCTGCAATCTATGGAACAGAGTAAGGAATTAACTCACCTTACATGTGCAAAAATTATAACTTTTGTGTGTGAGAATCATTATTCTCAAAAAATTTTTTGCAAATAACCTTGTTCCCACATACTACATAAAACATTTGTTCAACAATGTGTTCAATTTGTTCAATAAAAATAGTGTGGCTTTATAAAACAAAGGAAAACTACCTCTGAAGTTTCTGTTCCATGTTTTTGCCCCTCCCCCTCCCCGTACGTCATCTTTCCGCGACAATGTTTACTGTCACCCCCTTAACGGACGGTCCATGAGGTTTGGATTTGTGCGAAGTACAGTCAATTTGTTAGTTGTTATCGTGTGTGTATTTACCAAATAGCAGCAGCAGAAAGGACGTATCCAGATGAGTTAGGCTACTTTACGGTTGTTACATAGGATAAGGGTGTTCAATGTTACAGACGTCCCAATTGGGAAGATAGCCTAGATAGACTAACCTCGTGTCTCGTCTCGGCTCTTTGAACATGAACATACTACTAAACTAACTAAATGGAGGCCAATTGTTTATCCGAAAACAAAGAATTTAAGGCCCATGAATATGTTCTCGCTGACATGTTGGAGTTGCTTCAAATCGATGTGGGCTTGGAATCAAGCCCAACCACCGGAATGGATATGAATTGTTCGGTGAGTCAGTGGTGTTCTTCGGTAACGTTATATCACTTGATCGGGCACACAATTGTAGGCCCTATTGTTGGCCTTACTTAATGTTGAGAGTATGATTACATGTTGGCAGAAAAACGTCTTGAGGAAGCAACGAAATTGGGAAAAAAGACTGGCTGCCAAAAAGATGAAAAGAAAGGCAGAAAAGCAAAGAAGAAAGAAGAATCAGACAATGGAGAAAGGTGATGCCAGAACCATGGGAACCTTTTACTTTTAGTTGGTCTGAAATGACTTATTGAACCACACTAATAATAGTAGAAGTACACACAACTACACTACACTGCAAAAAAAAAAATAAAAAACCTAACCAAGTGTTATTAATCTTAATTATTAAGATCAAAAACATCTATTTGCTATTATTTCACACAAACGTCACAGACCACTTGGAGGTGCAAACAATATCAGATTTTTGGTTGATTTGACCATCAGTTAACTTCAAAACAGACACTTTACTTAGAAATACATCATAGGAGTGATTAACGTCAAAAATCTAGACTGTAACTCAACATCTGACACCTCCAATATGTTTAGTGTTCTAAAGACATCAAATAGCCCGTTATAGTTACCAAATTGATAGCCAAGGAGCCAGAAGGGAGTTCTCATGGATGGCTATAAAAACTGTGCTTTCATTATACAACTAAACACGACAAAATACTTTTATGACCCTTGAGCCTGCTCCTTATGTGATCTCAATGGCGATGCAGCGTTTGTTTGCACCTCCATGGCATACCTGGTTACCTCCCAAAAACTCCCACAAATACCCGTATGTTTGTGTGAAAGAATTGTTTTTAGTATGAAGAGACTTACCTAGCGCTCTCTCGAAAAGATCATTTTGACTTAATTTAAGAACACTTTGACCAGTTGGTGTAGTAACCACAGGGGACAGTAACAACACTGCATCGGTATTCACTTTTTGAGACTTTTGCCAGTGTTGGTCCAATACTATGAGGTTTATAGGAGTACCAGCACTAACATTACCCCATTTATTATCCCATTTCTTGGGGGATATATTACTCAATCATTCTCATGCATGTGTCGTGTGCTTAATCAATTTCCTCTTGTCAAGACACTTTGCAGTTAAGCAAGCGGGTCATCAAGGCAATCACCAGAGAACGTCTGGCAGAGGCCAAATTATCAGGGCCAAGGCTATGCGTAGACCTTAGTATGGCGGATTGTATGTCCCACAAGGTGAGAATCTTTCAGTGACCTAGTGTATCATCCTCATGTCACACACGTATACATGCAAGACACTTGGTGACCTGCTTTTGAGCGCATATTTTTCATGAAATAGTACATCGCAGTTTCAACATTTAATATATGCTGTCTGTTCTTTTTTGCAACTAAATACATGATTATATTAGATTCGTATGTACATTTCACACAGCTTCCGAATTGTTTTTGGCAAGTTAATTCTAAGACAAGGAGTCATCCGCCAGAAACAGAGTTGACCATTCAGTGAAATCTGGGCAGATTTGACTTAGCTTGTTGTCTTGTCTGTAAATGTTAGCTCAATCAAAATAAAATGTAATAGCCTAACACTTTTGTTGTTTGTAGGAGCTAAGTCGGTTAGCAGGTCAAATCCGTAGGCTGTACGGAAGCAACCGGAAGGCTCTCTGTCCGTTCCACCTGTACCTGACAGAGTTTCAGCCGGACAGCCTGCTATACACTGAGTGCCTGCGGATGAATGATGGCTTCCACGAGTATGCGGTTGGTGTTGGTTCATCATTTAGGGTTAGATGCTAAGGACTAATAAACACACATTTATAGAAAGTTCAAACAAATAGCACCTGACTGACATTTTATATGTACAGTCACTAACTGTACATATATGTGTTTTTTGTCTGTCTGTCTGTCTGTCTGTTTGTCTGTCTCTCACTTTCTCTCCCTCTGTTAGATGGAGATGACAGAGCAGAGTTGGCTTGATTTGTTTCCAGTGGAGGATGTGATCTATTTGACCCCAGATGCTGAAAAAGGTACTGGGCTGCTAAACTGTAAATGCATTTTCTCCAAAAAGCCATTCATTAACTGTGTGCCTCACTGTCTTAAGTCACTTGCCGTAGCAGGCATCAGGTAGCAACTATGAACTTTGTTTTGGACGGCCTAGCAACACAAGTGACAACTCACATTTAGTGGGAGTTGACGCAGAGACGTTCTAAGGAATCTTTGGTTGATGGGAGCATGAAGAATACATGTACACTTCCTTCAAAATTCAGCAAAAGAATGGTATCTTAGAAGGCAGCATTTTAAGAAACATTTGATTCGGACATGCCTCGATGCCTTGCTGCCACCGAATGCTATCTTAGAAGGCAGCATATTTTCCATTTCGGAAACAGCCATGGATTCATTGATTGATTCATTCACACATCCATCCATCTATCCATCCATCAATTTATTCTCTTCAATTCATCTATTGAGACAGTTTCTTGGACACAGTGTAACCTCTTCCATGCGGAACTGATGCTGTATTTATGTACGCATCTCCCTGATGCCATTTTTTCACCTGAACTGAAAGATTTGTCATTTAGCACAAATATTAAAACCTTGATGTGTTCCAATCAGGTTCAGGAAATGATTGAACATGGCTGTAAATAGTGAAATGTATCTTTTTATGTGGGGAGTAAACATAAAGAATAATAGTCTCAATAGGCAAAAAAAAAAAAATGCAAGCACTGATGATAATGTGTGTGTGTCTCAGCTCTGGAGACTGTGGATGATGAGACGGTCTACATCCTTGGAGGTTTGGTGGATGAGAGCATACAGAAGGTGGGGCTCAGTGCTGCACTAAGGTGTTGTACCAACAATCACCATTTCCAATTTTTCTTTAAAGTGTTTGTCATTTCCTCTTGATATTAAGTCTATGGGCTGCACTAGGCGAAAACAAAACCATGCTCGTGGGGCGGTGGTAGCGTAGTGGCTATGCAGCTGGGCTAGTATACAGTAGCCTGAAAAGTCGCAGGTTCAATACCCAGCTTCCACCGTTGTGCCCTTGAGCAATGCACTTAACATCCGAGTTGTTCTGGGGACAATGATCCTTGTATTGAAATTAACATATGTAAAGGGCCGTTCACACCAGGAACGATAACTATAATCCTAACGATTAAGGCGTCCACACTGACCAACGATAAGCAAAGTCTCGCCTTGTGTTAAAGGACAATTCCGGCGCAAAATGAACCTAGGGGTTAATAACACATGTGTACTGAGTTCGACCGTTCTTTGGGATATGTTCATGCTAATCAAATGTGACCAGTTTTATAGCAAACTGCTAATTAGCTTTTAACGCTATTCCTAGGGGCACAGAGTAAAGTAAAAAGAAATTGCTACTACACTTCGACGGGAACATAATGAGGGTCCCTACATGTAAACCGAAGCATTAAGAACTTTGTAAGTGAACAGACAGTTTATTAAAAAAGATATAGTTTAGAAGTACAGTACGTATACAGGCAATACATGCGGGTGCCATCTTGGAAAAAGTCACGTGACAGTTCAGCTCACGTTGCACGACATTGGACTGGTTGAATGCCGTGCAACGTGAGCTGATCTGTCACGTGACTTTTTCCATTACCAAAAACTCTGTTTGAACCCAAGGAAGATACAAGGAGTTAAAACACATGGCTATGTAAACCAATGGCATTTTCTCCCGGAAGCCAGGCTTCCCCTATTTCGTCCGACAATTTTTTATTTAATTGTTTTACGATTTTATTCATTCTTCTGTGCTGCACTGTCATCTCTCTCCTGTTTTCATTTAGTATTTTGCAATGAGTGAAACAACAGTAGTAGTGAATATACAGTATTACACTCTTGTCATCTCCAAGGCATATAAAAAAAAAAAGGTTTGGTTCCTGTTGGTTGTCAGTTGAGGCCATGGGTCGGTAGGGAATTTGTTTTTTGTTTTTTCATATTAAGTTCATATCTTTTTAATAATTCATAGTCTGTGGCCTGCATAATTACTAATATCCAAGTAAGTATCTAGTAATTTCATATTGATTTAAACTATTTGACTAGACTTCTGTTTAATGTCATTACATTGGTGGTGTACGTCTAATTGACTGCCTGCCCCTTTGAGGACGTGCGAGTAGCCTAATTACATTTCTGAGTGGATTGGAAGGCTTGCATCTCACTGTGTTCGGCTACGAGTGTAAATCACTTTTGCATAGTGCATTTGTGGATGCAATTGGGAATGTCTTCCATGTCATTAGTTAAAATAAATGTTAAAAAAAAACAACTCGAATGAAATTATTCTTGGATCATAGAAGAGGTAAATGTCTTGCAATTTTATTAATTTCTATGATTTTGGTAGCACTACTCAAACTAAGCCCACAAGCTAGCAAACATAAGCTTGACATAAACATGACATAAGCTAAAAGGACATATCCAGGTAAACGTTTGCCAATGGGTTGCATAGCCTACTCAAATGTCAGTAAACCAAGTAGGCCTTAATTAACTTACTTTCATAGCCTAGGTAGGTTAGCAACACCAGGTTGAGAGATGCAAGTAAGCAGATCGTTAACGTTAGCCTTCTATTTATTGTCATCAAAACTGCAGAGGAACGAACACTTAGGGCAGTCTTTGGCGTCATATGCAGAAGGTGCAGAAGTAAGTGTGCCATCTGGCTCAATATTCTGCGCGAGGGACTGTTGCGGTAGGTGACATTTCACAGTGAAACTACAATGATTGGTCAAATTTGCGAAAAAGTTGCGGTGTTTGGACAAAATTGCGAGTGCCTTGGTAAGTGACGAAAACAATCGTCTTCGTGAACAGCTGTGCATAGGCTACTTTGTAACAGAGAGAATACGCTCATCCCTATACATAACGCAAGGGGTAATTAATGTAATTATAGTTCGCCTTTTATTTGTGGATTTATTTAATGTAGCCTAGACTATTTAGTGTTATTTCTTCCCCAAGCTCATAAAATAAATTTGGGTCGCACATAAATTGACAGGGTCGGTCGGAAACCGGAACCCAAGAAAAAAATTTTTTATGCCCAAGTGGAATCCATATCACTACGTAATATGGGGAAAAAGGGCGATCGACCAATCAAATTAGGTGTAGTTACGGTCATTGTCAAACTGTGATTCATCAGCACCTTAGAAAGGGAAGCAATCCTCCTAGTCCAGGGGTGGGCAAACTGCGGGCCGGATCCGGCCCGCCAAGCACTTAAATCCGGCCTGCCGAGCATCTCATTTGGTTATCAGGTTGCTCGCTATTTTTTTCCTGCGATAGAGACGACGTTGGTTAGCTCTACTGCAAACTGCTTTTCGCTCTTCTTAGAGAACGTTTACAATGTCAATCTCCAGAGAGCTATATCTACTGACAAGGTAATATTTCACGATTCTCGCGGGGCGCCGCTCTTGGAAGTTGCATGGCTGGTTTTCTCTGTATGGACTCGCTACATCTATGCTGTATAGCTATGCTAGGTGAACGTTTTGCCTATTACAACTTTGTTTACCTAGTGTGCCTTTAAAAAGAAACTGTGCAGTTTTGGCAATTTCTTCGCTTTTTGCCTTAGCTGGTAAGTCCCCATAGGTATCTATGGTAAGTCCCGCCCATCCGCTAAACCCCCAGTGGACCTTACGTTTTTAAATTGTCCTAAAATTGTTGAGAGAATTGCTTTAAAACATAAACTGTTCACCATGTTGTTAGTCGCTTTGGTTTAAAATGCATCAGCCAAATGTAATGTAATGTAATGTAATGTAATGTAAAGTGAGTGAGTGTGTGAGATCACATGGGCTCAGATGGGTATGAATAATTTTATGTAAGCAAACGGCATACAGGGAGTTTTTATTGTTGAGGTTAGACATGATAAAACACCCCAACATCTTACATCTTAACCCGTGATTCAGTGCTGCCAAAAATCCGCTTATCCTCTCTCTCTTGTCCTGAGCTGTGCTGTGTGATCTGGTCCTGCGCTGTGCTGTGTGAGAGGAGGAGTGACTACGGTAGAGCGGAGAAAGCCAACGTGTGCTTCTTTTACCGATATACTTAACGATATCTTTTGTATTACTTCTCCAAATAACATCAAACTTGGCACTGCTCTTACTCGTGCCCGTAGCAAGACACTCGTCAAGTTTAAAATCAATCGGACTAACGGTTCGACAGATACTTATCCTGTGTATGAGGGGGAGTGGCTACAGTACAGCGGCCAAAGCCAATGTGTGCTTCTTTTACCTATATATATGTATGTAACGATATCTTTTGCATTTAGGGATGCACGATATTGAATTTTAGCCGATATCCGATATGCCGATATTTACAAGCTCATTTTGGCCAATTGCCGTTGCCAATACCGATATTCACCTCTAATTTTTATTAATTGAAAAGTTTCTAGCCTGACGAGCCAGACCCACATTAAAATGTAGGGTCTGGGCACTCACCATTCGCAGTGCTCAGTCCGCGGGGTGGGATAATCGGTTGTCTTTCAAATTCCCTCTGCACGCAATAGGGCAGCGCTATGAGTCCCATGCGTTTTCCCACCAGCGGAGCTAGGTGGCTAGTTCAAACTTTTGCCAACTTAAAAAAAAGCTTAACTCGTGTCAGACTGTTCGCCAACAGCAACATCCATCTTCTTTGTTTTCAAGTAGCAGGGAATTCAAGCCAAACCGTTACAACTCTGCCATCAATCATTATGTTAAGCCCGCCTAACGACTATACACGAATTGATTGGCCTGATAGAAGTTTAATTTTTCGAGCTCACAAGCCAACGGAGAGTTGCTAGACTAGCCCTGGCAGCAAATGTAATTTGCAAATGTAATTTGCTGCTGCTAGGGTGCGTCTAGATTTCTAGGCTAAAAAGTTTCTCCTGTACAGTACTACAATTAACCTGTTATTATGATAGTGTAGGCTACCTGCTGTCGATACGGGACATTAAAAACTTTACTTTGATTTAACCTTGTATCATTTTAGAAATAGACATTCACTCATGAAAAGTATTTAAATTATTTCAAAAATGGCACATTTATTAAGTAGCAGCTAGCCTAACATTTTCACATAAACATATAAATGTCATACTTGAACAGTAGCCTACAAGACAGTTCCCCAAGAACTATGTTGTTGACAATAAGACACATTGTTCTCAAATGAACAGAAATGCAGCTGTAACCCTGTAAACTTAAGAGTAAAATGAATGAGACCTACAACACATAGGCTAGTAACTTTACAGCTAGCCTTTGTTCTGGACTTCATGAAACTCACGCTAGCTTTCTAACGTTAGCTAACGTTACACACTTTGGAAACTGATTGCATTGTAAACAAAAGCTTAGCAATGAGTCATCACGGTGGTGCCGCTTTTTCTGGCTTAGTGCGTTGTAGAGTTCAGGGTGATGGCTCTTAAGATGTGTAACTAAATTGGTAACGTTAAAAGAGTCTAGCAATTTTGTTATCAGTTTCCGGAATTTGGAAATACTGCCACACAGCCATGCTGAAGTATGTTGTCAGCGCTCATAGTAACTGAAAGTAATTGTAGGTGAATAATTACTTAATATTGATCTTAGACTGGCGAACTTCAGGAAAACTCAGGAATCAGGTTTATTCTGTTACAAGCTGAGAGGGTACAAAAAAGGTCTATAGTCTATGTAGGCCTATCCCAGGCCTGAAAGGCCTAGGTTGGCCTGTAGCCAACTCCTCTCTTCCGCTCTACATCCTTAGTCTGACAATCCAAAATCTGATCTCACAAACATTGCAGTTTAGTTACTTTTAAATGGTTTAAACAAAGAACAAAATGGCGCCAAGAACAAGCCCACTTGATTGGTTCTACAGTTGGTATCAGACACACCTACTCACACCCACTTCACACCTATGAATTCTTGTCAGAATAGCATGAGGAGAGATATCTTATATATCAGAAATATCACTTATAGAATATTCCAAACATTCTCACAATCACATCATTACAATCCTTGTAATGAGACTATCAAAATGATACCAGACATGAATACATTTACATTTCATGATACATGGATACATTATATCAAGGAAGCATCCTTTGTCTTGTGTAAGTGATAGGCCTTAAACCAGCACATTAGCATTCCATTGGGGGAGGGGATAGTGTCTTTGTTTAAAACCAAGATGGGTTACATGGCTAACTAAAAGTAGTCTTGAAGTTAAATTATTATCCATTTTAACCATACATTTTATTGCTATCATAACATAAACATTTGCTTCATGTGCGCATAATTAACAGAGGGGTATTTCACAAAACCTAGATAAGGAATTAAGCTGGGATTTTTTGGTTATCCTGGATGAATTTAGCCCTGACTTGGTTTCACAAAAGAGATAGTACCCTTCAGAATTATTGGCACCTCTGCTGATGTTGACTAAAAAGAGGAATATAAAATCATCTTTTGGAAATTTATCTTAATGCCTTAATGGGGCTATTATTAGGTCCTTAAAGGTTGGATATTTCCTCTTTTTTTTTTTCTTTAAGATCAATTTCCAAACAATGATTTTATATTCCTCTTTTTAGTCAACTTTAGCAGAGGTTCCAATAATTATGGACGTTGCGTGCTGAGACAAGGAAGCACTCACTTGTGGGTGCATACGTAAATTGGTCTACCACACCTACTCCTGCTGTTTTACAGAAATAGCCATGATTCCCCATTCTAAAAAGGAAAACTTTACTTCATTGTTAGTCTATATTAAAGGCGGTTGTTCACTTTGTGTGAATGATGCTATTTTTCGTGTCTTTTTTATTCCAACCATGAGTTCTTTGGGGGAGAAACTAGAACGCGCACGTATCCTAAATTACTTACACCTGGCTTCACATAGTCGCTCCTACTCATCCTAGATTGGCATTAGTGAAACAAGTTGAGCTAGGATGACCACACAACACTGTCAAACCTCGCTTTATCACTTAACTTGGATATCTTAATTCTGCTTTTGTGAAATACCCCTCTGGTCACCTTATTGGCCAGGCACATCGGCAGAAATGTCCATATCAGCCGATGCCGATAATTAAGTTATGAAGCTTTTATCTGCAGATACCAATGTCAGGCCGATATCATCGTGCATCCCTATTTGCATTACTTATCCAAACAACGTCAAACTTGACACTACACTTACTCGTGCCCGTAGCAAGACATCTGTCAAGTTTGAAATCAATCGGACCATCGGTTAGAGAGATATGCGAATAACACACACACACACACACACACACACACACACACACACTGTCCCGCTGTATAATGAACAAAGCCAAAAGCAATCACCCAGCTACAAAATGATAACCAAACCAAACTGCCTGGCACAGAACGACATTGACAGTAAATGTGAATGTGTGTGCACAAGGATTACAGACTTCTGAAGAACTATCTTTTTTGTTCAGGGAAATGTGCCAGGGATTTGAGTTACACGCATGTGTGTGTGTGTGTGTGTGTGTGTGTGTGGTGGTAGTAGTAGGAGGGGTGAATGGGGTTGCACAAGGATTACAGATTTCTGAAGAACTGTCTTTTTTTATCTTCAGGGAAATGAGTCATGGATTTCAGTTACAGACACAATCCCACACACATTTTAATGTTTTTATTTGGACCTTAACACAGGGGAAGAATTTACAGATCCAAACATGATGGAAGTATGTTACAGGTCTAATCAAACACAGAATGCATTGTGCTATTTTCATTCTTTCTGCACAAGTGATTATGGGTAAAATGGCATTGCCGTTTCCAAATGCCCAAGACTCCCAAACACAAGAATGATATGTCTGCATTGAAACCCCAGGTTTGTAATACTGTCAGCAAGTGGCTTAGCCTAGAAATCTAGACGCGCCCCTAGCGGCAGCAAATTACATTTGCTGCCAGGGCTAGTCTAGCAACTCTCCGTTGGCTTGTGAGCTCCAGAAATTGAAACTCAATCAGGCCAATGAAATCGTGTATAGAGTCGTTAGGTGGGCTTAACATAATGATTGATGGCAGAGTTGCAACAGTTTGGCTTGAATTCCCTGCTACTTGAAAACAAATAAGATGGATGTTGCTGTTGGCGAACAGTGTGACACGAGTTAAGCTTTTATTAAGTTGGCAAACATTTGAATTAGCCAACTATATGAGGGCCATTGTGTGTGTGTGTGTGTGTGTGTGTGTGTGAGAGAGGGGGGGGGGGGATGTATGAGGTTGCACAAGGATTACAAATTTCTGAAGAAATGAGTCATGGATTTCAGTTACAGACACAATCCCACACACATTTTAATGTTTTTATTTGGACCTTAACAGAGGGGAAGAATTTACAGATCCAAACATGATGGAAAAATCATAGAGGGGGGGGGGGTGTATGGGGTTGTGCATGGATTACAGATTTCCTGTCTTTTTTTGTTCGGTATGTGTTTTTAATTACATTTATATTGCTTTGTTTGGATCTGAAAGGCAGTGCAAGAAAATAATGTTTCCCACGGGAAGTGAGACTGAGTGATCGGTGATTTGGAGAACTACTCTTGTAGGTTGAGGCCCACTTTTTTTCTCTTTTTTTTTTTCTTAATGTTTTTTGGCCTTAGGCCAGGAAGCGAGTGGGAGAAAGAGAGATGGGGTGGGAACGTGAAACTAACCGGATCGGACTCAAACCCGGGTCCCCATGGGCACGGGTGCTGTAGCCCAGTGTTTTTCAACCTTTTTTGTGCCACGGCACACTTTTGACACTTAAAATGTCCCACGGCACACTAACATCCTGTGTGAAGAATAAATGAACATACCATAGCCTAAAATTTCAAATAATACACAGATATGGCCATATTATGGCTTCTATGCAAGACCTGCTCAATAAAACAAGCGCCCTCTGTTTCATTTGTAGGTGACTATATCTAATTTCATTGTTGTTATGAACTGGATATGTGACGATTCTGTGAATACTGGATATGGGGCCCCAGTTGTACAATGCCTGCATACCACAAATAGTGCAATCATACAATCAATGAGAGCATGTGGTTATAAATTCTTTGATGCAACAGTTGCTTGTCTGGACCAGTGAGTGACATTTGGGTAATTTTCTGCGGCACACCTGATGATCTCTCATGGCACACTAGTGTGCCCCGGCACAGTGGTTGAAAAACACTGCTGTAGCCAGTTGCACCACAGAGCTCCCCCAGGCTCTCACATTTTTAATCTGGAGCTGGTGGGTTGTGTTGTCTTTATTGAGGATCGCAAGAGTGGATCTGTTATTAAATTCTCGTTGAGAGCGACTATTGATCCGTCGGGTCCCAGCCAGGACAGCTATAGTTCTCTGCGGTGGCAGAGTTAATTTAATCCAGCCAGTCGAAGCGCACTCTGAATCCGGCTGCTTTGAGGTCCAGTTTTCCGTTCTGCTTTAGTTTGAACCCTAGAAACTGAGGCTCCTTTTTGGAAGCAGAAGGTATTTTGTGCCGCTGTAGATGTACAGTTTAGAACAAAACTAGATGTACCGCAGAGCGGTACAAAATATGACCGCCGCCCAGTCCAGCAAATTTTTTCCACTAAAAGAAATCACGCTGAAAGGCCTATATGATTCTAACTGTCTCACTAAATTGCATTATCTGGTATCTGCTAGACAACAAGTACCAAAACATGATTAGTTCATAGATTTCACATGTAAAATTAATTTTATACAACCCCACCTCCATCTTGCCTGTTCATAATTCTGAGAAATTCTTGATTGTTTGTGTTATGTTTATGTTATGTGTGTGTGTGTGAGTGTGTGTGTGTGTGTGTGTGTGTGCGTGCTTGTGTGTGTGCCTGCGTATGTGCCTGTGCATGCAAGCGTACATATGTCTACTGTGTGAGTATGTGTCATACGTATGATTACTGTGAATGTATGTGTGTGTGTGTGTATCTGTTTGTGCACATGTGTGCACATGAAATGGGTTAACATGACCCCTTGAGATCAACATACAAAAAAAAAATGGTCCTCCTAAACCCTAGGGTTTTCGAGATATTCACAGAAAACTGTGTCTGCCCTACCCTCCTTTCGGGGGGTCCAGTCCAGCGGGGGGGCTACAGAACAAAACCAAAAACAATGGTTCCATGCTATCCATGTGGGGTTACATGCCCACCAAGTTTCGTGTACCCCGGTCTTTCAGTGTCCCGGGACTCATTGACGGAAATTTGGGCATGCGAAAAAGATAAAAAAAAAACAAAAAAAACAAAAAAAAAAACAATTCTGACTAAACCTATATGACCGCCGCTTCGCTGCGCGGCGGTCATAATTATTCATACCCCTGACAAATATTGATTTAATATTGATTTTCTCTTGACCAATATGTTTGTTCTGACTACAAATGACACTGTCATATGCCAAAAGGTTACAAGACAATGTGGGAGAAACATGGAACCAAAAAATGATTTTTATTCGAGCAATGGCATGTCCAGAATTATTCATACCCTTTTTAAATAATCAATGGAAACGTCTTTATTTGCCATCAAAGCTCTCAAAATGGTTCTTATAATACCTACCAAGCCTCTCCATGTCTCTACAATGATTCTAGATTGCACCTTTTTAACAGCAATCCGGGTTTTGAGGCAGAAACAATTATTTGCCATCACTCAGGCCTTGTGCTCACTTTTTTGACAGATTGAGGTCTGAACTCTGGCTGGGCCACTCTATTATTTTGTTTTCTTTTAATCATTTCTTGCTTTGTTTGACTGTATGTTTTGGATCATTGTATGGTTTAATGGTCCAATGAGGCCTATTGGGGCAGGTCTCTCGGCACACTGCCTGATCTTTTCCTCCAGAATCTTAGTGTAGCCTCTTGCTTTAGTGTTATCATTTACTTTGAGAAGGTCTCCAATGACAGCTGGCTGAACCATTAAGACAACATAATTCACATTAGAATTAACTAAGCCTGGCTGTTAGCCTGGTCGGGACCAAGCTAGGTGCAGAGAATAAATCCCCATGGTAACTTATGTGCACTGCAAAAAACTGCTTATCTAATAAAATCTAACCAAGATTATTAATTTTATATCAAGATATAACAAAAAATAGTTTGTATTGTTTTCCAGTATAAAGATACTTTCCTGGTGCTTTCTCATGAAATCATTTGACTTAATTTAAGAAAAGTTTGTAAAGCAAATTTTTCTGCCAGTGTGTTAAGTAAATAATAATAAGTAATTGATACGACTCTTTAAAATCAGTCAAAGTCTTTTTAAATTAAGTCAAAATGATCTTTCGAGAGAGTGCTAGGTAAGTCTTTTTTCATACTAAAAACAATACCAAATAGATTTTTTTGATCTTTTTATAAGATTAATAACACTTGGTTTGCCATCTCTTTTGTGAAACCAAGTCAAGGCTACATTTGTCCAGGATAACCAATCTAGGTTTTGTTAAATACCCCTCTGGTGTGTCATGACAAAGCCTCCCATGAAGTATGACATGTAAATAGGTGCCTGGGTTTTAAAAAAACTCAACTTCATAGATCATCAACTCAGGACCGAACCAGAGAGTGTAACTTCAGCTTTTGTGTTGTAATTTGAGTGGAAAGGAGCTTTAAAACAACATGAAAGTCATTTCTCTGTGATTAAAACTGAGGGAGATTGACAAAGTCAGATCTCACATAGAAACCTGATTTGTCTCAATTTGCCCCAAGTTTAGCTCAGACCTGGCGGAGAAAGTTAATTGTCAACACCATTATCACCACGGTCATGGCCTGGTGTTGCTAAATGAGGTCATTCTGTGTACTCCCAGTTCACTAACGTTTGTTTGTTTTACTGCAAGGCTGCAATACTGGTGATTTTAGTTTTTGTTTGGATATTTCATGTGAACCCTGAGAGAAATTAATCTTTCTTCAAACTGTTTATGTGTAACTTTAGCAGAAAGCTAGCAATGTGTGAAGCATAATTGAAATGCCAGTAATGTCAAGAAGAAAGGGGGACTTCCATGGAAGAAGACATACTAGTACAATGAATAGTTCAGTATCAATAATTATAACTGCCGTATTTTCCAGACTATAAGTCACACTTTTTTCATAGTTTGGCTGGTCCTGCGACTTATATATCAAAATAATTTAACATGTTTTAAAATGTTAGTCAGTATGAATTGACATGAACCCTACATGAAACATTACCGTCTACAGCCACGAGAGGGCGCTCTAGGCTAGTGGAATGAGATCGAGAGCTTGGTGAACTTGCGACAGGTCGAACATTTTTTTTGTACTGTTAAAGTTAAAGGGGGTTCGGGGGTGTCACCACTGGGAAAATGTATTAAATATTGTTATGTAAATGCACAAGTTTGGCACAGTCAGAGATTAGGGCTTGCACTATGCCTAAAACACACTTTTTTTGACTGATGCGACTTAAACTGTAACATCAACAAAAACTGACTACTCTATCACACTCCTATGCAGAAGATGACATACTCCCGTGCTCTGGAAGCTGGGGTGCATACAGCACGGCTACCCATTGAGGAGCATATGGTACGCCGCCCCAACGCCAAGAACTTCCACTCCAAGATCTTGGCCATTAATCAAGGTAACCAATTATGTCCCTTCTTTAGAGTGCTAAAGTAAGGTATTGTGTATAAGCAAAAAATACAAGGAACACAGCATTCTCAAACACCTAAACAAGGGCTTTTACTTTAATCTCTTCATGACTACTCTTCTTTGGGGGGCTTTTATGCTTTTAGTTTGACAGGTCAGTGGAGAAAGTTACAGGAAGTGAGTGGCCCTTATGAAAATTAACCATGATCCATGGTTTTACTATGTTTTTTTGGGTAACCATGATGACCATAGTTTATCACTATAGTTGATAAAAAAAAAGCATTGTGCCCCATGTAAGGATTGAACTAACAACCTTCAGATTATGAGACTGACCCAGTACCTACTGCACTAATGAGGCCTCAGCTGCAGATGTCAGTACGGAGAGCTCATTTTCAACTTGACAGTGTTTCAAGTGTTTTGGTTTTAAACTTGACAGTGTTTTACAGTGTTTGGTTTGAAAGTCAACTCAATAACATGTGGGCTGAACTTAAAATTGTAAGTTATGGTCCTACTGTAACTGCAGCAGTTAGGGATTATGGGTAAGTGTCACTTTCTTGTTTATAATGTTTATTTTTTTCCTCATTACTCTTTATTGTGGCTTTTTTATGTGTATGACATAGAACAACTGATGAGCAAAATGACTGTGTAAGGGATTTTCAGAGTATTGTCAAGATTACCATTGAGGGGAAGACCATTATTGAAATAGATGGACATTTTAGAGAGTAGACATATTTCTTCTTTGGCCCTATGACTGACAGTAATTCTGGGCCCCCCAATAATATGTAGTATTATCGGGCAGGCAGAGGGGGCTCTCTGGGGATTAGGGATTACCCAGGCTGGACTCAAACCCGGGTCCGCGCACGTGGACCTGAATATGGTACGTGCGCTGTAGCCAGTTGCACCACAACGGTCATTGCTTTTCCATTTCTCATTCGCCACTTCTGCATAGTCTGTTCCCTCCTTATGTAAAACAATCTTGGGCTTGTGTGTTTGCTTTGGCAATATAAGTGTGTACACTACACACATGATGAATGATATAAGAAATCAGAACACATATATATATATAAATACATACATACAGGTAAACTAAAGGAACCAGATTTGCGTGTGTGCGTGCACGCACAGGATTGCAGACTTCTGAAGAACTGTCTTTTTTGTTCTTCAGGGAAATGTGCCACTGATACCACACACACACACACACACACACACACGCTGAGCTGAGCAAAGTAAGGTTGAAGGTGGAAGTAAATGAAGATTCTAAAAACGCTATATCCACCATTTTAATGAATTTTCATAAATATTTGTTTACATTTTGTTTTCCAAGTAATTTCAGTAGAGCTGTAATTACGTATTGTTATTTGATTTATCTTCACTCAATCAAAACAACACAACTGCAATTTTAATTACCTGAAATACACAATTAGAAAACCTGGCTTTTAAATGTTTTTAAATGTTTTTTTTTTGGAACGAAAGTTCTCAGTTCTGAGTACAGGAATCATCTAACGACAGGGCTCAAGTGTGATTCATGATTAATTTGTGTGTGTATGTGCAAGGATTACAGAACTCTTTTTTTTTGTTCTTCAGGGAAATGTGCCACTGATTTAGGTTACACACACACACATAGTCTGGGCTGTATTTGAGGTCTTTCCAAAAATTGATTGACCTTTTTTGATCTCTCTTTCTCTTTCTCTCTCTATCTCCCTCTCTTTCTCTCTCTATCTCTCTCACTCTCTCTGTCACCACAGTGTTTGAGATCCTCTTGGTGTACCGTGAAACGGGGAGCTGGGAGAAGGCGCTTCCTGTAGGGGTGCCTGCTGGGAAGGGCTACATGCTGGCGACGGAGACCACTGCAGCTGCTGCTGAGGTCAAGCCCATCTGCGTGTCGTAGCCCCCTTGATCATGCCAGCCCTCCCATTCTGCCATCAAACCCTCATGTTCCCAGTCGATTGATGGTCTTTTGGGCCCCCACTGTCGACTTCAAGGCAGCGCTGCCACCGTCCACTTCAAGGCACCTAAATCCGAACCCTTGCCAAACCCTAGTGCCTCCCAGGCAACACTGCCTTGAATTTGACAGTGGGGGCCCAAAAGACCATACAACTTCCCAGTCACCAGCCTCTTGTGACGGGGATGTAAAGGGGGAATATTGCCTGTGATGTCACGATGTCCTACAAGACATCTGAAGGATCTACAACTGTTATAGGAGGCAAAGATGGAGATGATGAAGATGATGTGTACACTCACCCTCCCACAAGCTGAATGTTTTATCTGTTAATTGTATTATTTTATTGTTGTTATTGTTTGTTTATCAGGATTTTTTTTCTGCTTTACCTTTTTTATTTGGATATACATTACTTAAATAAAAGTTGAAATATGAACGAGTACTGTGGCTGAGATAAAACGCCATGGTAATACTCGTATCCAGTAAGAGGGGAGATTGTTTCATGTTGATCATATTCGGCCTCTGCAGTTGCTTGCTGCAAAAATCAATGGGAGACTGCTAGTCTCTGGGTCTGGAACTAGGTCTTCTTATAAAATATACAGTATATTCTGTAGGCCTATGTGAAGGATATGTGTAAAATATTCTAACATAAAAGATTTCTATTAGTAGAATAAGATTTTATGTTTACACTTTTGGCTGTTTCTTGAAATTAGACAAACATGTCACAGATGGTGGTAGAGGTGACGTTTTCCCACTTCAAGTGTTTTTGTTATTCAGTTGAACTGCTATTATCTATATGATTAAGGGATTAAGATAAATCACTTCTACATAGACATACTGTACATTCTATATGTGGAAAAAGGTTGAAAATGAATGAAAAAGGTTGGTGGGTGTCTACCCATTGTCCGTTCGCTTGGCTTCAATTTACTCAGTATCCACATTCCAATTTCAACATTTATTTTTATGCTCACCGTGTGATTATCGGTTAACTAATCTGCGGATGATCTTTGAGGGAAATAGAGTAAGTGATCGGCTGTGCTTTTGTAGAGCACAACTTTCTACTAAATCACAAATGAGGAGACCATGAAGGCCATGTCTGTGTCGTCTACCTGAGCTCTTACAACAAACTTAAGCTCATTCGGGTAATCCTGCCTGCTAATATCAATTTCGTTTTAATGTAACATTACAGTCCCTTTGGTGCATTTCTCAGATCGGAATTGAAATTCTCGAAACTGCTTGTTCAAACTCCATATCATCTTCTCACTTGTGCACATCATAAAAGCAATTATTGTAGCTTCAAACAAACAACTGCTTCAGTGGGCATACATCCATGCAACTGATTGTGTGCAAATGTCTGCTGCATGTTGCTGCACAATACTGGTTCCATGCTGAATAGTCCTACTCCATAAAACACATAGGCCTGATTTCATAACTTAAGTCATGACAGTTCTTAATCTCTCAAACATATTTTATGTCAACAGAAATATAGGCTATGGCCTTTTTTTCCTGCAGGGACAGTCTGTTAGCAAATTTGCAGTACAAACAGTATCCTAGGCTACAATACAGTAACATACAGTATACAGTATTTTGAGCAAGACGTGCTTTTGCAGGTATAGGTCTACTATTTTGCAGATTGGTTGGCAATAATTGTTTTAAGACATGCACTAAATATTTTAGTCAGTTTTTCTCAGTCGCATGCTGCATTTCTCAAATCATAATGAACATTTGCACAGGCTACATTTCTCAAAACAATTAGTGCAAACTGCACTGCATTTATAACCTGCAAAAGTGTGTATCTTGCTCAAAATACTTTACAATACCTGCAAATGTTCAACAAAAGGGTCAGTGCAATCTAAATGACATGTCATGGTGCTATTGTTTATGTCAACATAGTCACACTTGTCAGTATTACAGTTTTATTTACTCTGTACATATTTTCTAATTAACAATGAGCAAGGCAGCACTATTTTCTATTTCAAAACTACAAAGTTACACATTATTGTATCGAGGGGGTTGATTGCAAGACAGTGGATGTGTTTCAAAGTCTTTACTGTTGACAGACAGACATTGTGACATTGTAAAGAAAACAAAGGCTTTTACAGCATTGTACAAATGAAAAATGACCATTACAGTAACCTAAAACACCCCTTGGTCAGAGCTGTGCACCACTGTACATCTTGACAACTGACAAATAATAATGACAACTAGTTCAATACATTTGCATGTAATGACACAAGCGATGCAATGAGGCCATTATTTTATGGGGTAAGACTATTCAGCAGGGAACCACTAAGATAGCAAAAGGCTGGCGGACCACTGTTGGCCCACTGGAGGCAGATCTGGCGGTCCGCTGGCGTTATGCTCATTGGTTCTCTGGCAGGTTGCAGACAAATACATTATAGACAAATATATATTTTGCCACAATTGGTCTAAAATCTTTTTCATTTGTTCAGTTATACTCCATATAATTTTAATAACATTTCATGTCTTTTCTTAAGTTAAATTTAAAGAGATGGTGATCCAAAGGCGGACCACATGGCAATCCACCGGCAGCATAGGCCTACCATCTGATTTTGCTATCTGGGCAGCATAGTGCATTTTGACCAACATGATATTAGTCATTGAAAATTAAAAAACAGCAGACATTTGTAGCCTACAAAATCAGTTGCATGGATGTAGGCTACGCATTGCTATTTGTTAAAAATGGAGAGAAGCTGATTAAATGATGTGCACAAGTAATAAGATTATATGGAATTTGAACAAACAGATTTGAGAATTACCATTCTAATCTGAGAAATGTGCCAAAGCAGCTAAGAAAACACTAATGATTTGAGAAACGCACCACAGTAGGCTACAGTGTCGAAGAAAGCTCTCCACACGATGGCAGTGTTGTCGAAGTTTGGAAACCCATTGCGGTAGTTCTTCAGATTAGGCAGCGAATGCACATTTGCGTTCGTTCGGCTATTAAATAGGCTACACGTAAACACATGTAAAACCGTTTGCGGAATGGTTGCTAGACCGATTCTTTGCATAGGCTGACACATGATGTTCACAACATAGCCAGAGAAGTTATTTTGAGCTGTGTGGTAGCCTACATTCTCACAATATTGAGAAATAACCGGCCCTCTTCTGTTTAAGTTTTGTTAATAAGGGGATATACGGCTAACGCACGAGTGTAAAGTGTATATCTAAAGTCAGTGATTAATTAGTTATATTGTAGGTTAGCCTATTTCCGTCTCCTACTCTTGCCTTCGATAAGAAGTCATCATGTGACCGAAATCATGTGTATGCGCAAACATTCAACACCAGATAAAACCTATTGTAGCCTATTACGAAGAAATAAAATTATGGTGATGCAGGTTCCTATGTCTACAAATGAATTAATTATACAGGTATAACGGTGGTGAAGTTATAGCTAATTAAAAAAACACCAACCGGCACTAACCAATCAGAAACACCCAGTGTTTAGCGAAGGGCATTGTGGGATTGATACAACTTTTGCGAACATGTTTTTTTAATGTCATGTTTTATATTGACATGTATATGACGAAATGCTCAGAGATCATTCAGCAATAACATAGTGCGAGCCCTCAAAAGCAGAGTATACCTGTCTTTTCTTGGGCACGAGGCAGCGCTGAGCACCCGAAAGGCACTCACGTATAGACCGGACACCCTCATGGTGAAGACCGAGCAAGCGAAAGGCTCTGCTCGCGTCGCCTCTGTTACGTTAAGACTATACTTTCAGGGATCATTTCTATAGTCCTTGACTTGGAAATACGTTTCGAAAGTGTTGTGTCTCGCTATTCATGATGATGAGCTATAATGCTTTTCTTTGAGCGCGAATCGGACAGAGATCGAGACTTTTGTCTCTGGTCTACTGTCATTGATGACCGTTCCTGCTCTCTGTCGGGGGGCAGGAGAAGAGAAGCATTGTCAGAGTGATAGCGCACATGTCTGTTGAAAGTCAGTGTCAACAAGGTGCACTGAGAAGCCACGCTCAGCCTAGACGTCTGATGAGTTGCTCCTTTCTTCATAACACAGCTCTCTGTCATCTCTCAGAAATATTACCCGCAGTGACTGATCTGTGCATTGACTCTCTCTTTGCTGTTTGACGCTAGCGCTCTGCCTCCTTCCACAACACAGCTCCAGCGTCAATGCTATGGCGCCCTTTTCATGCTCTCTTGATGCCTCGTCACGCCTCTGATGACGCCCTCAAAAGCAGAGTAGATGGGATACCTGTCTTTTCTTGGGCGCGAGGCAGCGCTCAGCACCCGAAAGGCACTCACGTATAGACCGGACACCCTCATGGTGAAGACCGAGCAAGCGAAAGGCCCTGCTCGCGTCGCCTCTGTTACGTTAAGACTATACTTTCAGGGATCATTTCTATAGTCCTCGACTTGGAAATACGTTTCGAAAGTGTTGTGTCTCGCTATTCATGATGATGAGCTATAATGCTTTTCTTTGAGCGCGAATCGGACAGAGATCGAGACTTTTGTCTCTGGTCTGCTGTCATTGATGACCGTTCCTGCTCTCTGTCGGGGGGCAGGAGAAGAGAAGCATTGTCAGAGTGATAGCGCACATGTCTGTTGAAAGTCAGTGTCAACAAGGTGCACTGAGAAGCCACGCTCAGCCTAGACGTCTGATGAGTTGCTCCATTCTTCATCACAGAGCTCTCTGTCATCTCTCAGAAATATTACCCACAGTGACTGATCTGTGCATTGACTCTCTCTTTGCTGTTTGACGCTAGCGCTCTGCCTCCTTCCACAACACAGCTCCAGCGTCAATGCTATGGCGCCCTTTTCATGCTCTCTTGATGCCTCGTCACGCCTCTGATGACGCCCTCAAAAGCAGAGTAGATGGGATACCTGTCTTTTCTTGGGCGCGAGGCAGCGCTCAGCACCCGAAAGGCACTCACGTATAGACCGGACACCCTCATGGTGAAGACCGAGCAAGCGAAAGGCCCTGCTCGCGTCGCCTCTGTTACGTTAAGACTATACTTTCAGGGATCATTTCTATAGTCCTTGACTTGGAAATACGTTTCGAAAGTGTTGTGTCTCGCTATTCATGATGATGAGCTATAATGCTTTTCTTTGAGCGCGAATCGGACAGAGATCGAGACTTTTGTCTCTGGTCTGCTGTCATTGATGACCGTTCCTGCTCTCTGTCGGGGGGCAGGAGAAGAGAAGCATTGTCAGAGTGATAGCGCACATGTCTGTTGAAAGTCAGTGTCAACAAGGTGCACTGAGAAGCCACGCTCAGCCTAGACGTCTGATGAGTTGCTCCATTCTTCATCACAGAGCTCTCTGTCATCTCTCAGAAATATTACCCGCAGTGACTGATCTGTGCATTGACTCTCTCTTTGCTGTTTGACGCTAGCGCTCTGCCTCCTTCCACAACACAGCTCCAGCGTCAATGCTATGGCGCCCTTTTCATGCTCTCTTGATGCCTCGTCACGCCTCTGATGACGCCCTCAAAAGCAGAGTAGATGGGATACCTGTCTTTTCTTGGGCGCGAGGCAGCGCTCAGCACCCGAAAGGCACTCACGTATAGACCGGACACCCTCATGGTGAAGACCGAGCAAGCGAAAGGCCCTGCTCGCGTCGCCTCTGTTACGTTAAGACTATACTTTCAGGGATCATTTCTATAGTCCTCGACTTGGAAATACGTTTCGAAAGTGTTGTGTCTCGCTATTCATGATGATGAGCTATAATGCTTTTCTTTGAGCGCGAATCGGACAGAGATCGAGACTTTTGTCTCTGGTCTGCTGTCATTGATGACCGTTCCTGCTCTCTGTCGGGGGGCAGGAGAAGAGAAGCATTGTCAGAGTGATAGCGCACATGTCTGTTGAAAGTCAGTGTCAACAAGGTGCACTGAGAAGCCACGCTCAGCCTAGACGTCTGATGAGTTGCTCCATTCTTCATCACAGAGCTCTCTGTCATCTCTCAGAAATATTACCCGCAGTGACTGATCTGTGCATTGACTCTCTCTTTGCTGTTTGACGCTAGCGCTCTGCCTCCTTCCACAACACAGCTCCAGCGTCAATGCTATGGCGCCCTTTTCATGCTCTCTTGATGCCTCGTCACGCCTCTGATGACGCCCTCAAAAGCAGAGTAGATGGGATACCTGTCTTTTCTTGGGCGCGAGGCAGCGCTCAGCACCCGAAAGGCACTCACGTATAGACCGGACACCCTCATGGTGAAGACCGAGCAAGCGAAAGGCCCTGCTCGCGTCGCCTCTGTTACGTTAAGACTATACTTTCAGGGATCATTTCTATAGTCCTTGACTTGGAAATACGTTTCGAAAGTGTTGTGTCTCGCTATTCATGATGATGAGCTATAATGCTTTTCTTTGAGCGCGAATCGGACAGAGATCGAGACTTTTGTCTCTGGTCTGCTGTCATTGATGACCGTTCCTGCTCTCTGTCGGGGGGCAGGAGAAGAGAAGCATTGTCAGAGTGATAGCGCACATGTCTGTTGAAAGTCAGTGTCAACAAGGTGCACTGAGAAGCCACGCTCAGCCTAGACGTCTGATGAGTTGCTCCATTCTTCATCACAGAGCTCTCTGTCATCTCTCAGAAATATTACCCGCAGTGACTGATCTGTGCATTGACTCTCTCTTTGCTGTTTGACGCTAGCGCTCTGCCTCCTTCCACAACACAGCTCCAGCGTCAATGCTATGGCGCCCTTTTCATGCTCTCTTGATGCCTCGTCACGCCTCTGATGACGCCCTCAAAAGCAGAGTAGATGGGATACCTGTCTTTTCTTGGGCGCGAGGCAGCGCTCAGCACCCGAAAGGCACTCACGTATAGACCGGACACCCTCATGGTGAAGACCGAGCAAGCGAAAGGCCCTGCTCGCGTCGCCTCTGTTACGTTAAGACTATACTTTCAGGGATCATTTCTATAGTCCTCGACTTGGAAATACGTTTCGAAAGTGTTGTGTCTCGCTATTCATGATGATGAGCTATAATGCTTTTCTTTGAGCGCGAATCGGACAGAGATCGAGACTTTTGTCTCTGGTCTGCTGTCATTGATGACCGTTCCTGCTCTCTGTCGGGGGGCAGGAGAAGAGAAGCATTGTCAGAGTGATAGCGCACATGTCTGTTGCAAGTCAGTGTCAACAAGGTGCACTGAGAAGCCACGCTCAGCCTAGACGTCTGATGAGTTGCTCCATTCTTCATCACAGAGCTCTCTGTCATCTCTCAGAAATATTACCCACAGTGACTGATCTGTGCATTGACTCTCTCTTTGCTGTTTGACGCTAGCGCTCTGCCTCCTTCCACAACACAGCTCCAGCGTCAATGCTATGGCGCCCTTTTCATGCTCTCTTGATGCCTCGTCACGCCTCTGATGACGCCCTCAAAAGCAGAGTAGATGGGATACCTGTCTTTTCTTGGGCGCGAGGCAGCGCTCAGCACCCGAAAGGCACTCACGTATAGACCGGACACCCTCATGGTGAAGACCGAGCAAGCGAAAGGCCCTGCTCGCGTCGCCTCTGTTACGTTAAGACTATACTTTCAGGGATCATTTCTATAGTCCTTGACTTGGAAATACGTTTCGAAAGTGTTGTGTCTCGCTATTCATGATGATGAGCTATAATGCTTTTCTTTGAGCGCGAATCGGACAGAGATCGAGACTTTTGTCTCTGGTCTGCTGTCATTGATGACCGTTCCTGCTCTCTGTCGGGGGGCAGGAGAAGAGAAGCATTGTCAGAGTGATAGCGCACATGTCTGTTGAAAGTCAGTGTCAACAAGGTGCACTGAGAAGCCACGCTCAGCCTAGACGTCTGATGAGTTGCTCCATTCTTCATCACAGAGCTCTCTGTCATCTCTCAGAAATATTACCCGCAGTGACTGATCTGTGCATTGACTCTCTCTTTGCTGTTTGACGCTAGCGCTCTGCCTCCTTCCACAACACAGCTCCAGCGTCAATGCTATTGCGCCCTTTTCATGCTCTCTTGATGCCTCGTCACGCCTCTGATGACGCCCTCAAAAGCAGAGTAGATGGGATACCTGTCTTTTCTTGGGCGCGAGGCAGCGCTCAGCACCCGAAAGGCACTCACGTATAGACCGGACACCCTCATGGTGAAGACCGAGCAAGCGAAAGGCTCTGCTCGCGTCGCCTCTGTTACGTTAAGACTATACTTTCAGGGATCATTTCTATAGTCCTTGAGTTGGAAATACGTTTCGAAAGTGTTGTGTCTCGCTATTCATGATGATGAGCTATAATGCTTTTCTTTGAGCGCGAATCGGACAGAGATCGAGACTTTTGTCTCTGGTCTGCTGTCATTGATGACCGTTCCTGCTCTCTGTCGGGGGGCAGGAGAAGAGAAGCATTGTCAGAGTGATAGCGCACATGTCTGTTGAAAGTCAGTGTCAACAAGGTGCACTGAGAAGCCACGCTCAGCCTAGACGTCTGATGAGTTGCTCCATTCTTCATCACAGAGCTCTCTGTCATCTCTCAGAAATATTACCCGCAGTGACTGATCTGTGCATTGACTCTCTCTTTGCTGTTTGACGCTAGCGCTCTGCCTCCTTCCACAACACAGCTCCAGCGTCAATGCTATGGCGCCCTTTTCATGCTCTCTTGATGCCTCGTCACGCCTCTGATGACGCCCTCAAAAGCAGAGTAGATGGGATACCTGTCTTTTCTTGGGCGCGAGGCAGCGCGAGGCAGCGCTCAGCACCCGAAAGGCACTCACGTATAGACCGGACACCCTCATGGTGAAGACCGAGCAAGCGAAAGGCCCTGCTCGCGTCGCCTCTGTTACGTTAAGACTATACTTTCAGGGATCATTTCTATAGTCCTTGACTTGGAAATACGTTTCGAAAGTGTTGTGTCTCGCTATTCATGATGATGAGCTATAATGCTTTTCTTTGAGCGCGAATCGGACAGAGATCGAGACTTTTGTCTCTGGTCTGCTGTCATTGATGACCGTTCCTGCTCTCTGTCGGGGGGCAGGAGAAGAGAAGCATTGTCAGAGTGATAGCGCACATGTCTGTTGAAAGTCAGTGTCAACAAGGTGCACTGAGAAGCCACGCTCAGCCTAGACGTCTGATGAGTTGCTCCATTCTTCATCACAGAGCTCTCTGTCATCTCTCAGAAATATTACCCGCAGTGACTGATCTGTGCATTGACTCTCTCTTTGCTGTTTGACGCTAGCGCTCTGCCTCCTTCCACAACACAGCTCCAGCGTCAATGCTATGGCGCCCTTTTCATGCTCTCTTGATGCCTCGTCACGCCTCTGATGACGCCCTCAAAAGCAGAGTAGATGGGATACCTGTCTTTTCTTGGGCGCGAGGCAGCGCTCAGCACCCGAAAGGCGCTCACGTATAGACCGGACACCCTCATGGTGAAGACCGAGCAAGCGAAAGGCTCTGCTCGCGTCGCCTCTGTTACGTTAAGACTATACTTTCAGGGATCATTTCTATAGTCCTTGACTTGGAAATACGTTTCGAAAGTGTTGTGTCTCGCTATTCATGATGATGAGCTATAATGCTTTTCTTTGAGCGCGAATCGGACAGAGATAGAGACTTTTGTCTCTGGTCTGCTGTCATTGATGACCGTTCCTGCTCTCTGTCGGGGGGCAGGAGAAGAGAAGCATTGTCAGAGTGATAGCGCACATGTCTGTTGAAAGTCAGTGTCAACAAGGTGCACTGAGAAGCCACGCTCAGCCTAGACGTCTGATGAGTTGCTCCATTCTTCATCACAGAGCTCTCTGTCATCTCTCAGAAATATTACCCGCAGTGACTGATCTGTGCATTGACTCTCTCTTTGCTGTTTGACGCTAGCGCTCTGCCTCCTTCCACAACACAGCTCCAGCGTCAATGCTATGGCGCCCTTTTCATGCTCTCTTGATGCCTCGTCACGCCTCTGATGACGCCCTCAAAAGCAGAGTAGATGGGATACCTGTCTTTTCTTGGGCGCGAGGCAGCGCTCAGCACCCGAAAGGCGCTCACGTATAGACCGGACACCCTCATGGTGAAGACCGAGCAAGCGAAAGGCTCTGCTCGCGTCGCCTCTGTTACGTTAAGACTATACTTTCAGGGATCATTTCTATAGTCCTTGACTTGGAAATACGTTTCGAAAGTGTTGTGTCTCGCTATTCATGATGATGAGCTATAATGCTTTTCTTTGAGCGCGAATCGGACAGAGATAGAGACTTTTGTCTCTGGTCTGCTGTCATTGATGACCGTTCCTGCTCTCTGTCGGGGGGCAGGAGAAGAGAAGCATTGTCAGAGTGATAGCGCACATGTCTGTTGAAAGTCAGTGTCAACAAGGTGCACTGAGAAGCCACGCTCAGCCTAGACGTCTGATGAGTTGCTCCATTCTTCATCACAGAGCTCTCTGTCATCTCTCAGAAATATTACCCGCAGTGACTGATCTGTGCATTGACTCTCTCTTTGCTGTTTGACGCTAGCGCTCTGCCTCCTTCCACAACACAGCTCCAGCGTCAATGCTATGGCGCCCTTTTCATGCTCTCTTGATGCCTCGTCACGCCTCTGATGACGCCCTCAAAAGCAGAGTAGATGGGATACCTGTCTTTTCTTGGGCGCGAGGCAGCGCTCAGCACCCGAAAGGCACTCACGTATAGACCGGACACCCTCATGGTGAAGACCGAGCAAGCGAAAGGCTCTGCTCGCGTCGCCTCTGTTACGTTAAGACTATACTTTCAGGGATCATTTCTATAGTCCTTGACTTGGAAATACGTTTCGAAAGTGTTGTGTCTCGCTATTCATGATGATGAGCTATAATGCTTTTCTTTGGGCGCGAATCGGACAGAGATCGAGACTTTTGTCTCTGGTCTGCTGTCATTGATGACCGTTCCTGCTCTCTGTCGGGGGGCAGGAGAAGAGAAGCATTGTCAGAGTGATAGCGCACATGTCTGTTGAAAGTCAGTGTCAACAAGGTGCACTGAGAAGCCACGCTCAGCCTAGACGTCTGATGAGTTGCTCCATTCTTCATCACAGAGCTCTCTGTCATCTCTCAGAAATATTACCCGCAGTGACTGATCTGTGCATTGACTCTCTCTTTGCTGTTTGACGCTAGCGCTCTGCCTCCTTCCACAACACAGCTCCAGCGTCAATGCTATGGCGCCCTTTTCATGCTCTCTTGATGCCTCGTCACGCCTCTGATGACGCCCTCAAAAGCAGAGTAGATGGGATACCTGTCTTTTCTTGGGCGCGAGGCAGCGCTCAGCACCCGAAAGGCACTCACGTATAGACCGGACACCCTCATGGTGAAGACCGAGCAAGCGAAAGGCCCTGCTCGCGTCGCCTCTGTTACGTTAAGACTATACTTTCAGGGATCATTTCTATAGTCCTTGACTTGGAAATACGTTTCGAAAGTGTTGTGTCTCGCTATTCATGATGATGAGCTATAATGCTTTTCTTTGAGCGCGAATCGGACAGAGATCGAGACTTTTGTCTCTGGTCTGCTGTCATTGATGACCGTTCCTGCTCTCTGTCGGGGGGCAGGAGAAGAGAAGCATTGTCAGAGTGATAGCGCACATGTCTGTTGAAAGTCAGTGTCAACAAGGTGCACTGAGAAGCCACGCTCAGCCTAGATGTCTGATGAGTTGCTCCTTTCTTCATCACAGAGCTCTCTGTCATCTCTCAGAAATATTACCCGCAGTGACTGATCTGTGCATTGACTCTCTCTTTGCTGTTTGACGCTAGCGCTCTGCCTCCTTCCAAAACACAGCTCCAGCGTCAATGCTATGGCGCCCTTTTCATGCTCTCTTGATGCCTCGTCACGCCTCTGATGACGCCCTCAAAAGCAGAGTAGATGGGATACCTGTCTTTTCTTGGGCGCGAGGCAGCGCTCAGCACCCGAAAGGCACTCACGTATAGACCGGACACCCTCATGGTGAAGACCGAGCAAGCGAAAGGCCCTGCTCGCGTCGCCTCTGTTACGTTAAGACTATACTTTCAGGGATCATTTCTATAGTCCTTGACTTGGAAATACGTTTCGAAAGTGTTGTGTCTCGCTATTCATGATGATGAGCTATAATGCTTTTCTTTGAGCGCGAATCGGACAGAGATCGAGACTTTTGTCTCTGGTCTGCTGTCATTGATGACCGTTCCTGCTCTCTGTCGGGGGGCAGGAGAAGAGAAGCATTGTCAGAGTGATAGCGCACATGTCTGTTGAAAGTCAGTGTCAACAAGGTGCACTGAGAAGCCACGCTCAGCCTAGACGTCTGATGAGTTGCTCCATTCTTCATCACAGAGCTCTCTGTCATCTCTCAGAAATATTACCCGCAGTGACTGATCTGTGCATTGACTCTCTCTTTGCTGTTTGACGCTAGCGCTCTGCCTCCTTCCACAACACAGCTCCAGCGTCAATGCTATTGCGCCCTTTTCATGCTCTCTTGATGCCTCGTCACGCCTCTGATGACGCCCTCAAAAGCAGAGTAGATGGGATACCTGTCTTTTCTTGGGCGCGAGGCAGCGCTCAGCACCCGAAAGGCACTCACGTATAGACCGGACACCCTCATGGTGAAGACCGAGCAAGCGAAAGGCTCTGCTCGCGTCGCCTCTGTTACGTTAAGACTATACTTTCAGGGATCATTTCTATAGTCCTTGAGTTGGAAATACGTTTCGAAAGTGTTGTGTCTCGCTATTCATGATGATGAGCTATAATGCTTTTCTTTGAGCGCGAATCGGACAGAGATCGAGACTTTTGTCTCTGGTCTGCTGTCATTGATGACCGTTCCTGCTCTCTGTCGGGGGGCAGGAGAAGAGAAGCATTGTCAGAGTGATAGCGCACATGTCTGTTGAAAGTCAGTGTCAACAAGGTGCACTGAGAAGCCACGCTCAGCCTAGACGTCTGATGAGTTGCTCCATTCTTCATCACAGAGCTCTCTGTCATCTCTCAGAAATATTACCCGCAGTGACTGATCTGTGCATTGACTCTCTCTTTGCTGTTTGACGCTAGCGCTCTGCCTCCTTCCACAACACAGCTCCAGCGTCAATGCTATGGCGCCCTTTTCATGCTCTCTTGATGCCTCGTCACGCCTCTGATGACGCCCTCAAAAGCAGAGTAGATGGGATACCTGTCTTTTCTTGGGCGCGAGGCAGCGCGAGGCAGCGCTCAGCACCCGAAAGGCACTCACGTATAGACCGGACACCCTCATGGTGAAGACCGAGCAAGCGAAAGGCCCTGCTCGCGTCGCCTCTGTTACGTTAAGACTATACTTTCAGGGATCATTTCTATAGTCCTTGACTTGGAAATACGTTTCGAAAGTGTTGTGTCTCGCTATTCATGATGATGAGCTATAATGCTTTTCTTTGAGCGCGAATCGGACAGAGATCGAGACTTTTGTCTCTGGTCTGCTGTCATTGATGACCGTTCCTGCTCTCTGTCGGGGGGCAGGAGAAGAGAAGCATTGTCAGAGTGATAGCGCACATGTCTGTTGAAAGTCAGTGTCAACAAGGTGCACTGAGAAGCCACGCTCAGCCTAGACGTCTGATGAGTTGCTCCATTCTTCATCACAGAGCTCTCTGTCATCTCTCAGAAATATTACCCGCAGTGACTGATCTGTGCATTGACTCTCTCTTTGCTGTTTGACGCTAGCGCTCTGCCTCCTTCCACAACACAGCTCCAGCGTCAATGCTATGGCGCCCTTTTCATGCTCTCTTGATGCCTCGTCACGCCTCTGATGACGCCCTCAAAAGCAGAGTAGATGGGATACCTGTCTTTTCTTGGGCGCGAGGCAGCGCTCAGCACCCGAAAGGCGCTCACGTATAGACCGGACACCCTCATGGTGAAGACCGAGCAAGCGAAAGGCTCTGCTCGCGTCGCCTCTGTTACGTTAAGACTATACTTTCAGGGATCATTTCTATAGTCCTTGACTTGGAAATACGTTTCGAAAGTGTTGTGTCTCGCTATTCATGATGATGAGCTATAATGCTTTTCTTTGAGCGCGAATCGGACAGAGATAGAGACTTTTGTCTCTGGTCTGCTGTCATTGATGACCGTTCCTGCTCTCTGTCGGGGGGCAGGAGAAGAGAAGCATTGTCAGAGTGATAGCGCACATGTCTGTTGAAAGTCAGTGTCAACAAGGTGCACTGAGAAGCCACGCTCAGCCTAGACGTCTGATGAGTTGCTCCATTCTTCATCACAGAGCTCTCTGTCATCTCTCAGAAATATTACCCGCAGTGACTGATCTGTGCATTGACTCTCTCTTTGCTGTTTGACGCTAGCGCTCTGCCTCCTTCCACAACACAGCTCCAGCGTCAATGCTATGGCGCCCTTTTCATGCTCTCTTGATGCCTCGTCACGCCTCTGATGACGCCCTCAAAAGCAGAGTAGATGGGATACCTGTCTTTTCTTGGGCGCGAGGCAGCGCTCAGCACCCGAAAGGCGCTCACGTATAGACCGGACACCCTCATGGTGAAGACCGAGCAAGCGAAAGGCTCTGCTCGCGTCGCCTCTGTTACGTTAAGACTATACTTTCAGGGATCATTTC
Organism: Alosa pseudoharengus; assembly: GCF_046254945.1. Classification (NCBI taxonomy): domain Eukaryota; kingdom Metazoa; phylum Chordata; class Actinopteri; order Clupeiformes; family Clupeidae; genus Alosa; species Alosa pseudoharengus. Next base: position 20,679,102 of record NW_027468640.1, read on the forward strand.
TATAGTCCTTGACTTGGAAATACGTTTCGAAAGTGTTGTGTCTCGCTATTCATGATGATGAGCTATAATGCTTTTCTTTGAGCGCGAATCGGACAGAGATAGAGACTTTTGTCTCTGGTCTGCTGTCATTGATGACCGTTCCTGCTCTCTGTCGGGGGGCAGGAGAAGAGAAGCATTGTCAGAGTGATAGCGCACATGTCTGTTGAAAGTCAGTGTCAACAAGGTGCACTGAGAAGCCACGCTCAGCCTAGACGTCTGATGAGTTGCTCCATTCTTCATCACAGAGCTCTCTGTCATCTCTCAGAAATATTACCCGCAGTGACTGATCTGTGCATTGACTCTCTCTTTGCTGTTTGACGCTAGCGCTCTGCCTCCTTCCACAACACAGCTCCAGCGTCAATGCTATGGCGCCCTTTTCATGCTCTCTTGATGCCTCGTCACGCCTCTGATGACGCCCTCAAAAGCAGAGTAGATGGGATACCTGTCTTTTCTTGGGCGCGAGGCAGCGCTCAGCACCCGAAAGGCACTCACGTATAGACCGGACACCCTCATGGTGAAGACCGAGCAAGCGAAAGGCTCTGCTCGCGTCGCCTCTGTTACGTTAAGACTATACTTTCAGGGATCGATCATTTCTATAGTCCTTGACTTGGAAATACGTTTCGAAAGTGTTGTGTCTCGCTATTCATGATGATGAGCTATAATGCTTTTCTTTGGGCGCGAATCGGACAGAGATCGAGACTTTTGTCTCTGGTCTGCTGTCATTGATGACCGTTCCTGCTCTCTGTCGGGGGGCAGGAGAAGAGAAGCATTGTCAGAGTGATAGCGCACATGTCTGTTGAAAGTCAGTGTCAACAAGCTGCACTGAGAAGCCACGCTCAGCCTAGACGTCTGATGAGTTGCTCCATTCTTCATCACAGAGCTCTCTGTCATCTCTCAGAAATATTACCCGCAGTGACTGATCTGTGCATTGACTCTCTCTTTGCTGTTTGACGCTAGCGCTCTGCCTCCTTCCACAACACAGCTCCAGCGTCAATGCTATGGCGCCCTTTTCATGCTCTCTTGATGCCTCGTCACGCCTCTGATGACGCCCTCAAAAGCAGAGTAGATGGGATACCTGTCTTTTCTTGGGCGCGAGGCAGCGCTCAGCACCCGAAAGGCACTCACGTATAGACCGGACACCCTCATGGTGAAGACCGAGCAAGCGAAAGGCCCTGCTCGCGTCGCCTCTGTTACGTTAAGACTATACTTTCAGGGATCATTTCTATAGTCCTTGACTTGGAAATACGTTTCGAAAGTGTTGTGTCTCGCTATTCATGATGATGAGCTATAATGCTTTTCTTTGAGCGCGAATCGGACAGAGATCGAGACTTTTGTCTCTGGTCTGCTGTCATTGATGACCGTTCCTGCTCTCTGTCGGGGGGCAGGAGAAGAGAAGCATTGTCAGAGTGATAGCGCACATGTCTGTTGAAAGTCAGTGTCAACAAGGTGCACTGAGAAGCCACGCTCAGCCTAGATGTCTGATGAGTTGCTCCTTTCTTCATCACAGAGCTCTCTGTCATCTCTCAGAAATATTACCCGCAGTGACTGATCTGTGCATTGACTCTCTCTTTGCTGTTTGACGCTAGCGCTCTGCCTCCTTCCAAAACACAGCTCCAGCGTCAATGCTATGGCGCCCTTTTCATGCTCTCTTGATGCCTCGTCACGCCTCTGATGACGCCCTCAAAAGCAGAGTAGATGGGATACCTGTCTTTTCTTGGGCGCGAGGCAGCGCTCAGCACCCGAAAGGCACTCACGTATAGACCGGACACCCTCATGGTGAAGACCGAGCAAGCGAAAGGCTCTGCTCGCGTCGCCTCTGTTACGTTAAGACTATACTTTCAGGGATCATTTCTATAGTCCTTGACTTGGAAATACGTTTTGAAAGTGTTGTGTCTCGCTATTCATGATGATGAGCTATAATGCTTTTCTTTGAGCGCGAATCGGACAGAGATCGAGACTTTTGTCTCTGGTCTGCTGTCATTGATGACCGTTCCTGCTCTCTGTCGGGGGGCAGGAGAAGAGAAGCATTGTCAGAGTGATAGCGCACATGTCTGTTGAAAGTCAGTGTCAACAAGGTGCACTGAGAAGCCACGCTCAGCCTAGACGTCTGATGAGTTGCTCCATTCTTCATCACAGAGCTCTCTGTCATCTCTCAGAAATATTACCCGCAGTGACTGATCTGTGCATTGACTCTCTCTTTGCTGTTTGACGCTAGCGCTCTGCCTCCTTCCACAACACAGCTCCAGCGTCAATGCTATGGCGCCCTTTTCATGCTCTCTTGATGCCTCGTCACGCCTCTGATGACGCCCTCAAAAGCAGAGTAGATGGGATACCTGTCTTTTCTTGGGCGCGAGGCAGCGCTCAGCACCCGAAAGGCACTCACGTATAGACCGGACACCCTCATGGTGAAGACCGAGCAAGCGAAAGGCCCTGCTCGCGTCGCCTCTGTTACGTTAAGACTATACTTTCAGGGATCGATCATTTCTATAGTCCTTGACTTGGAAATACGTTTCGAAAGTGTTGTGTCTCGCTATTCATGATGATGAGCTATAATGCTTTTCTTTGAGCGCGAATCGGACAGAGATCGAGACTTTTGTCTCTGGTCTGCTGTCATTGATGACCGTTCCTGCTCTCTGTCGGGGGGCAGGAGAAGAGAAGCATTGTCAGAGTGATAGCGCACATGTCTGTTGGAAGTCAGTGTCAACAAGGTGCACTGAGAAGCCACGCTCAGCCTAGACGTCTGATGAGTTGCTCCTTTCTTCATCGCAGAGCTCTCTGTCATCTCTCAGAAATATTACCCGCAGTGACTGATCTGTGCATTGACTCTCTCTTTGCTGTTTGACGCTAGCGCTCTGCCTCCTTCCACAACACAGCTCCAGCGTCAATGCTATGGCGCCCTTTTCATGCTCTCTTGATGCCTCGTCACGCCTCTGATGACGCCCTCAAAAGCAGAGTAGATGGGATACCTGTCTTTTCTTGGGCGCGAGGCAGCGCTCAGCACCCGAAAGGCACTCACGTATAGACCGGACACCCTCATGGTGAAGACCGAGCAAGCGAAAGGCTCTGCTCGCGTCGCCTCTGTTACGTTAAGACTATACTTTCAGGGATCATTTCTATAGTCCTTGACTTGGAAATACGTTTCGAAAGTGTTGTGTCTCGCTATTCATGATGATGAGCTATAATGCTTTTCTTTGAGCGCGAATCGGACAGAGATCGAGACTTTTGTCTCTGGTCTGCTGTCATTGATGACCGTTCCTGCTCTCTGTCGGGGGGCAGGAGAAGAGAAGCATTGTCAGAGTGATAGCGCACATGTCTGTTGAAAGTCAGTGTCAACAAGGTGCACTGAGAAGCCACGCTCAGCCTAGACGTCTGATGAGTTGCTCCATTCTTCATCACAGAGCTCTCTGTCATCTCTCAGAAATATTACCCGCAGTGACTGATCTGTGCATTGACTCTCTCTTTGCTGTTTGACGCTAGCGCTCTGCCTCCTTCCACAACACAGCTCCAGCGTCAATGCTATTGCGCCCTTTTCATGCTCTCTTGATGCCTCGTCACGCCTCTGATGACGCCCTCAAAAGCAGAGTAGATGGGATACCTGTCTTTTCTTGGGCGCGAGGCAGCGCGAGGCAGCGCTCAGCACCCGAAAGGCACTCACGTATAGACCGGACACCCTCATGGTGAAGACCGAGCAAGCGAAAGGCCCTGCTCGCGTCGCCTCTGTTACGTTAAGACTATACTTTCAGGGATCATTTCTATAGTCCTTGACTTGGAAATACGTTTCGAAAGTGTTGTGTCTCGCTATTCATGATGATGAGCTATAATGCTTTTCTTTGAGCGCGAATCGGACAGAGATCGAGACTTTTGTCTCTGGTCTGCTGTCATTGATGACCGTTCCTGCTCTCTGTCGGGGGGCAGGAGAAGAGAAGCATTGTCAGAGTGATAGCGCACATGTCTGTTGAAAGTCAGTGTCAACAAGGTGCACTGAGAAGCCACGCTCAGCCTAGACGTCTGATGAGTTGCTCCATTCTTCATCACAGAGCTCTCTGTCATCTCTCAGAAATATTACCCGCAGTGACTGATCTGTGCATTGACTCTCTCTTTGCTGTTTGACGCTAGCGCTCTGCCTCCTTCCACAACACAGCTCCAGCGTCAATGCTATGGCGCCCTTTTCATGCTCTCTTGATGCCTCGTCACGCCTCTGATGACGCCCTCAAAAGCAGAGTAGATGGGATACCTGTCTTTTCTTGGGCGCGAGGCAGCGCTCAGCACCCGAAAGGCACTCACGTAAAGACCGGACACCCTCATGGTGAAGACCGAGCAAGCGAAAGGCTCTGCTCGCGTCGCCTCTGTTACGTTAAGACTATACTTTCAGGGATCATTTCTATAGTCCTTGACTTGGAAATACGTTTCGAAAGTGTTGTGTCTCGCTATTCATGATGATGAGCTATAATGCTTTTCTTTGAGCGCGAATCGGACAGAGATCGAGACTTTTGTCTCTGGTCTGCTGTCATTGATGACCGTTCCTGCTCTCTGTCGGGGGGCAGGAGAAGAGAAGCATTGTCAGAGTGATAGCGCACATGTCTGTTGAAAGTCAGTGTCAACAAGGTGCACTGAGAAGCCACGCTCAGCCTAGACGTCTGATGAGTTGCTCCATTCTTCATCACAGAGCTCTCTGTCATCTCTCAGAAATATTACCCACAGTGACTGATCTGTGCATTGACTCTCTCTTTGCTGTTTGACGCTAGCGCTCTGCCTCCTTCCACAACACAGCTCCAGCGTCAATGCTATGGCGCCCTTTTCATGCTCTCTTGATGCCTCGTCACGCCTCTGATGACGCCCTCAAAAGCAGAGTAGATGGGATACCTGTCTTTTCTTGGGCGCGAGGCAGCGCTCAGCACCCGAAAGGCACTCACGTATAGACCGGACACCCTCATGGTGAAGACCGAGCAAGCGAAAGGCCCTGCTCGCGTCGCCTCTGTTACGTTAAGACTATACTTTCAGGGATCATTTCTATAGTCCTTGACTTGGAAATACGTTTCGAAAGTGTTGTGTCTCGCTATTCATGATGATGAGCTATAATGCTTTTCTTTGAGCGCGAATCGGACAGAGATCGAGACTTTTGTCTCTGGTCTGCTGTCATTGATGACCGTTCCTGCTCTCTGTCGGGGGGCAGGAGAAGAGAAGCATTGTCAGAGTGATAGCGCACATGTCTGTTGAAAGTCAGTGTCAACAAGGTGCACTGAGAAGCCACGCTCAGCCTAGACGTCTGATGAGTTGCTCCTTTCTTCCTCACAGAGCTCTCTGTCATCTCTCAGAAATATTACCCGCAGTGACTGATCTGTGCATTGACTCTCTCTTTGCTGTTTGACGCTAGCGCTCTGCCTCCTTCCACAACACAGCTCCAGCGTCAATGCTATGGCGCCCTTTTCATGCTCTCTTGATGCCTCGTCACGCCTCTGATGACGCCCTCAAAAGCAGAGTAGATGGGATACCTGTCTTTTCTTGGGCGCGAGGCAGCGCTCAGCACCCGAAAGGCACTCACGTATAGACCGGACACCCTCATGGTGAAGACCGAGCAAGCGAAAGGCTCTGCTCGCGTCGCCTCTGTTACGTTAAGACTATACTTTCAGGGATAATTTCTATAGTCCTTGACTTGGAAATACGTTTCGAAAGTGTTGTGTCTCGCTATTCATGATGATGAGCTATAATGCTTTTCTTTGAGCGCGAATCGGACAGAGATCGAGACTTTTGTCTCTGGTCTGCTGTCATTGATGACCGTTCCTGCTCTCTGTCGGGGGGCAGGAGAAGAGAAGCATTGTCAGAGTGATAGCGCACATGTCTGTTGAAAGTCAGTGTCAACAAGGTGCACTGAGAAGGCACGCTCAGCCTAGACGTCTGATGAGTTGCTCCATTCTTCATCACAGAGCTCTCTGTCATCTCTCAGAAATATTACCCGCAGTGACTGATCTGTGCATTGACTCTCTCTTTGCTGTTTGACGCTAGCGCTCTGCCTCCTTCCACAACACAGCTCCAGCGTCAATGCTATGGCGCCCTTTTCATGCTCTCTTGATGCCTCGTCACGCCTCTGATGACGCCCTCAAAAGCAGAGTAGATGGGATACCTGTCTTTTCTTGGGCGCGAGGCAGCGCTCAGCACCCGAAAGGCACTCACGTATAGACCGGACACCCTCATGGTGAAGACCGAGCAAGCGAAAGGCCCTGCTCGCGTCGCCTCTGTTACGTTAAGACTATACTTTCAGGGATCATTTCTATAGTCCTTGACTTGGAAATACGTTTCGAAAGTGTTGTGTCTCGCTATTCATGATGATGAGCTATAATGCTTTTCTTTGAGCGCGAATCGGACAGAGATCGAGACTTTTGTCTCTGGTCTGCTGTCATTGATGACCGTTCCTGCTCTCTGTCGGGGGGCAGGAGAAGAGAAGCATTGTCAGAGTGATAGCGCACATGTCTGTTGAAAGTCAGTGTCAACAAGGTGCACTGAGAAGCCACGCTCAGCCTAGACGTCTGATGAGTTGCTCCTTTCTTCATCGCAGAGCTCTCTGTCATCTCTCAGAAATATTACCCGCAGTGACTGATCTGTGCATTGACTCTCTCTTTGCTGTTTGACGCTAGCGCTCTGCCTCCTTCCACAACACAGCTCCAGCGTCAATGCTATGGCGCCCTTTTCATGCTCTCTTGATGCCTCGTCACGCCTCTGATGACGCCCTCAAAAGCAGAGTAGATGGGATACCTGTCTTTTCTTGGGCGCGAGGCAGCGCTCAGCACCCGAAAGGCACTCACGTATAGACCGGACACCCTCATGGTGAAGACCGAGCAAGCGAAAGGCTCTGCTCGCGTCGCCTCTGTTACGTTAAGACTATACTTTCAGGGATCATTTCTATAGTCCTTGACTTGGAAATACGTTTCGAAAGTGTTGTGTCTCGCTATTCATGATGATGAGCTATAATGCTTTTCTTTGAGCGCGAATCGGACAGAGATCGAGACTTTTGTCTCTGGTCTGCTGTCATTGATGACCGTTCCTGCTCTCTGTCGGGGGGCAGGAGAAGAGAAGCATTGTCAGAGTGATAGCGCACATGTCTGTTGAAAGTCAGTGTCAACAAGGTGCACTGAGAAGCCACGCTCAGCCTAGACGTCTGATGAGTTGCTCCATTCTTCATCACAGAGCTCTCTGTCATCTCTCAGAAATATTACCCGCAGTGACTGATCTGTGCATTGACTCTCTCTTTGCTGTTTGACGCTAGCGCTCTGCCTCCTTCCACAACACAGCTCCAGCGTCAATGCTATTGCGCCCTTTTCATGCTCTCTTGATGCCTCGTCACGCCTCTGATGACGCCCTCAAAAGCAGAGTAGATGGGATACCTGTCTTTTCTTGGGCGCGAGGCAGCGCGAGGCAGCGCTCAGCACCCGAAAGGCACTCACGTATAGACCGGACACCCTCATGGTGAAGACCGAGCAAGCGAAAGGCCCTGCTCGCGTCGCCTCTGTTACGTTAAGACTATACTTTCAGGGATCATTTCTATAGTCCTTGACTTGGAAATACGTTTCGAAAGTGTTGTGTCTCGCTATTCATGATGATGAGCTATAATGCTTTTCTTTGAGCGCGAATCGGACAGAGATCGAGACTTTTGTCTCTGGTCTGCTGTCATTGATGACCGTTCCTGCTCTCTGTCAGGGGGCAGGAGAAGAGAAGCATTGTCAGAGTGATAGCGCACATGTCTGTTGAAAGTCAGTGTCAACAAGGTGCACTGAGAAGCCACGCTCAGCCTAGACGTCTGATGAGTTGCTCCATTCTTCATCACAGAGCTCTCTGTCATCTCTCAGAAATATTACCCGCAGTGACTGATCTGTGCATTGACTCTCTCTTTGCTGTTTGACGCTAGCGCTCTGCCTCCTTCCACAACACAGCTCCAGCGTCAATGCTATGGCGCCCTTTTCATGCTCTCTTGATGCCTCGTCACGCCTCTGATGACGCCCTCAAAAGCAGAGTAGATGGGATACCTGTCTTTTCTTGGGCGCGAGGCAGCGCTCAGCACCCGAAAGGCACTCACGTAAAGACCGGACACCCTCATGGTGAAGACCGAGCAAGCGAAAGGCTCTGCTCGCGTCGCCTCTGTTACGTTAAGACTATACTTTCAGGGATCATTTCTATAGTCCTTGACTTGGAAATACGTTTCGAAAGTGTTGTGTCTCGCTATTCATGATGATGAGCTATAATGCTTTTCTTTGAGCGCGAATCGGACAGAGATCGAGACTTTTGTCTCTGGTCTGCTGTCATTGATGACCGTTCCTGCTCTCTGTCGGGGGGCAGGAGAAGAGAAGCATTGTCAGAGTGATAGCGCACATGTCTGTTGAAAGTCAGTGTCAACAAGGTGCACTGAGAAGCCACGCTCAGCCTAGACGTCTGATGAGTTGCTCCATTCTTCATCACAGAGCTCTCTGTCATCTCTCAGAAATATTACCCACAGTGACTGATCTGTGCATTGACTCTCTCTTTGCTGTTTGACGCTAGCGCTCTGCCTCCTTCCACAACACAGCTCCAGCGTCAATGCTATGGCGCCCTTTTCATGCTCTCTTGATGCCTCGTCACGCCTCTGATGACGCCCTCAAAAGCAGAGTAGATGGGATACCTGTCTTTTCTTGGGCGCGAGGCAGCGCTCAGCACCCGAAAGGCACTCACGTATAGACCGGACACCCTCATGGTGAAGACCGAGCAAGCGAAAGGCCCTGCTCGCGTCGCCTCTGTTACGTTAAGACTATACTTTCAGGGATCATTTCTATAGTCCTTGACTTGGAAATACGTTTCGAAAGTGTTGTGTCTCGCTATTCATGATGATGAGCTATAATGCTTTTCTTTGAGCGCGAATCGGACAGAGATCGAGACTTTTGTCTCTGGTCTGCTGTCATTGATGACCGTTCCTGCTCTCTGTCGGGGGGCAGGAGAAGAGAAGCATTGTCAGAGTGATAGCGCACATGTCTGTTGAAAGTCAGTGTCAACAAGGTGCACTGAGAAGCCACGCTCAGCCTAGACGTCTGATGAGTTGCTCCTTTCTTCCTCACAGAGCTCTCTGTCATCTCTCAGAAATATTACCCGCAGTGACTGATCTGTGCATTGACTCTCTCTTTGCTGTTTGACGCTAGCGCTCTGCCTCCTTCCACAACACAGCTCCAGCGTCAATGCTATGGCGCCCTTTTCATGCTCTCTTGATGCCTCGTCACGCCTCTGATGACGCCCTCAAAAGCAGAGTAGATGGGATACCTGTCTTTTCTTGGGCGCGAGGCAGCGCTCAGCACCCGAAAGGCACTCACGTATAGACCGGACACCCTCATGGTGAAGACCGAGCAAGCGAAAGGCTCTGCTCGCGTCGCCTCTGTTACGTTAAGACTATACTTTCAGGGATCATTTCTATAGTCCTTGACTTGGAAATACGTTTCGAAAGTGTTGTGTCTCGCTATTCATGATGATGAGCTATAATGCTTTTCTTTGAGCGCGAATCGGACAGAGATCGAGACTTTTGTCTCTGGTCTGCTGTCATTGATGACCGTTCCTGCTCTCTGTCGGGGGGCAGGAGAAGAGAAGCATTGTCAGAGTGATAGCGCACATGTCTGTTGAAAGTCAGTGTCAACAAGGTGCACTGAGAAGGCACGCTCAGCCTAGACGTCTGATGAGTTGCTCCATTCTTCATCACAGAGCTCTCTGTCATCTCTCAGAAATATTACCCGCAGTGACTGATCTGTGCATTGACTCTCTCTTTGCTGTTTGACGCTAGCGCTCTGCCTCCTTCCACAACACAGCTCCAGCGTCAATGCTATGGCGCCCTTTTCATGCTCTCTTGATGCCTCGTCACGCCTCTGATGACGCCCTCAAAAGCAGAGTAGATGGGATACCTGTCTTTTCTTGGGCGCGAGGCAGCGCTCAGCACCCGAAAGGCACTCACGTATAGACCGGACACCCTCATGGTGAAGACCGAGCAAGCGAAAGGCCCTGCTCGCGTCGCCTCTGTTACGTTAAGACTATACTTTCAGGGATCATTTCTATAGTCCTTGACTTGGAAATACGTTTCGAAAGTGTTGTGTCTCGCTATTCATGATGATGAGCTATAATGCTTTTCTTTGAGCGCGAATCGGACAGAGATCGAGACTTTTGTCTCTGGTCTGCTGTCATTGATGACCGTTCCTGCTCTCTGTCGGGGGGCAGGAGAAGAGAAGCATTGTCAGAGTGATAGCGCACATGTCTGTTGAAAGTCAGTGTCAACAAGGTGCACTGAGAAGCCACGCTCAGCCTAGATGTCTGATGAGTTGCTCCTTTCTTCATCACAGAGCTCTCTGTCATCTCTCAGAAATATTACCCGCAGTGACTGATCTGTGCATTGACTCTCTCTTTGCTGTTTGACGCTAGCGCTCTGCCTCCTTCCACAACACAGCTCCAGCGTCAATGCTATGGCGCCCTTTTCATGCTTTCTTGATGCCTCGTCACGCCTCTGATGACGCCCTCAAAAGCAGAGTAGATGGGATACCTGTCTTTTCTTGGGCGCGAGGCAGCGCTCAGCACCCGAAAGGCACTCACGTATAGACCGGACACCCTCATGGTGAAGACCGAGCAAGCGAAAGGCCCTGCTCGCGTCGCCTCTGTTACGTTAAGACTATACTTTCAGGGATCGATCATTTCTATAGTCCTTGACTTGGAAATACGTTTCGAAAGTGTTGTGTCTCGCTATTCATGATGATGAGCTATAATGCTTTTCTTTGAGCGCGAATCGGACAGAGATCGAGACTTTTGTCTCTGGTCTGCTGTCATTGATGACCGTTCCTGCTCTCTGTCGGGGGGCAGGAGAAGAGAAGCATTGTCAGAGTGATAGCGCACATGTCTGTTGAAAGTCAGTGTCAACAAGGTGCACTGAGAAGCCACGCTCAGCCTAGACGTCTGATGAGTTGCTCCATTCTTCATCACAGAGCTCTCTGTCATCTCTCAGAAATATTACCCGCAGTGACTGATCTGTGCATTGACTCTCTCTTTGCTGTTTGACGCTAGCGCTCTGCCTCCTTCCACAACACAGCTCCAGCGTCAATGCTATTGCGCCCTTTTCATGCTCTCTTGATGCCTCGTCACGCCTCTGATGACGCCCTCAAAAGCAGAGTAGATGGGATACCTGTCTTTTCTTGGGCGCGAGGCAGCGCTCAGCACCCGAAAGGCACTCACGTATAGACCGGACACCCTCATGGTGAAGACCGAGCAAGCGAAAGGCTCTGCTCGCGTCGCCTCTGTTACGTTAAGACTATACTTTCAGGGATCATTTCTATAGTCCTTGACTTGGAAATACGTTTCGAAAGTGTTGTGTCTCGCTATTCATGATGATGAGCTATAATGCTTTTCTTTGAGCGCGAATCGGACAGAGATCGAGACTTTTGTCTCTGGTCTGCTGTCATTGATGACCGTTCCTGCTCTCTGTCGGGGGGCAGGAGAAGAGAAGCATTGTCAGAGTGATAGCGCACATGTCTGTTGAAAGTCAGTGTCAACAAGGTGCACTGAGAAGCCACGCTCAGCCTAGACGTCTGATGAGTTGCTCCATTCTTCATCACAGAGCTCTCTGTCATCTCTCAGAAATATTACCCGCAGTGACTGATCTGTGCATTGACTCTCTCTTTGCTGTTTGACGCTAGCGCTCTGCCTCCTTCCACAACACAGCTCCAGCGTCAATGCTATGGCGCCCTTTTCATGCTCTCTTGATGCCTCGTCACGCCTCTGATGACGCCCTCAAAAGCAGAGTAGATGGGATACCTGTCTTTTCTTGGGCGCGAGGCAGCGCTCAGCACCCGAAAGGCGCTCACGTATAGACCGGACACCCTCATGGTGAAGACCGAGCAAGCGAAAGGCTCTGCTCGCGTCGCCTCTGTTACGTTAAGACTATACTTTCAGGGATCGATCATTTCTATAGTCCTTGACTTGGAAATACGTTTCGAAAGTGTTGTGTCTCGCTATTCATGATGATGAGCTATAATGCTTTTCTTTGAGCGCGAATCGGACAGAGATAGAGACTTTTGTCTCTGGTCTGCTGTCATTGATGACCGTTCCTGCTCTCTGTCGGGGGGCAGGAGAAGAGAAGCATTGTCAGAGTGATAGCGCACATGTCTGTTGAAAGTCAGTGTCAACAAGGTGCACTGAGAAGCCACACTCAGCCTAGACGTCTGATGAGTTGCTCCATTCTTCATCACAGAGCTCTCTGTCATCTCTCAGAAATATTACCCGCAGTGACTGATCTGTGCATTGACTCTCTCTTTGCTGTTTGACGCTAGCGCTCTGCCTCCTTCCACAACACAGCTCCAGCGTCAATGCTATGGCGCCCTTTTCATGCTCTCTTGATGCCTCGTCACGCCTCTGATGACGCCCTCAAAAGCAGAGTAGATGGGATACCTGTCTTTTCTTGGGCGCGAGGCAGCGCTCAGCACCCGAAAGGCGCTCACGTATAGACCGGACACCCTCATGGTGAAGACCGAGCAAGCGAAAGGCTCTGCTCGCGTCGCCTCTGTTACGTTAAGACTATACTTTCAGGGATCATTTCTATAGTCCTTGACTTGGAAATACGTTTCGAAAGTGTTGTGTCTCGCTATTCATGATGATGAGCTATAATGCTTTTCTTTGAGCGCGAATCGGACAGAGATAGAGACTTTTGTCTCTGGTCTGCTGTCATTGATGACCGTTCCTGCTCTCTGTCGGGGGGCAGGAGAAGAGAAGCATTGTCAGAGTGATAGCGCACATGTCTGTTGAAAGTCAGTGTCAACAAGGTGCACTGAGAAGCCACGCTCAGCCTAGACGTCTGATGAGTTGCTCCATTCTTCATCACAGAGCTCTCTGTCATCTCTCAGAAATATTACCCGCAGTGACTGATCTGTGCATTGACTCTCTCTTTGCTGTTTGACGCTAGCGCTCTGCCTCCTTCCACAACACAGCTCCAGCGTCAATGCTATGGCGCCCTTTTCATGCTCTCTTGATGCCTCGTCACGCCTCTGATGACGCCCTCAAAAGCAGAGTAGATGGGATACCTGTCTTTTCTTGGGCGCGAGGCAGCGCTCAGCACCCGAAAGGCACTCACGTATAGACCGGACACCCTCATGGTGAAGACCGAGCAAGCGAAAGGCTCTGCTCGCGTCGCCTCTGTTACGTTAAGACTATACTTTCAGGGATCATTTCTATAGTCCTTGACTTGGAAATACGTTTCGAAAGTGTTGTGTCTCGCTATTCATGATGATGAGCTATAATGCTTTTCTTTGGGCGCGAATCGGACAGAGATCGAGACTTTTGTCTCTGGTCTGCTGTCATTGATGACCGTTCCTGCTCTCTGTCGGGGGGCAGGAGAAGAGAAGCATTGTCAGAGTGATAGCGCACATGTCTGTTGAAAGTCAGTGTCAACAAGGTGCACTGAGAAGCCACGCTCAGCCTAGACGTCTGATGAGTTGCTCCATTCTTCATCACAGAGCTCTCTGTCATCTCTCAGAAATATTACCCGCAGTGACTGATCTGTGCATTGACTCTCTCTTTGCTGTTTGACGCTAGCGCTCTGCCTCCTTCCACAACACAGCTCCAGCGTCAATGCTATGGCGCCCTTTTCATGCTCTCTTGATGCCTCGTCACGCCTCTGATGACGCCCTCAAAAGCAGAGTAGATGGGATACCTGTCTTTTCTTGGGCGCGAGGCAGCGCTCAGCACCCGAAAGGCACTCACGTATAGACCGGACACCCTCATGGTGAAGACCGAGCAAGCGAAAGGCCCTGCTCGCGTCGCCTCTGTTACGTTAAGACTATACTTTCAGGGATCATTTCTATAGTCCTTGACTTGGAAATACGTTTCGAAAGTGTTGTGTCTCGCTATTCATGATGATGAGCTATAATGCTTTTCTTTGAGCGCGAATCGGACAGAGATCGAGACTTTTGTCTCTGGTCTGCTGTCATTGATGACCGTTCCTGCTCTCTGTCGGGGGGCAGGAGAAGAGAAGCATTGTCAGAGTGATAGCGCACATGTCTGTTGAAAGTCAGTGTCAACAAGGTGCACTGAGAAGCCACGCTCAGCCTAGACGTCTGATGAGTTGCTCCTTTCTTCATCGCAGAGCTCTCTGTCATCTCTCAGAAATATTACCCGCAGTGACTGATCTGTGCATTGACTCTCTCTTTGCTGTTTGACGCTAGCGCTCTGCCTCCTTCCACAACACAGCTCCAGCGTCAATGCTATGGCGCCCTTTTCATGCTCTCTTGATGCCTCGTCACGCCTCTGATGACGCCCTCAAAAGCAGAGTAGATGGGATACCTGTCTTTTCTTGGGCGCGAGGCAGCGCTCAGCACCCGAAAGGCACTCACGTATAGACCGGACACCCTCATGGTGAAGACCGAGCAAGCGAAAGGCTCTGCTCGCGTCGCCTCTGTTACGTTAAGACTATACTTTCAGGGATCATTTCTATAGTCCTTGACTTGGAAATACGTTTCGAAAGTGTTGTGTCTCGCTATTCATGATGATGAGCTATAATGCTTTTCTTTGAGCGCGAATCGGACAGAGATCGAGACTTTTGTCTCTGGTCTGCTGTCATTGATGACCGTTCCTGCTCTCTGTCGGGGGGCAGGAGAAGAGAAGCATTGTCAGAGTGATAGCGCACATGTCTGTTGAAAGTCAGTGTCAACAAGGTGCACTGAGAAGCCACGCTCAGCCTAGACGTCTGATGAGTTGCTCCATTCTTCATCACAGAGCTCTCTGTCATCTCTCAGAAATATTACCCGCAGTGACTGATCTGTGCATTGACTCTCTCTTTGCTGTTTGACGCTAGCGCTCTGCCTCCTTCCACAACACAGCTCCAGCGTCAATGCTATTGCGCCCTTTTCATGCTCTCTTGATGCCTCGTCACGCCTCTGATGACGCCCTCAAAAGCAGAGTAGATGGGATACCTGTCTTTTCTTGGGCGCGAGGCAGCGCGAGGCAGCGCTCAGCACCCGAAAGGCACTCACGTATAGACCGGACACCCTCATGGTGAAGACCGAGCAAGCGAAAGGCCCTGCTCGCGTCGCCTCTGTTACGTTAAGACTATACTTTCAGAGATCATTTCTATAGTCCTTGACTTGGAAATACGTTTCGAAAGTGTTGTGTCTCGCTATTCATGATGATGAGCTATAATGCTTTTCTTTGAGCGCGAATCGGACAGAGATCGAGACTTTTGTCTCTGGTCTGCTGTCATTGATGACCGTTCCTGCTCTCTGTCGGGGGGCAGGAGAAGAGAAGCATTGTCAGAGTGATAGCGCACATGTCTGTTGAAAGTCAGTGTCAACAAGGTGCACTGAGAAGCCACGCTCAGCCTAGACGTCTGATGAGTTGCTCCATTCTTCATCACAGAGCTCTCTGTCATCTCTCAGAAATATTACCCGCAGTGACTGATCTGTGCATTGACTCTCTCTTTGCTGTTTGACGCTAGCGCTCTGCCTCCTTCCACAACACAGCTCCAGCGTCAATGCTATGGCGCCCTTTTCATGCTCTCTTGATGCCTCGTCACGCCTCTGATGACGCCCTCAAAAGCAGAGTAGATGGGATACCTGTCTTTTCTTGGGCGCGAGGCAGCGCTCAGCACCCGAAAGGCACTCACGTATAGACCGGACACCCTCATGGTGAAGACCGAGCAAGCGAAAGGCTCTGCTCGCGTCGCCTCTGTTACGTTAAGACTATACTTTCAGGGATCATTTCTATAGTCCTTGACTTGGAAATACGTTTCGAAAGTGTTGTGTCTCGCTATTCATGATGATGAGCTATAATGCTTTTCTTTGAGCGCGAATCGGACAGAGATCGAGACTTTTGTCTCTGGTCTGCTGTCATTGATGACCGTTCCTGCTCTCTGTCGGGGGGCAGGAGAAGAGAAGCATTGTCAGAGTGATAGCGCACATGTCTGTTGAAAGTCAGTGTCAACAAGGTGCACTGAGAAGCCACGCTCAGCCTAGACGTCTGATGAGTTGCTCCATTCTTCATCACAGAGCTCTCTGTCATCTCTCAGAAATATTACCCGCAGTGACTGATCTGTGCATTGACTCTCTCTTTGCTGTTTGACGCTAGCGCTCTGCCTCCTTCCACAACACAGCTCCAGCGTCAATGCTATTGCGCCCTTTTCATGCTCTCTTGATGCCTCGTCACGCCTCTGATGACGCCCTCAAAAGCAGAGTAGATGGGATACCTGTCTTTTCTTGGGCGCGAGGCAGCGCGAGGCAGCGCTCAGCACCCGAAAGGCACTCACGTATAGACCGGACACCCTCATGGTGAAGACCGAGCAAGCGAAAGGCCCTGCTCGCGTCGCCTCTGTTACGTTAAGACTATACTTTCAGGGATCATTTCTATAGTCCTTGACTTGGAAATACGTTTCGAAAGTGTTGTGTCTCGCTATTCATGATGATGAGCTATAATGCTTTTCTTTGAGCGCGAATCGGACAGAGATCGAGACTTTTGTCTCTGGTCTGCTGTCATTGATGACCGTTCCTGCTCTCTGTCGGGGGGCAGGAGAAGAGAAGCATTGTCAGAGTGATAGCGCACATGTCTGTTGAAAGTCAGTGTCAACAAGGTGCACTGAGAAGCCACGCTCAGCCTAGACGTCTGATGAGTTGCTCCATTCTTCATCACAGAGCTCTCTGTCATCTCTCAGAAATATTACCCGCAGTGACTGATCTGTGCATTGACTCTCTCTTTGCTGTTTGACGCTAGCGCTCTGCCTCCTTCCACAACACAGCTCCAGCGTCAATGCTATGGCGCCCTTTTCATGCTCTCTTGATGCCTCGTCACGCCTCTGATGACGCCCTCAAAAGCAGAGTAGATGGGATACCTGTCTTTTCTTGGGCGCGAGGCAGCGCTCAGCACCCGAAAGGCACTCACGTAAAGACCGGACACCCTCATGGTGAAGACCGAGCAAGCGAAAGGCTCTGCTCGCGTCGCTTCTGTTACGTTAAGACTATACTTTCAGGGATCATTTCTATAGTCCTTGACTTGGAAATACGTTTCGAAAGTGTTGTGTCTCGCTATTCATGATGATGAGCTATAATGCTTTTCTTTGAGCGCGAATCGGACAGAGATCGAGACTTTTGTCTCTGGTCTGCTGTCATTGATGACCGTTCCTGCTCTCTGTCGGGGGGCAGGAGAAGAGAAGCATTGTCAGAGTGATAGCGCACATGTCTGTTGAAAGTCAGTGTCAACAAGGTGCACTGAGAAGCCACGCTCAGCCTAGACGTCTGATGAGTTGCTCCATTCTTCATCACAGAGCTCTCTGTCATCTCTCAGAAATATTACCCACAGTGACTGATCTGTGCATTGACTCTCTCTTTGCTGTTTGACGCTAGCGCTCTGCCTCCTTCCACAACACAGCTCCAGCGTCAATGCTATGGCGCCCTTTTCATGCTCTCTTGATGCCTCGTCACGCCTCTGATGACGCCCTCAAAAGCAGAGTAGATGGGATACCTGTCTTTTCTTGGGCGCGAGGCAGCGCTCAGCACCCGAAAGGCACTCACGTATAGACCGGACACCCTCATGGTGAAGACCGAGCAAGCGAAAGGCCCTGCTCGCGTCGCCTCTGTTACGTTAAGACTATACTTTCAGGGATCATTTCTATAGTCCTTGACTTGGAAATACGTTTCGAAAGTGTTGTGTCTCGCTATTCATGATGATGAGCTATAATGCTTTTCTTTGAGCGCGAATCGGACAGAGATCGAGACTTTTGTCTCTGGTCTGCTGTCATTGATGACCGTTCCTGCTCTCTGTCGGGGGGCAGGAGAAGAGAAGCATTGTCAGAGTGATAGCGCACATGTCTGTTGAAAGTCAGTGTCAACAAGGTGCACTGAGAAGCCACGCTCAGCCTAGACGTCTGATGAGTTGCTCCTTTCTTCCTCACAGAGCTCTCTGTCATCTCTCAGAAATATTACCCGCAGTGACTGATCTGTGCATTGACTCTCTCTTTGCTGTTTGACGCTAGCGCTCTGCCTCCTTCCACAACACAGCTCCAGCGTCAATGCTATGGCGCCCTTTTCATGCTCTCTTGATGCCTCGTCACGCCTCTGATGACGCCCTCAAAAGCAGAGTAGATGGGATACCTGTCTTTTCTTGGGCGCGAGGCAGCGCTCAGCACCCGAAAGGCACTCACGTATAGACCGGACACCCTCATGGTGAAGACCGAGCAAGCGAAAGGCTCTGCTCGCGTCGCCTCTGTTACGTTAAGACTATACTTTCAGGGATCATTTCTATAGTCCTTGACTTGGAAATACGTTTCGAAAGTGTTGTGTCTCGCTATTCATGATGATGAGCTATAATGCTTTTCTTTGAGCGCGAATCGGACAGAGATCGAGACTTTTGTCTCTGGTCTGCTGTCATTGATGACCGTTCCTGCTCTCTGTCGGGGGGCAGGAGAAGAGAAGCATTGTCAGAGTGATAGCGCACATGTCTGTTGAAAGTCAGTGTCAACAAGGTGCACTGAGAAGGCACGCTCAGCCTAGACGTCTGATGAGTTGCTCCATTCTTCATCACAGAGCTCTCTGTCATCTCTCAGAAATATTACCCGCAGTGACTGATCTGTGCATTGACTCTCTCTTTGCTGTTTGACGCTAGCGCTCTGCCTCCTTCCACAACACAGCTCCAGCGTCAATGCTATGGCGCCCTTTTCATGCTCTCTTGATGCCTCGTCACGCCTCTGATGACGCCCTCAAAAGCAGAGTAGATGGGATACCTGTCTTTTCTTGGGCGCGAGGCAGCGCTCAGCACCCGAAAGGCACTCACGTATAGACCGGACACCCTCATGGTGAAGACCGAGCAAGCGAAAGGCCCTGCTCGCGTCGCCTCTGTTACGTTAAGACTATACTTTCAGGGATCATTTCTATAGTCCTTGACTTGGAAATACGTTTCGAAAGTGTTGTGTCTCGCTATTCATGATGATGAGCTATAATGCTTTTCTTTGAGCGCGAATCGGACAGAGATCGAGACTTTTGTCTCTGGTCTGCTGTCATTGATGACCGTTCCTGCTCTCTGTCGGGGGGCAGGAGAAGAGAAGCATTGTCAGAGTGATAGCGCACATGTCTGTTGAAAGTCAGTGTCAACAAGGTGCACTGAGAAGCCACGCTCAGCCTAGACGTCTGATGAGTTGCTCCTTTCTTCCTCACAGAGCTCTCTGTCATCTCTCAGAAATATTACCCGCAGTGACTGATCTGTGCATTGACTCTCTCTTTGCTGTTTGACGCTAGCGCTCTGCCTCCTTCCACAACACAGCTCCAGCGTCAATGCTATGGCGCCCTTTTCATGCTCTCTTGATGCCTCGTCACGCCTCTGATGACGCCCTCAAAAGCAGAGTAGATGGGATACCTGTCTTTTCTTGGGCGCGAGGCAGCGCTCAGCACCCGAAAGGCACTCACGTATAGACCGGAC
Source organism: Alosa pseudoharengus (assembly GCF_046254945.1). Taxonomy (NCBI): domain Eukaryota; kingdom Metazoa; phylum Chordata; class Actinopteri; order Clupeiformes; family Clupeidae; genus Alosa; species Alosa pseudoharengus. The sequence continues at coordinate 20,698,572 of NW_027468640.1, forward strand.
ACCCTCATGGTTAAGACCGAGCAAGCGAAAGGCTCTGCTCGCGTCGCCTCTGTTACGTTAAGACTATACTTTCAGGGATCATTTCTATAGTCCTTGACTTGGAAATACGTTTTGAAAGTGTTGTGTCTCGCTATTCATGATGATGAGCTATAATGCTTTTCTTTGAGCGCGAATCGGACAGAGATCGAGACTTTTGTCTCTGGTCTGCTGTCATTGATGACCGTTCCTGCTCTCTGTCGGGGGGCAGGAGAAGAGAAGCATTGTCAGAGTGATAGCGCACATGTCTGTTGAAAGTCAGTGTCAACAAGGTGCACTGAGAAGCCACGCTCAGCCTAGACGTCTGATGAGTTGCTCCATTCTTCATCACAGAGCTCTCTGTCATCTCTCAGAAATATTACCCGCAGTGACTGATCTGTGCATTGACTCTCTCTTTGCTGTTTGACGCTAGCGCTCTGCCTCCTTCCACAACACAGCTCCAGCGTCAATGCTATTGCGCCCTTTTCATGCTCTCTTGATGCCTCGTCACGCCTCTGATGACGCCCTCAAAAGCAGAGTAGATGGGATACCTGTCTTTTCTTGGGCGCGAGGCAGCGCTCAGCACCCGAAAGGCACTCACGTATAGACCGGACACCCTCATGGTGAAGACCGAGCAAGCGAAAGGCCCTGCTCGCGTCGCCTCTGTTACGTTAAGACTATACTTTCAGGGATCGATCATTTCTATAGTCCTTGACTTGGAAATACGTTTCGAAAGTGTTGTGTCTCGCTATTCATGATGATGAGCTATAATGCTTTTCTTTGAGCGCGAATCGGACAGAGAGCGAGACTTTTGTCTCTGGTTTGCTGTCATTGATGACCGTTCCTGCTCTCTGTCGGGGGGCAGGAGAAGAGAAGCATTGTCAGAGTGATAGCGCACATGTCTGTTGAAAGTCAGTGTCAATAAGGCGCACTGAGAAGCCACGCTCAGCCTAGACGTCTGATGAGTTGCTCCTTTCTTCATCGCAGAGCTCTCTGTCATCTCTCAGAAATATTCCCCCACAACGCATTACCCGCAGTGACTGATCGATCTGTGCATTGACTCTCTCTTTGCTGTTTGACGCTAGCGCTCTGCCTCCTTCCACAACACAGCTCCAGCGTCAATGCTATGGCGCCCTTTTCATGCTCTCTTGATGCCTCGTCACGCCTCTGATGACGCCCTCAAAAGCAGAGTAGATGGGATACCTGTCTTTTCTTGGGCGCGAGGCAGCGCTCAGCACCCGAAAGGCACTCACGTATAGACCGGACACCCTCATGGTGAAGACCGAGCAAGCGAAAGGCCCTGCTCGCGTCGCCTCTGTTACGTTAAGACTATACTTTCAGGGATCATTTCTATAGTCCTTGACTTGGAAATACGTTTCGAAAGTGTTGTGTCTCGCTATTCATGATGATGAGCTATAATGCTTTTCTTTGAGCGCGAATCGGACAGAGATCGAGACTTTTGTCTCTGGTCTGCTGTCATTGATGACCGTTCCTGCTCTCTGTCGGGGGGCAGGAGAAGAGAAGCATTGTCAGAGTGATAGCGCACATGTCTGTTGAAAGTCAGTGTCAACAAGGTGCACTGAGAAGCCACGCTCAGCCTAGACGTCTGATGAGTTGCTCCATTCTTCATCACAGAGCTCTCTGTCATCTCTCAGAAATATTACCCGCAGTGACTGATCTGTGCATTGACTCTCTCTTTGCTGTTTGACGCTAGCGCTCTGCCTCCTTCCACAACACAGCTCCAGCGTCAATGCTATGGCGCCCTTTTCATGCTCTCTTGATGCCTCGTCACGCCTCTGATGACGCCCTCAAAAGCAGAGTAGATGGGATACCTGTCTTTTCTTGGGCGCGAGGCAGCGCTCAGCACCCGAAAGGCACTCACGTATAGACCGGACACCCTCATGGTGAAGACCGAGCAAGCGAAAGGCCCTGCTCGCGTCGCCTCTGTTACGTTAAGACTATACTTTCAGGGATCATTTCTATAGGTCTTGACTTGGAAATACGTTTCGAAAGTGTTGTGTCTCGCTATTCATGATGATGAGCTATAATGCTTTTCTTTGAGCGCGAATCGGACAGAGATCGAGACTTTTGTCTCTGGTCTGCTGTCATTGATGACCGTTCCTGCTCTCTGTCGGGGGGCAGGAGAAGAGAAGCATTGTCAGAGTGATAGCGCACATGTCTGTTGAAAGTCAGTGTCAACAAGGTGCACTGAGAAGCCACGCTCAGCCTAGATGTCTGATGAGTTGCTCCTTTCTTCATCACAGAGCTCTCTGTCATCTCTCAGAAATATTACCCGCAGTGACTGATCTGTGCATTGACTCTCTCTTTGCTGTTTGACGCTAGCGCTCTGCCTCCTTCCACAACACAGCTCCAGCGTCAATGCTATGGCGCCCTTTTCATGCTCTCTTGATGCCTCGTCACGCCTCTGATGACGCCCTCAAAAGCAGAGTAGATGGGATACCTGTCTTTTCTTGGGCGCGAGGCAGCGCTCAGCACCCGAAAGGCACTCACGTATAGACCGGACACCCTCATGGTGAAGACCGAGCAAGCGAAAGGCTCTGCTCGCGTCGCCTCTGTTACGTTAAGACTATACTTTCAGGGATCATTTCTATAGTCCTTGACTTGGAAATACGTTTCGAAAGTGTTGTGTCTCGCTATTCATGATGATGAGCTATAATGCTTTTCTTTGAGCGCGAATCGGACAGAGAGCGAGACTTTTGTCTCTGGTTTGCTGTCATTGATGACCGTTCCTGCTCTCTGTCAGGGGGCAGGAGAAGAGAAGCATTGTCAGAGTGATAGCGCACATGTCTGTTGAAAGTCAGTGTCAATAAGGCGCACTGAGAAGCCACGCTCAGCCTAGACGTCTGATGAGTTGCTCCTTTCTTCATCGCAGAGCTCTCTGTCATCTCTCAGAAATATTCCCCCACAACGCATTACCCGCAGTGACTGATCTGTGCATTGACTCTCTCTTTGCTGTTTGACGCTAGCGCTCTGCCTCCTTCCACAACACAGCTCCAGCGTCAATGCTATGGCGCCCTTTTCATGCTCTCTTGATGCCTCGTCACGCCTCTGATGACGCCCTCAAAAGCAGAGTAGATGGGATACCTGTCTTTTCTTGGGCGCGAGGCAGCGCTCAGCACCCGAAAGGCACTCACGTATAGACCGGACACCCTCATGGTGAAGACCGAGCAAGCGAAAGGCCCTGCTCGCGTCGCCTCTGTTACGTTAAGACTATACTTTCAGGGATCATTTCTATAGTCCTTGACTTGGAAATACGTTTCGAAAGTGTTGTGTCTCGCTATTCATGATGATGAGCTATAATGCTTTTCTTTGAGCGCGAATCGGACAGAGATCGAGACTTTTGTCTCTGGTCTGCTGTCATTGATGACCGTTCCTGCTCTCTGTCGCGGGGCAGGAGAAGAGAAGCATTGTCAGAGTGATAGCGCACATGTCTGTTGAAAGTCAGTGTCAACAAGGTGCACTGAGAAGCCACGCTCAGCCTAGACGTCTGATGAGTTGCTCCTTTCTTCATCGCAGAGCTCTCTGTCATCTCTCAGAAATATTACCCGCAGTGACTGATCTGTGCATTGACTCTCTCTTTGCTGTTTGACGCTAGCGCTCTGCCTCCTTCCACAACACAGCTCCAGCGTCAATGCTATGGCGCCCTTTTCATGCTCTCTTGATGCCTCGTCACGCCTCTGATGACGCCCTCAAAAGCAGAGTAGATGGGATACCTGTCTTTTCTTGGGCGCGAGGCAGCGCGAGGCAGCGCTCAGCACCCGAAAGGCACTCACGTATAGACCGGACACCCTCATGGTGAAGACCGAGCAAGCGAAAGGCCCTGCTCGCGTCGCCTCTGTTACGTTAAGACTATACTTTCAGGGATCATTTCTATAGTCCTTGACTTGGAAATACGTTTCGAAAGTGTTGTGTCTCGCTATTCATGATGATGAGCTATAATGCTTTTCTTTGAGCGCGAATCGGACAGAGATCGAGACTTTTGTCTCTGGTCTGCTGTCATTGATGACCGTTCCTGCTCTCTGTCGGGGGGCAGGAGAAGAGAAGCATTGTCAGAGTGATAGCGCACATGTCTGTTGAAAGTCAGTGTCAACAAGGTGCACTGAGAAGCCACGCTCAGCCTAGACGTCTGATGAGTTGCTCCATTCTTCATCACAGAGCTCTCTGTCATCTCTCAGAAATATTACCCGCAGTGACTGATCTGTGCATTGACTCTCTCTTTGCTGTTTGACGCTAGCGCTCTGCCTCCTTCCACAACACAGCTCCAGCGTCAATGCTATGGCGCCCTTTTCATGCTCTCTTGATGCCTCGTCACGCCTCTGATGACGCCCTCAAAAGCAGAATAGATGGGATACCTGTCTTTTCTTGGGCGCGAGGCAGCGCTCAGCACCCGAAAGGCACTCACGTATAGACCGGACACCCTCATGGTGAAGACCGAGCAAGCGAAAGGCTCTGCTCGCGTCGCCTCTGTTACGTTAAGACTATACTTTCAGGGATCGATCATTTCTATAGTCCTTGACTTGGAAATACGTTTCGAAAGTGTTGTGTCTCGCTATTCATGATGATGAGCTATAATGCTTTTCTTTGAGCGCGAATCGGACAGAGATCGAGACTTTTGTCTCTGGTCTGCTGTCATTGATGACCGTTCCTGCTCTCTGTCGGGGGGCAGGAGAAGAGAAGCATTGTCAGAGTGATAGCGCACATGTCTGTTGAAAGTCAGTGTCAACAAGGTGCACTGAGAAGCCACGCTCAGCCTAGACGTCTGATGAGTTGCTCCATTCTTCATCACAGAGCTCTCTGTCATCTCTCAGAAATATTACCCGCAGTGACTGATCTGTGCATTGACTCTCTCTTTGCTGTTTGACGCTAGCGCTCTGCCTCCTTCCACAACACAGCTCCAGCGTCAATGCTATGGCGCCCTTTTCATGCTCTCTTGATGCCTCGTCACGCCTCTGATGACGCCCTCAAAAGCAGAGTAGATGGGATACCTGTCTTTTCTTGGGCGCGAGGCAGCGCTCAGCACCCGAAAGGCACTCACGTATAGACCGGACACCCTCATGGTGAAGACCGAGCAAGCGAAAGGCCCTGCTCGCGTCGCCTCTGTTACGTTAAGACTATACTTTCAGGGATCATTTCTATAGGTCTTGACTTGGAAATACGTTTCGAAAGTGTTGTGTCTCGCTATTCATGATGATGAGCTATAATGCTTTTCTTTGAGCGCGAATCGGACAGAGATCGAGACTTTTGTCTCTGGTCTGCTGTCATTGATGACCGTTCCTGCTCTCTGTCGGGGGGCAGGAGAAGAGAAGCATTGTCAGAGTGATAGCGCACATGTCTGTTGAAAGTCAGTGTCAACAAGGTGCACTGAGAAGCCACGCTCAGCCTAGATGTCTGATGAGTTGCTCCTTTCTTCATCACAGAGCTCTCTGTCATCTCTCAGAAATATTACCCGCAGTGACTGATCTGTGCATTGACTCTCTCTTTGCTGTTTGACGCTAGCGCTCTGCCTCCTTCCACAACACAGCTCCAGCGTCAATGCTATGGCGCCCTTTTCATGCTCTCTTGATGCCTCGTCACGCCTCTGATGACGCCCTCAAAAGCAGAGTAGATGGGATACCTGTCTTTTCTTGGGCGCGAGGCAGCGCTCAGCACCCGAAAGGCACTCACGTATAGACCGGACACCCTCATGGTGAAGACCGAGCAAGCGAAAGGCTCTGCTCGCGTCGCCTCTGTTACGTTAAGACTATACTTTCAGGGATCATTTCTATAGTCCTTGACTTGGAAATACGTTTTGAAAGTGTTGTGTCTCGCTATTCATGATGATGAGCTATAATGCTTTTCTTTGAGCGCGAATCGGACAGAGATCGAGACTTTTGTCTCTGGTCTGCTGTCATTGATGACCGTTCCTGCTCTCTGTCGGGGGGCAGGAGAAGAGAAGCATTGTCAGAGTGATAGCGCACATGTCTGTTGAAAGTCAGTGTCAACAAGGTGCACTGAGAAGCCACGCTCAGCCTAGACGTCTGATGAGTTGCTCCATTCTTCATCACAGAGCTCTCTGTCATCTCTCAGAAATATTACCCGCAGTGACTGATCTGTGCATTGACTCTCTCTTTGCTGTTTGACGCTAGCGCTCTGCCTCCTTCCACAACACAGCTCCAGCGTCAATGCTATGGCGCCCTTTTCATGCTCTCTTGATGCCTCGTCACGCCTCTGATGACGCCCTCAAAAGCAGAGTAGATGGGATACCTGTCTTTTCTTGGGCGCGAGGCAGCGCGAGGCAGCGCTCAGCACCCGAAAGGCACTCACGTATAGACCGGACACCCTCATGGTGAAGACCGAGCAAGCGAAAGGCCCTGCTCGCGTCGCCTCTGTTACGTTAAGACTATACTTTCAGGGATCATTTCTATAGTCCTTGACTTGGAAATACGTTTCGAAAGTGTTGTGTCTCGCTATTCATGATGATGAGCTATAATGCTTTTCTTTGAGCGCGAATCGGACAGAGATCGAGACTTTTGTCTCTGGTCTGCTGTCATTGATGACCGTTCCTGCTCTCTGTCGGGGGGCAGGAGAAGAGAAGCATTGTCAGAGTGATAGCGCACATGTCTGTTGAAAGTCAGTGTCAACAAGGTGCACTGAGAAGCCACGCTCAGCCTAGACGTCTGATGAGTTGCTCCATTCTTCATCACAGAGCTCTCTGTCATCTCTCAGAAATATTACCCGCAGTGACTGATCTGTGCATTGACTCTCTCTTTGCTGTTTGACGCTAGCGCTCTGCCTCCTTCCACAACACAGCTCCAGCGTCAATGCTATGGCGCCCTTTTCATGCTCTCTTGATGCCTCGTCACGCCTCTGATGACGCCCTCAAAAGCAGAGTAGATGGGATACCTGTCTTTTCTTGGGCGCGAGGCAGCGCTCAGCACCCGAAAGGCACTCACGTATAGACCGGACACCCTCATGGTGAAGACCGAGCAAGCGAAAGGCTCTGCTCGCGTCGCCTCTGTTACGTTAAGACTATACTTTCAGGGATCATTTCTATAGTCCTTGACTTGGAAATACGTTTCGAAAGTGTTGTGTCTCGCTATTCATGATGATGAGCTATAATGCTTTTCTTTGAGCGCGAATCGGACAGAGATCGAGACTTTTGTCTCTGGTCTGCTGTCATTGATGACCGTTCCTGCTCTCTGTCGGGGGGCAGGAGAAGAGAAGCATTGTCAGAGTGATAGCGCACATGTCTGTTGAAAGTCAGTGTCAACAAGGTGCACTGAGAAGCCACGCTCAGCCTAGACATCTGATGAGTTGCTCCATTCTTCATCACAGAGCTCTCTGTCATCTCTCAGAAATATTACCCGCAGTGACTGATCTGTGCATTGACTCTCTCTTTGCTGTTTGACGCTAGCGCTCTGCCTCCTTCCACAACACAGCTCCAGCGTCAATGCTATGGCGCCCTTTTCATGCTCTCTTGATGCCTCGTCACGCCTCTGATGACGCCCTCAAAAGCAGAGTAGATGGGATACCTGTCTTTTCTTGGGCGCGAGGCAGCGCTCAGCACCCGAAAGGCACTCACGTATAGACCGGACACCCTCATGGTGAAGACCGAGCAAGCGAAAGGCCCTGCTCGCGTCGCCTCTGTTACGTTAAGACTATACTTTCAGGGATCATTTCTATAGGTCTTGACTTGGAAATACGTTTCGAAAGTGTTGTGTCTCGCTATTCATGATGATGAGCTATAATGCTTTTCTTTGAGCGCGAATCGGACAGAGATCGAGACTTTTGTCTCTGGTCTGCTGTCATTGATGACCGTTCCTGCTCTCTGTCGGGGGGCAGGAGAAGAGAAGCATTGTCAGAGTGATAGCGCACATGTCTGTTGAAAGTCAGTGTCAACAAGGTGCACTGAGAAGCCACGCTCAGCCTAGATGTCTGATGAGTTGCTCCTTTCTTCATCACAGAGCTCTCTGTCATCTCTCAGAAATATTACCCGCAGTGACTGATCTGTGCATTGACTCTCTCTTTGCTGTTTGACGCTAGCGCTCTGCCTCCTTCCACAACACAGCTCCAGCGTCAATGCTATGGCGCCCTTTTCATGCTCTCTTGATGCCTCGTCACGCCTCTGATGACGCCCTCAAAAGCAGAGTAGATGGGATACCTGTCTTTTCTTGGGCGCGAGGCAGCGCTCAGCACCCGAAAGGCACTCACGTATAGACCGGACACCCTCATGGTGAAGACCGAGCAAGCGAAAGGCTCTGCTCGCGTCGCCTCTGTTACGTTAAGACTATACTTTCAGGGATCATTTCTATAGTCCTTGACTTGGAAATACGTTTTGAAAGTGTTGTGTCTCGCTATTCATGATGATGAGCTATAATGCTTTTCTTTGAGCGCGAATCGGACAGAGATCGAGACTTTTGTCTCTGGTCTGCTGTCATTGATGACCGTTCCTGCTCTCTGTCGGGGGGCAGGAGAAGAGAAGCATTGTCAGAGTGATAGCGCACATGTCTGTTGAAAGTCAGTGTCAACAAGGTGCACTGAGAAGCCACGCTCAGCCTAGACGTCTGATGAGTTGCTCCATTCTTCATCACAGAGCTCTCTGTCATCTCTCAGAAATATTACCCGCAGTGACTGATCTGTGCATTGACTCTCTCTTTGCTGTTTGACGCTAGCGCTCTGCCTCCTTCCACAACACAGCTCCAGCGTCAATGCTATTGCGCCCTTTTCATGCTCTCTTGATGCCTCGTCACGCCTCTGATGACGCCCTCAAAAGCAGAGTAGATGGGATACCTGTCTTTTCTTGGGCGCGAGGCAGCGCTCAGCACCCGAAAGGCACTCACGTATAGACCGGACACCCTCATGGTGAAGACCGAGCAAGCGAAAGGCTCTGCTCGCGTCGCCTCTGTTACGTTAAGACTATACTTTCAGGGATCATTTCTATAGTCCTTGACTTGGAAATACGTTTCGAAAGTGTTGTGTCTCGCTATTCATGATGATGAGCTATAATGCTTTTCTTTGAGCGCGAATCGGACAGAGAGCGAGACTTTTGTCTCTGGTCTGCTGTCATTGATGACCGTTCCTGCTCTCTGTCGGGGGGCAGGAGAAGAGAAGCATTGTCAGAGTGATAGCGCACATGTCTGTTGAAAGTCAGTGTCAATAAGGCGCACTGAGAAGCCACGCTCAGCCTAGACGTCTGATGAGTTGCTCCTTTCTTCATCGCAGAGCTCTCTGTCATCTCTCAGAAATATTCCCCCACAACGCATTACCCGCAGTGACTGATCTGTGCATTGACTCTCTCTTTGCTGTTTGACGCTAGCGCTCTGCCTCCTTCCACAACACAGCTCCAGCGTCAATGCTATGGCGCCCTTTTCATGCTCTCTTGATGCCTCGTCACGCCTCTGATGACGCCCTCAAAAGCAGAGTAGATGGGATACCTGTCTTTTCTTGGGCGCGAGGCAGCGCTCAGCACCCGAAAGGCACTCACGTATAGACCGGACACCCTCATGGTGAAGACCGAGCAAGCGAAAGGCCCTGCTCGCGTCGCCTCTGTTACGTTAAGACTATACTTTCAGGGATCATTTCTATAGTCCTTGACTTGGAAATACGTTTCGAAAGTGTTGTGTCTCGCTATTCATGATGATGAGCTATAATGCTTTTCTTTGAGCGCGAATCGGACAGAGATCGAGACTTTTGTCTCTGGTCTGCTGTCATTGATGACCGTTCCTGCTCTCTGTCGGGGGGCAGGAGAAGAGAAGCATTGTCAGAGTGATAGCGCACATGTCTGTTGAAAGTCAGTGTCAACAAGGTGCACTGAGAAGCCACGCTCAGCCTAGATGTCTGATGAGTTGCTCCTTTCTTCATCACAGAGCTCTCTGTCATCTCTCAGAAATATTACCCGCAGTGACTGATCTGTGCATTGACTCTCTCTTTGCTGTTTGACGCTAGCGCTCTGCCTCCTTCCACAACACAGCTCCAGCGTCAATGCTATGGCGCCCTTTTCATGCTCTCTTGATGCCTCGTCACGCCTCTGATGACGCCCTCAAAAGCAGAGTAGATGGGATGCCTGTCTTTTCTTGGGCGCGAGGCAGCGCTCAGCACCCGAAAGGCACTCACGTATAGACCGGACACCCTCATGGTGAAGACCGAGCAAGCGAAAGGCTCTGCTCGCGTCGCCTCTGTTACGTTAAGACTATACTTTCAGGGATCATTTCTATAGTCCTTGACTTGGAAATACGTTTTGAAAGTGTTGTGTCTCGCTATTCATGATGATGAGCTATAATGCTTTTCTTTGAGCGCGAATCGGACAGAGATCGAGACTTTTGTCTCTGGTCTGCTGTCATTGATGACCGTTCCTGCTCTCTGTCGGGGGGCAGGAGAAGAGAAGCATTGTCAGAGTGATAGCGCACATGTCTGTTGAAAGTCAGTGTCAACAAGGTGCACTGAGAAGCCACGCTCAGCCTAGACGTCTGATGAGTTGCTCCATTCTTCATCACAGAGCTCTCTGTCATCTCTCAGAAATATTACCCGCAGTGACTGATCTGTGCATTGACTCTCTCTTTGCTGTTTGACGCTAGCGCTCTGCCTCCTTCCACAACACAGCTCCAGCGTCAATGCTATTGCGCCCTTTTCATGCTCTCTTGATGCCTCGTCACGCCTCTGATGACGCCCTCAAAAGCAGAGTAGATGGGATACCTGTCTTTTCTTGGGCGCGAGGCAGCGCTCAGCACCCGAAAGGCACTCACGTATAGACCGGACACCCTCATGGTGAAGACCGAGCAAGCGAAAGGCTCTGCTCGCGTCGCCTCTGTTACGTTAAGACTATACTTTCAGGGATCATTTCTATAGTCCTTGACTTGGAAATACGTTTCGAAAGTGTTGTGTCTCGCTATTCATGATGATGAGCTATAATGCTTTTCTTTGAGCGCGAATCGGACAGAGAGCGAGACTTTTGTCTCTGGTCTGCTGTCATTGATGACCGTTCCTGCTCTCTGTCGGGGGGCAGGAGAAGAGAAGCATTGTCAGAGTGATAGCGCACATGTCTGTTGAAAGTCAGTGTCAATAAGGCGCACTGAGAAGCCACGCTCAGCCTAGACGTCTGATGAGTTGCTCCTTTCTTCATCGCAGAGCTCTCTGTCATCTCTCAGAAATATTCCCCCACAACGCATTACCCGCAGTGACTGATCTGTGCATTGACTCTCTCTTTGCTGTTTGACGCTAGCGCTCTGCCTCCTTCCACAACACAGCTCCAGCGTCAATGCTATGGCGCCCTTTTCATGCTCTCTTGATGCCTCGTCACGCCTCTGATGACGCCCTCAAAAGCAGAGTAGATGGGATACCTGTCTTTTCTTGGGCGCGAGGCAGCGCTCAGCACCCGAAAGGCACTCACGTATAGACCGGACACCCTCATGGTGAAGACCGAGCAAGCGAAAGGCCCTGCTCGCGTCGCCTCTGTTACGTTAAGACTATACTTTCAGGGATCATTTCTATAGTCCTTGACTTGGAAATACGTTTCGAAAGTGTTGTGCCTCGCTATTCATGATGATGAGCTATAATGCTTTTCTTTGAGCGCGAATCGGACAGAGATCGAGACTTTTGTCTCTGGTCTGCTGTCATTGATGACCGTTCCTGCTCTCTGTCGGGGGGCAGGAGAAGAGAAGCATTGTCAGAGTGATAGCGCACATGTCTGTTGAAAGTCAGTGTCAACAAGGTGCACTGAGAAGCCACGCTCAGCCTAGACGTCTGATGAGTTGCTCCATTCTTCATCACAGAGCTCTCTGTCATCTCTCAGAAATATTACCCGCAGTGACTGATCTGTGCATTGACTCTCTCTTTGCTGTTTGACGCTAGCGCTCTGCCTCCTTCCACAACACAGCTCCAGCGTCAATGCTATTGCGCCCTTTTCATGCTCTCTTGATGCCTCGTCACGCCTCTGATGACGCCCTCAAAAGCAGAGTAGATGGGATACCTGTCTTTTCTTGGGCGCGAGGCAGCGCTCAGCACCCGAAAGGCACTCACGTATAGACCGGACACCCTCATGGTGAAGACCGAGCAAGCGAAAGGCTCTGCTCGCGTCGCCTCTGTTACGTTAAGACTATACTTTCAGGGATCATTTCTATAGTCCTTGACTTGGAAATACGTTTCGAAAGTGTTGTGTCTCGCTATTCATGATGATGAGCTATAATGCTTTTCTTTGAGCGCGAATCGGACAGAGAGCGAGACTTTTGTCTCTGGTCTGCTGTCATTGATGACCGTTCCTGCTCTCTGTCGGGGGGCAGGAGAAGAGAAGCATTGTCAGAGTGATAGCGCACATGTCTGTTGAAAGTCAGTGTCAATAAGGCGCACTGAGAAGCCACGCTCAGCCTAGACGTCTGATGAGTTGCTCCTTTCTTCATCACAGAGCTCTCTGTCATCTCTCAGAAATATTCCCCCACAACGCATTACCCGCAGTGACTGATCGATCTGTGCATTGACTCTCTCTTTGCTGTTTGACGCTAGCGCTCTGCCTCCTTCCACAACACAGCTCCAGCGTCAATGCTATGGCGCCCTTTTCATGCTCTCTTGATGCCTCGTCACGCCTCTGATGACGCCCTCAAAAGCAGAGTAGATGGGATACCTGTCTTTTCTTGGGCGCGAGGCAGCGCTCAGCACCCGAAAGGCACTCACGTATAGACCGGACACCCTCATGGTGAAGACCGAGCAAGCGAAAGGCCCTGCTCGCGTCGCCTCTGTTACGTTAAGACTATACTTTCAGGGATCATTTCTATAGTCCTTGACTTGGAAATACGTTTCGAAAGTGTTGTGCCTCGCTATTCATGATGATGAGCTATAATGCTTTTCTTTGAGCGCGAATCGGACAGAGATCGAGACTTTTGTCTCTGGTCTGCTGTCATTGATGACCGTTCCTGCTCTCTGTCAGGGGGCAGGAGAAGAGAAGCATTGTCAGAGTGGTAGCGCACATGTCTGTTGAAAGTCAGTGTCAACAAGGTGCACTGAGAAGCCACGCTCAGCCTAGACGTCTGATGAGTTGCTCCTTTCTTCATCGCAGAGCTCTCTGTCATCTCTCAGAAATATTACCCGCAGTGACTGATCTGTGCATTGACTCTCTCTTTGCTGTTTGACGCTAGCGCTCTGCCTCCTTCCACAACACAGCTCCAGCGTCAATGCTATGGCGCCCTTTTCATGCTCTCTTGATGCCTCGTCACGCCTCTGATGACGCCCTCAAAAGCAGAGTAGATGGGATACCTGTCTTTTCTTGGGCGCGAGGCAGCGCTCAGCACCCGAAAGGCACTCACGTATAGACCGGACACCCTCATGGTGAAGACCGAGCAAGCGAAAGGCCCTGCTCGCGTCGCCTCTGTTACGTTAAGACTATACTTTCAGGGATCATTTCTATAGTCCTTGACTTGGAAATACGTTTCGAAAGTGTTGTGCCTCGCTATTCATGATGATGAGCTATAATGCTTTTCTTTGAGCGCGAATCGGACAGAGATCGAGACTTTTGTCTCTGGTCTGCTGTCATTGATGACCGTTCCTGCTCTCTGTCAGGGGGCAGGAGAAGAGAAGCATTGTCAGAGTGGTAGCGCACATGTCTGTTGAAAGTCAGTGTCAACAAGGTGCACTGAGAAGCCACGCTCAGCCTAGACGTCTGATGAGTTGCTCCTTTCTTCATCGCAGAGCTCTCTGTCATCTCTCAGAAATATTACCCGCAGTGACTGATCTGTGCATTGACTCTCTCTTTGCTGTTTGACGCTAGCGCTCTGCCTCCTTCCACAACACAGCTCCAGCGTCAATGCTATGGCGCCCTTTTCATGCTCTCTTGATGCCTCGTCACGCCTCTGATGACGCCCTCAAAAGCAGAGTAGATGGGATACCTGTCTTTTCTTGGGCGCGAGGCAGCGCTCAGCACCCGAAAGGCACTCACGTATAGACCGGACACCCTCATGGTGAAGACCGAGCAAGCGAAAGGCCCTGCTCGCGTCGCCTCTGTTACGTTAAGACTATACTTTCAGGGATCATTTCTATAGTCCTTGACTTGGAAATACGTTTCGAAAGTGTTGTGTCTCGCTATTCATGATGATGAGCTATAATGCTTTTCTTTGAGCGCGAATCGGACAGAGATCGAGACTTTTGTCTCTGGTCTGCTGTCATTGATGACCGTTCCTGCTCTCTGTCGGGGGGCAGGAGAAGAGAAGCATTGTCAGAGTGATAGCGCACATGTCTGTTGAAAGTCAGTGTCAACAAGGTGCACTGAGAAGCCACGCTCAGCCTAGACGTCTGATGAGTTGCTCCTTTCTTCATCGCAGAGCTCTCTGTCATCTCTCAGAAATATTACCCGCAGTGACTGATCTGTGCATTGACTCTCTCTTTGCTGTTTGACGCTAGCGCTCTGCCTCCTTCCACAACACAGCTCCAGCATCAATGCTATGGCGCCCTTTTCATGCTCTCTTGATGCCTCGTCACGCCTCTGATGACGCCCTCAAAAGCAGAGTAGATGGGATACCTGTCTTTTCTTGGGCGCGAGGCAGCGCTCAGCACCCGAAAGGCACTCACGTATAGACCGGACACCCTCATGGTGAAGACCGAGCAAGCGAAAGGCTCTGCTCGCGTCGCCTCTGTTACGTTAAGACTATACTTTCAGGGATCATTTCTATAGTCCTTGACTTGGAAATACGTTTCGAAAGTGTTGTGTCTCGCTATTCATGATGATGAGCTATAATGCTTTTCTTTGAGCGCGAATCGGACAGAGATCGAGACTTTTGTCTCTGGTCTGCTGTCATTGATGACCGTTCCTGCTCTCTGTCGGGGGGCAGGAGAAGAGAAGCATTGTCAGAGTGATAGCGCACATGTCTGTTGAAAGTCAGTGTCAACAAGGTGCACTGAGAAGCCACGCTCAGCCTAGACGTCTGATGAGTTGCTCCATTCTTCATCACAGAGCTCTCTGTCATCTCTCAGAAATATTACCCGCAGTGACTGATCTGTGCATTGACTCTCTCTTTGCTGTTTGACGCTAGCGCTCTGCCTCCTTCCACAACACAGCTCCAGCGTCAATGCTATGGCGCCCTTTTCATGCTCTCTTGATGCCTCGTCACGCCTCTGATGACGCCCTCAAAAGCAGAGTAGATGGGATACCTGTCTTTTCTTGGGCGCGAGGCAGCGCTCAGCACCCGAAAGGCACTCACGTATAGACCGGACACCCTCATGGTGAAGACCGAGCAAGCGAAAGGCCCTGCTCGCGTCGCCTCTGTTACGTTAAGACTATACTTTCAGGGATCATTTCTATAGTCCTTGACTTGGAAATACGTTTTGAAAGTGTTGTGTCTCGCTATTCATGATGATGAGCTATAATGCTTTTCTTTGAGCGCGAATCGGACAGAGATCGAGACTTTTGTCTCTGGTCTGCTGTCATTGATGACCGTTCCTGCTCTCTGTCGGGGGGCAGGAGAAGAGAAGCATTGTCAGAGTGATAGCGCACATGTCTGTTGAAAGTCAGTGTCAACAAGGTGCACTGAGAAGCCACGCTCAGCCTAGATGTCTGATGAGTTGCTCCTTTCTTCATCACAGAGCTCTCTGTCATCTCTCAGAAATATTACCCGCAGTGACTGATCTGTGCATTGACTCACTCTTTGCTGTTTGACGCTAGCGCTCTGCCTCCTTCCACAACACAGCTCCAGCGTCAATGCTATGGCGCCCTTTTCATGCTCTCTTGATGCCTCGTCACGCCTCTGATGACGCCCTCAAAAGCAGAGTAGATGGGATACCTGTCTTTTCTTGGGCGCGAGGCAGCGCTCAGCACCCGAAAGGCACTCACGTATAGACCGGACACCCTCATGGTGAAGACCGAGCAAGCGAAAGGCCCTGCTCGCGTCGCCTCTGTTACGTTAAGACTATACTTTCAGGGATCATTTCTATAGTCCTTGACTTGGAAATACGTTTCGAAAGTGTTGTGTCTCGCTATTCATGATGATGAGCTATAATGCTTTTCTTTGAGCGCGAATCGGACAGAGATCGAGACTTTTGTCTCTGGTCTGCTGTCATTGATGACCGTTCCTGCTCTCTGTCGGGGGGCAGGAGAAGAGAAGCATTGTCAGAGTGATAGCGCACATGTCTGTTGAAAGTCAGTGTCAACAAGGTGCACTGAGAAGCCACGCTCAGCCTAGACGTCTGATGAGTTGCTCCATTCTTCATCACAGAGCTCTCTGTCATCTCTCAGAAATATTACCCGCAGTGACTGATCTGTGCATTGACTCTCTCTTTGCTGTTTGACGCTAGCGCTCTGCCACCTTCCACAACACAGCTCCAGCGTCAATGCTATGGCGCCCTTTTCATGCTCTCTTGATGCCTCGTCACGCCTCTGATGACGCCCTCAAAAGCAGAGTAGATGGGATACCTGTCTTTTCTTGGGCGCGAGGCAGCGCTCAGCACCCGAAAGGCACTCACGTATAGACCGGACACCCTCATGGTGAAGACCGAGCAAGCGAAAGGCTCTGCTCGCGTCGCCTCTGTTACGTTAAGACTATACTTTCAGGGATCGATCATTTCTATAGTCCTTGACTTGGAAATACGTTTCGTAAGTGTTGTGTCTCGCTATTCATGATGATGAGCTATAATGCTTTTCTTTGAGCGCGAATCGGACAGAGAGCGAGACTTTTGTCTCTGGTCTGCTGTCATTGATGACCGTTCCTGCTCTCTGTCGGGGGGCAGGAGAAGAGAAGCATTGTCAGAGTGATAGCGCACATGTCTGTTGAAAGTCAGTGTCAATAAGGCGCACTGAGAAGCCACGCTCAGCCTAGACGTCTGATGAGTTGCTCCTTTCTTCATCGCAGAGCTCTCTGTCATCTCTCAGAAATATTCCCCCACAACGCATTACCCGCAGTGACTGATCTGTGCATTGACTCTCTCTTTGCTGTTTGACGCTAGCGCTCTGCCTCCTTCCACAACACAGCTCCAGCGTCAATGCTATGGCGCCCTTTTCATGCTCTCTTGATGCCTCGTCACGCCTCTGATGACGCCCTCAAAAGCAGAGTAGATGGGATACCTGTCTTTTCTTGGGCGCGAGGCAGCGCTCAGCACCCGAAAGGCACTCACGTATAGACCGGACACCCTCATGGTGAAGACCGAGCAAGCGAAAGGCCCTGCTCGCGTCGCCTCTGTTACGTTAAGACTATACTTTCAGGGATCATTTCTATAGCCCTTGACTTGGAAATACGTTTCGAAAGTGTTGTGTCTCGCTATTCATGATGATGAGCTATAATGCTTTTCTTTGAGCGCGAATCGGACAGAGATCGAGACTTTTGTCTCTGGTCTGCTGTCATTGATGACCGTTCCTGCTCTCTGTCGGGGGGCAGGAGAAGAGAAGCATTGTCAGAGTGATAGCGCACATGTCTGTTGAAAGTCAGTGTCAACAAGGTGCACCGAGAAGCCACGCTCAGCCTAGACGTCTGATGAGTTGCTCCTTTCTTCATCACAGAGCTCTCTGTCATCTCTCAGAAATATTACCCGCAGTGACTGATCTGTGCATTGACTCTCTCTTTGCTGTTTGACGCTAGCGCTCTGCCTCCTTCCACAACACAGCTCCAGCGTCAATGCTATGGCGCCCTTTTCATGCTCTCTTGATGCCTCGTCACGCCTCTGATGACGCCCTCAAAAGCAGAGTAGATGGGATACCTGTCTTTTCTTGGGCGCGAGGCAGCGCTCAGCACCCGAAAGGCACTCACGTATAGACCGGACACCCTCATGGTGAAGACCGAGCAAGCGAAAGGCCCTGCTCGCGTCGCCTCTGTTACGTTAAGACTATACTTTCAGGGATCATTTCTATAGTCCTTGACTTGGAAATACGTTTCGAAAGTGTTGTGTCTCGCTATTCATGATGATGAGCTATAATGCTTTTCTTTGAGCGCGAATCGGACAGAGATCGATCGAGACTTTTGTCTCTGGTCTGCTGTCATTGATGACCGTTCCTGCTCTCTGTCGGGGGGCAGGAGAAGAGAAGCATTGTCAGAGTGATAGCGCACATGTCTGTTGAAAGTCAGTGTCAACAAGGTGCACTGAGAAGCCACGCTCAGCCTAGACGTCTGATGAGTTGCTCCTTTCTTCATAACACAGCTCTCTGTCATCTCTCAGAAATATTACCTGCAGTGACTGATCTGTGCATTGACTCTCTCTTTGCTGTTTGACGCTAGCGCTCTGCCTCCTTCCACAACACAGCTCCAGCGTCAATGCTATGGCGCCCTTTTCATGCTCTCTTGATGCCTCGTCACGCCTCTGATGACGCCCTCAAAAGCAGAGTAGATGGGATACCTGTCTTTTCTTGGGCGCGAGGCAGCGCTCAGCACCCGAAAGGCACTCACGTATAGACCGGACACCCTCATGGTGAAGACCGAGCAAGCGAAAGGCCCTGCTCGCGTCGCCTCTGTTACGTTAAGACTATACTTTCAGGGATCATTTCTATAGTCCTTGACTTGGAAATACGTTTCGAAAGTGTTGTGTCTCGCTATTCATGATGATGAGCTATAATGCTTTTCTTTGAGCGCGAATCGGACAGAGATCGAGACTTTTGTCTCTGGTCTGCTGTCATTGATGACCGTTCCTGCTCTCTGTCGGGGGGCAGGAGAAGAGAAGCATTGTCAGAGTGATAGCGCACATGTCTGTTGAAAGTCAGTGTCAACAAGGTGCACTGAGAAGCCACGCTCAGCCTAGACGTCTGATGAGTTGCTCCTTTCTTCATCACAGAGCTCTCTGTCATCTCTCAGAAATATTACCCGCAGTGACTGATCTGTGCATTGACTCTCTCTTTGCTGTTTGACGCTAGCGCTCTGCCTCCTTCCACAACACAGCTCCAGCGTCAATGCTATGGCGCCCTTTTCATGCTCTCTTGATGCCTCGTCACGCCTCTGATGACGCCCTCAAAAGCAGAGTAGATGGGATACCTGTCTTTTCTTGGGCGCGAGGCAGCGCTCAGCACCCGAAAGGCACTCACGTATAGACCGGACACCCTCATGGTGAAGACCGAGCAAGCGAAAGGCCCTGCTCGCGTCGCCTCTGTTACGTTAAGACTATACTTTCAGGGATCATTTCTATAGTCCTTGACTTGGAAATACGTTTCGAAAGTGTTGTGTCTCGCTATTCATGATGATGAGCTATAATGCTTTTCTTTGAGCGCGAATCGGACAGAGATCGAGACTTTTGTCTCTGGTCTGCTGTCATTGATGACCGTTCCTGCTCTCTGTCGGGGGGCAGGAGAAGAGAAGCATTGTCAGAGTGATAGCGCACATGTCTGTTGAAAGTCAGTGTCAACAAGGTGCACTGAGAAGCCACGCTCAGCCTAGACGTCTGATGAGTTGCTCCATTCTTCATCACAGAGCTCTCTGTCATCTCTCAGAAATATTACCCGCAGTGACTGATCTGTGCATTGACTCTCTCTTTGCTGTTTGACGCTAGCGCTCTGCCACCTTCCACAACACAGCTCCAGCGTCAATGCTATGGCGCCCTTTTCATGCTCTCTTGATGCCTCGTCACGCCTCTGATGACGCCCTCAAAAGCAGAGTAGATGGGATACCTGTCTTTTCTTGGGCGCGAGGCAGCGCTCAGCACCCGAAAGGCACTCACGTATAGACCGGACACCCTCATGGTGAAGACCGAGCAAGCGAAAGGATCTGCTCGCGTCGCCTCTGTTACGTTAAGACTATACTTTCAGGGATCATTTCTATAGTCCTTGACTTGGAAATACGTTTCGAAAGTGTTGTGTCTCGCTATTCATGATGATGAGCTATAATGCTTTTCTTTGAGCGCGAATCGGACAGAGATCGAGACTTTTGTCTCTGGTCTGCTGTCATTGATGACCGTTCCTGCTCTCTGTCGGGGGGCAGGAGAAGAGAAGCATTGTCAGAGTGATAGCGCACATGTCTGTTGAAAGTCAGTGTCAATAAGGCGCACTGAGAAGCCACGCTCAGCCTAGACGTCTGATGAGTTGCTCCTTTCTTCATCGCAGAGCTCTCTGTCATCTCTCAGAAATATTCCCCCACAACGCATTACCCGCAGTGACTGATCTGTGCATTGACTCTCTCTTTGCTGTTTGACGCTAGCGCTCTGCCTCCTTCCACAACACAGCTCCAGCGTCAATGCTATGGCGCCCTTTTCATGCTCTCTTGATGCCTCGTCACGCCTCTGATGACGCCCTCAAAAGCAGAGTAGATGGGATACCTGTCTTTTCTTGGGCGCGAGGCAGCGCTCAGCACCCGAAAGGCACTCACGTATAGACCGGACACCCTCATGGTGAAGACCGAGCAAGCGAAAGGCCCTGCTCGCGTCGCCTCTGTTACGTTAAGACTATACTTTCAGGGATCATTTCTATAGTCCTTGACTTGGAAATACGTTTCGAAAGTGTTGTGTCTCGCTATTCATGATGATGAGCTATAATGCTTTTCTTTGAGCGCGAATCGGACAGAGATCGAGACTTTTGTCTCTGGTCTGCTGTCATTGATGACCGTTCCTGCTCTCTGTCGGGGGGCAGGAGAAGAGAAGCATTGTCAGAGTGATAGCGCACATGTCTGTTGAAAGTCAGTGTCAACAAGGTGCACTGAGAAGCCACGCTCAGCCTAGACGTCTGATGAGTTGCTCCATTCTTCATCACAGAGCTCTCTGTCATCTCTCAGAAATATTACCCGCAGTGACTGATCTGTGCATTGACTCTCTCTTTGCTGTTTGATGCTAGCGCTCTGCCTCCTTCCACAACACTGTCCAGCGTCAATGCTATGGCGCCCTTTTCATGCTCTCTTGATGCCTCGTCACGCCTCTGATGACGCCCTCAAAAGCAGAGTAGATGGGATACCTGTCTTTTCTTGGGCGCGAGGCAGCGCTCAGCACCCGAAAGGCACTCACGTATAGACCGGACACCCTCATGGTGAAGACCGAGCAAGCGAAAGGCTCTGCTCGCGTCGCCTCTGTTACGTTAAGACTATACTTTCAGGGATCATTTCTATAGTCCTTGACTTGGAAATACGTTTCGAAAGTGTTGTGTCTCGCTATTCATGATGATGAGCTATAATGCTTTTCTTTGAGCGCGAATCGGACAGAGATCGATCGAGACTTTTGTCTCTGGTCTGCTGTCATTGATGACCGTTCCTGCTCTCTGTCGGGGGGCAGGAGAAGAGAAGCATTGTCAGAGTGATAGCGCACATGTCTGTTGAAAGTCAGTGTCAACAAGGTGCACTGAGAAGCCACGCTCAGCCTAGACGTCTGATGAGTTGCTCCATTCTTCATCACAGAGCTCTCTGTCATCTCTCAGAAATATTACCCGCAGTGACTGATCTGTGCATTGACTCTCTCTTTGCTGTTTGACGCTAGCGCTCTGCCTCCTTCCACAACACAGCTCCAGCGTCAATGCTATTGCGCCCTTTTCATGCTCTCTTGATGCCTCGTCACGCCTCTGATGACGCCCTCAAAAGCAGAGTAGATGGGATACCTGTCTTTTCTTGGGCGCGAGGCAGCGCTCAGCACCCGAAAGGCACTCACGTATAGACCGGACACCCTCATGGTGAAGACCGAGCAAGCGAAAGGCTCTGCTCGCGTCGCCTCTGTTACGTTAAGACTATACTTTCAGGGATCATTTCTATAGTCCTTGACTTGGAAATACGTTTCGAAAGTGTTGTGTCTCGCTATTCATGATGATGAGCTATAATGCTTTTCTTTGAGCGCGAATCGGACAGAGATCGAGACTTTTGTCTCTGGTCTGCTGTCATTGATGACCGTTCCTGCTCTCTGTCGGGGGGCAGGAGAAGAGAAGCATTGTCAGAGTGATAGCGCACATGTCTGTTGAAAGTCAGTGTCAACAAGGTGCACTGAGAAGCCACGCTCAGCCTAGACGTCTGATGAGTTGCTCCATTCTTCATCACAGAGTTCTCTGTCATCTCTCAGAAATATTACCCGCAGTGACTGATCTGTGCATTGACTCTCTCTTTGCTGTTTGACGCTAGCGCTCTGCCTCCTTCCACAACACAGCTCCAGCGTCAATGCTATTGCGCCCTTTTCATGCTCTCTTGATGCCTCGTCACGCCTCTGATGACGCCCTCAAAAGCAGAGTAGATGGGATACCTGTCTTTTCTTGGGCGCGAGGCAGCGCTCAGCACCCGAAAGGCATCACGTATAGACCGGACACCCTCATGGTGAAGACCGAGCAAGCGAAAGGCTCTGCTCGCGTCGCCTCTGTTACGTTAAGACTATACTTTCAGGGATCATTTCTATAGTCCTTGACTTGGAAATACGTTTCGAAAGTGTTGTGTCTCGCTATTCATGATGATGAGCTATAATGCTTTTCTTTGAGCGCGAATCGGACAGAGATCGAGACTTTTGTCTCTGGTCTGCTGTCATTGATGACCGTTCCTGCTCTCTGTCGGGGGGCAGGAGAAGAGAAGCATTGTCAGAGTGATAGCGCACATGTCTGTTGAAAGTCAGTGTCAATAAGGCGCACTGAGAAGCCACGCTCAGCCTAGACGTCTGATGAGTTGCTCCTTTCTTCATCGCAGAGCTCTCTGTCATCTCTCAGAAATATTACCCGCAGTGACTGATCTGTGCATTGACTCTCTCTTTGCTGTTTGACGCTAGCGCTCTGCCTCCTTCCACAACACAGCTCCAGCGTCAATGCTATGGCGCCCTTTTCATGCTCTCTTGATGCCTCGTCACGCCTCTGATGACGCCCTCAAAAGCAGAGTAGATGGGATACCTGTCTTTTCTTGGGCGCGAGGCAGCGCTCAGCACCCGAAAGGCACTCACGTATAGACCGGACACCCTCATGGTGAAGACCGAGCAAGCGAAAGGCCCTGCTCGCGTCGCCTCTGTTACGTTAAGACTATACTTTCAGGGATCATTTCTATAGTCCTTGACTTGGAAATACGTTTCGAAAGTGTCGTGTCTCGCTATTCATGATGATGAGCTATAATGCTTTTCTTTGAGCGCGAATCGGACAGAGATCGAGACTTTTGTCTCTGGTCTGCTGTCATTGATGACCGTTCCTGCTCTCTGTCGGGGGGCAGGAGAAGAGAAGCATTGTCAGAGTGATAGCGCACATGT
Source organism: Alosa pseudoharengus (assembly GCF_046254945.1). NCBI lineage: Eukaryota > Metazoa > Chordata > Actinopteri > Clupeiformes > Clupeidae > Alosa > Alosa pseudoharengus. The sequence goes on from NW_027468640.1 coordinate 20,721,651, forward strand.
CTGTTGAAAGTCAGTGTCAACAAGGTGCACTGAGAAGCCACGCTCAGCCTAGACGTCTGATGAGTTGCTCCTTTCTTCATCACAGAGCTCTCTGTCATCTCTCAGAAATATTACCCGCAGTGACTGATCTGTGCATTGACTCTCTCTTTGCTGTTTGACGCTAGCGCTCTGCCTCCTTCCACAACACAGCTCCAGCGTCAATGCTATGGCGCCCTTTTCATGCTCTCTTGATGCCTCGTCACGCCTCTGATGACGCCCTCAAAAGCAGAGTAGATGGGATACCTGTCTTTTCTTGGGCGCGAGGCAGCGCTCAGCACCCGAAAGGCACTCACGTATAGACCGGACACCCTCATGGTGAAGACCGAGCAAGCGAAAGGCTCTGCTCGCGTCGCCTCTGTTACGTTAAGACTATACTTTCAGGGATCATTTCTATAGTCCTTGACTTGGAAATACGTTTCGAAAGTGTTGTGTCTCGCTATTCATGATGATGAGCTATAATGCTTTTCTTTGAGCGCGAATCGGACAGAGATCGAGACTTTTGTCTCTGGTCTGCTGTCATTGATGACCGTTCCTGCTCTCTGTCGGGGGGCAGGAGAAGAGAAGCATTGTCAGAGTGATAGCGCACATGTCTGTTGAAAGTCAGTGTCAATAAGGCGCACTGAGAAGCCACGCTCAGCCTAGACGTCTGATGAGTTGCTCCTTTCTTCATCGCAGAGCTCTCTGTCATCTCTCAGAAATATTACCCGCAGTGACTGATCTGTGCATTGACTCTCTCTTTGCTGTTTGACGCTAGCGCTCTGCCTCCTTCCACAACACAGCTCCAGCGTCAATGCTATGGCGCCCTTTTCATGCTCTCTTGATGCCTCGTCACGCCTCTGATGACGCCCTCAAAAGCAGAGTAGATGGGATACCTGTCTTTTCTTGGGCGCGAGGCAGCGCTCAGCACCCGAAAGGCACTCACGTATAGACCGGACACCCTCATGGTGAAGACCGAGCAAGCGAAAGGCCCTGCTCGCGTCGCCTCTGTTACGTTAAGACTATACTTTCAGGGATCATTTTTATAGTCCTTGACTTGGAAATCCGTTTCGAAAGTGTTGTGTCTCGCTATTCATGATGATGAGCTATAATGCTTTTCTTTGAGCGCGAATCGGACAGAGATCGAGACTTTTGTCTCTGGTCTGCTGTCATTGATGACCGTTCCTGCTCTCTGTCGGGGGGCAGGAGAAGAGAAGCATTGTCAGAGTGATAGCGCACATGTCTGTTGAAAGTCAGTGTCAACAAGGTGCACTGAGAAGCCACGCTCAGCCTAGACGTCTGATGAGTTGCTCCTTTCTTCATCACAGAGCTCTCTGTCATCTCTCAGAAATATTACCCGCAGTGACTGATCTGTGCATTGACTCTCTCTTTGCTGTTTGACGCTAGCGCTCTGCCTCCTTCCACAACACAGCTCCAGCGTCAATGCTATGGCGCCCTTTTCATGCTCTCTTGATGCCTCGTCACGCCTCTGATGACGCCCTCAAAAGCAGAGTAGATGGGATACCTGTCTTTTCTTGGGCGCGAGGCAGCGCTCAGCACCCGAAAGGCACTCACGTATAGACCGGACACCCTCATGGTGAAGACCGAGCAAGCGAAAGGCTCTGCTCGCGTCGCCTCTGTTACGTTAAGACTATACTTTCAGGGATCATTTCTATAGTCCTTGACTTGGAAATACGTTTCGAAAGTGTTGTGTCTCGCTATTCATGATGATGAGCTATAATGCTTTTCTTTGAGCGCGAATCGGACAGAGATCGAGACTTTTGTCTCTGGTCTGCTGTCATTGATGACCGTTCCTGCTCTCTGTCGGGGGGCAGGAGAAGAGAAGCATTGTCAGAGTGATAGCGCACATGTCTGTTGAAAGTCAGTGTCAACAAGGTGCACTGAGATGCCACGCTCAGCCTAGACGTCTGATGAGTTGCTCCTTTCTTCATCACAGAGCTCTCTGTCATCTCTCAGAAATATTACCCGCAGTGACTGATCTGTGCATTGACTCTCTCTTTGCTGTTTGACGCTAGCGCTCTGCCTCCTTCCACAACACAGCTCCAGCGTCAATGCTATGGCGCCCTTTTCATGCTCTCTTGATGCCTCGTCACGCCTCTGATGACGCCCTCAAAAGCAGAGTAGATGGGATACCTGTCTTTTCTTGGGCGCGAGGCAGCGCTCAGCACCCGAAAGGCACTCACGTATAGACCGGACACCCTCATGGTGAAGACCGAGCAAGCGAAAGGCTCTGCTCGCGTCGCCTCTGTTACGTTAAGACTATACTTTCAGGGATCATTTCTATAGTCCTTGAGTTGGAAATACGTTTCGAAAGTGTTGTGTCTCGCTATTCATGATGATGAGCTATAATGCTTTTCTTTGAGCGCGAATCGGACAGAGATCGAGACTTTTGTCTCTGGTCTGCTGTCATTGATGACCGTTCCTGCTCTCTGTCGGGGGGCAGGTGAAGAGAAGCATTGTCAGAGTGATAGCGCACATGTCTGTTGAAAGTCAGTGTCAATAAGGCGCACTGAGAAGCCACGCTCAGCCTAGACGTCTGATGAGTTGCTCCTTTCTTCATCGCAGAGCTCTCTGTCATCTCTCAGAAATATTCCCCCACAACGCATTACCCGCAGTGACTGATCTGTGCATTGACTCTCTCTTTGCTGTTTGACGCTAGCGCTCTGCCTCCTTCCACAACACAGCTCCAGCGTCAATGCTATGGCGCCCTTTTCATGCTCTCTTGATGCCTCGTCACGCCTCTGATGACGCCCTCAAAAGCAGAGTAGATGGGATACCTGTCTTTTCTTGGGCGCGAGGCAGCGCTCAGCACCCGAAAGGCACTCACGTATAGACCGGACACCCTCATGGTGAAGACCGAGCAAGCGAAAGGCCCTGCTCGCGTCGCCTCTGTTACGTTAAGACTATACTTTCAGGGATCATTTCTATAGTCCTTGACTTGGAAATACGTTTCGAAAGTGTTGTGTCTCGCTATTCATGATGATGAGCTATAATGCTTTTCTTTGAGCGCGAATCGGACAGAGATCGAGACTTTTGTCTCTGGTCTGCTGTCATTGATGACCGTTCCTGCTCTCTGTCGGGGGGCAGGAGAAGAGAAGCATTGTCAGAGTGATAGCGCACATGTCTGTTGAAAGTCAGTGTCAATAAGGCGCACTGAGAAGCCACGCTCAGCCTAGACGTCTGATGAGTTGCTCCTTTCTTCATCGCAGAGCTCTCTGTCATCTCTCAGAAATATTCCCCCACAACGCATTACCCGCAGTGACTGATCTGTGCATTGACTCTCTCTTTGCTGTTTGACGCTAGCGCTCTGCCTCCTTCCACAACACAGCTCCAGCGTCAATGCTATTGCGCCCTTTTCATGCTCTCTTGATGCCTCGTCACGCCTCTGATGACGCCCTCAAAAGCAGAGTAGATGGGATACCTGTCTTTTCTTGGGCGCGAGGCAGCGCTCAGCACCCGAAAGGCCCTCACGTATAGACCGGACACCCTCATGGTGAAGACCGAGCAAGCGAAAGGCTCTGCTCGCGTCGCCTCTGTTACGTTAAGACTATACTTTCAGAGATCGATCATTTCTATAGTCCTTGACTTGGAAATACGTTTCGAAAGTGTTGTGTCTCTCTATTCATGATGATGAGCTATAATGCTTTTCTTTGAGCGCGAATCGGACAGAGATCGAGACTTTTGTCTCTGGTCTGCTGTCATTGATGACCGTTCCTGCTCTCTGTCGGGGGGCAGGAGAAGAGAAGCATTGTCAGAGTGATAGCGCACATGTCTGTTGAAAGTCAGTGTCAACAAGGTGCACTGAGAAGCCACGCTCAGCCTAGACGTCTGATGAGTTGCTCCATTCTTCATCACAGAGCTCTCTGTCATCTCTCAGAAATATTACCCGCAGTGACTGATCTGTGCATTGACTCTCTCTTTGCTGTTTGACGCTAGCGCTCTGCCACCTTCCACAACACAGCTCCAGCGTCAATGCTATGGCGCCCTTTTCATGCTCTCTTGATGCCTCGTCACGCCTCTGATGACGCCCTCAAAAGCAGAGTAGATGGGATACCTGTCTTTTCTTGGGCGCGAGGCAGCGCTCAGCACCCGAAAGGCACTCACGTATAGACCGGACACCCTCATGGTGAAGACCGAGCAAGCGAAAGGCTCTGCTCGCGTCGCCTCTGTTACGTTAAGACTATACTTTCAGGGATCATTTCTATAGTCCTTGACTTGGAAATACGTTTCGAAAGTGTTGTGTCTCGCTATTCATGATGATGAGCTATAATGCTTTTCTTTGAGCGCGAATCGGACAGAGATCGAGACTTTTGTCTCTGGTCTGCTGTCATTGATGACCGTTCCTGCTCTCTGTCGGGGGGCAGGAGAAGAGAAGCATTGTCAGAGTGATAGCGCACATGTCTGTTGAAAGTCAGTGTCAACAAGGTGCACTGAGAAGCCACGCTCAGCCTAGACGTCTGATGAGTTGCTCCATTCTTCATCACAGAGCTCTCTGTCATCTCTCAGAAATATTACCCGCAGTGACTGATCTGTGCATTGACTCTCTCTTTGCTGTTTGACGCTAGCGCTCTGCCTCCTTCCACAACACAGCTCCAGCGTCAATGCTATTGCGCCCTTTTCATGCTCTCTTGATGCCTCGTCACGCCTCTGATGACGCCCTCAAAAGCAGAGTAGATGGGATACCTGTCTTTTCTTGGGCACGAGGCAGCGCTCAGCACCCGAAAGGCATCACGTATAGACCGGACACCCTCATGGTGAAGACCGAGCAAGCGAAAGGCTCTGCTCGCGTCGCCTCTGTTACGTTAAGACTATACTTTCAGGGATCATTTCTATAGTCCTTGACTTGGAAATACGTTTCGAAAGTGTTGTGTCTCGCTATTCATGATGATGAGCTATAATGCTTTTCTTTGAGCGCGAATCGGACAGAGATCGAGACTTTTGTCTCTGGTCTGCTGTCATTGATGACCGTTCCTGCTCTCTGTCGGGGGGCAGGAGAAGAGAAGCATTGTCAGAGTGATAGCGCACATGTCTGTTGAAAGTCAGTGTCAATAAGGCGCACTGAGAAGCCACGCTCAGCCTAGACGTCTGATGAGTTGCTCCTTTCTTCATCACAGAGCTCTCTGTCATCTCTCAGAAATATTACCCGCAGTGACTGATCTGTGCATTGACTCTCTCTTTGCTGTTTGACGCTAGCGCTCTGCCTCCTTCCACAACACAGCTCCAGCGTCAATGCTATGGCGCCCTTTTCATGCTCTCTTGATGCCTCGTCACGCCTCTGATGACGCCCTCAAAAGCAGAGTAGATGGGATACCTGTCTTTTCTTGGGCGCGAGGCAGCGCTCAGCACCCGAAAGGCACTCACGTATAGACCGGACACCCTCATGGTGAAGACCGAGCAAGCGAAAGGCTCTGCTCGCGTCGCCTCTGTTACGTTAAGACTATACTTTCAGGGATCATTTCTATAGTCCTTGACTTGGAAATACGTTTCGAAAGTGTTGTGTCTCGCTATTCATGATGATGAGCTATAATGCTTTTCTTTGAGCGCGAATCGGACAGAGATCGAGACTTTTGTCTCTGGTCTGCTGTCATTGATGACCGTTCCTGCTCTCTGTCGGGGGGCAGGAGAAGAGAAGCATTGTCAGAGTGATAGCGCACATGTCTGTTGAAAGTCAGTGTCAACAAGGTGCACTGAGATGCCACGCTCAGCCTAGACGTCTGATGAGTTGCTCCTTTCTTCATCACAGAGCTCTCTGTCATCTCTCAGAAATATTACCCGCAGTGACTGATCTGTGCATTGACTCTCTCTTTGCTGTTTGACGCTAGCGCTCTGCCTCCTTCCACAACACAGCTCCAGCGTCAATGCTATGGCGCCCTTTTCATGCTCTCTTGATGCCTCGTCACGCCTCTGATGACGCCCTCAAAAGCAGAGTAGATGGGATACCTGTCTTTTCTTGGGCGCGAGGCAGCGCTCAGCACCCGAAAGGCACTCACGTATAGACCGGACACCCTCATGGTGAAGACCGAGCAAGCGAAAGGCTCTGCTCGCGTCGCCTCTGTTACGTTAAGACTATACTTTCAGGGATCATTTCTATAGTCCTTGACTTGGAAATACGTTTCGAAAGTGTTGTGTCTCGCTATTCATGATGATGAGCTATAATGCTTTTCTTTGAGCGCGAATCGGACAGAGATCGAGACTTTTGTCTCTGGTCTGCTGTCATTGATGACCGTTCCTGCTCTCTGTCGGGGGGCAGGAGAAGAGAAGCATTGTCAGAGTGATAGCGCACATGTCTGTTGAAAGTCAGTGTCAATAAGGCGCACTGAGAAGCCACGCTCAGCCTAGACGTCTGATGAGTTGCTCCTTTCTTCATCGCAGAGCTCTCTGTCATCTCTCAGAAATATTCCCCCACAACGCATTAAGCCCTCCTTACACTGACAGACTTTGGAAAGATTTGCAAGGATTTGGAAAAGATTTTTGAAAGACTACAGTTTCAGACCCTCTCACATCTAAAGACAAGTAGTGGAGTTTTAAGTCACAGACTATGATTTTGCAATGACTAGGGATCTTGCAGGGTCACTATTCACAAGACTGCAACTAGATTCCTTTAAATTATTACCCATCGTGCAATAGATAAACAGGAACTGAAATGATATCCTACTAAACTCAAAGTCGTATTTTCGTGTTTCTGCAGCATTGTTTCATGCGTGACATCCCTAACCGATATAAAGTTGTTCTGTCACGTGGAAGAGCCGACTAAATATGTATAAGAAATGAAAAATATTATAAGAATAACAAATAATCATATAGGCTACAGCTGTCGCCTACTTTGCCCCTTCCTGTTTGGTGTTGGAGAGAGGTCACTATTGGTTTTTATAGTTCACGTCACTATTTGCATGAGCCACGACTAGAAAGACTTGCGATAATATCAAACATGTTTGATATTGTCGTAACGGCAAAACTAGAAATAGACTGACTCCGACTGACTTAAAACCGCTAAGATTGGCACCTTACACTAAACGATCTAGTTGACGGGAGCGCGCCGCGATTCCAGTACAACTCCCATGATTTCTGTCCGACTTTGGAAATTTAGTCGCCGACTGTGAAAACAGGCCAAAATCGTACAATGTAAGGCCGCCATTACCCGCAGTGACTGATCTGTGCATTGACTCTCTCTTTGCTGTTTGACGCTAGCGCTCTGCCTCCTTCCACAACACAGCTCCAGCGTCAATGCTATGGCGCCCTTTTCATGCTCTCTTGATGCCTCGTCACGCCTCTGATGACGCCCTCAAAAGCAGAGTAGATGGGATACCTGTCTTTTCTTGGGCGCGAGGCAGTGCTCAGCACCCGAAAGGCACTCACGTATAGACCGGACACCCTCATGGTGAAGACCGAGCAAGCGAAAGACTCTGCTCGCGTCGCCTCTGTTACGTTAAGACTATACTTTCAGGGATCATTTCTATAGTCCTTGACTTGGAAATACGTTTCGAAAGTGTTGTGTCTCGCTATTCATGATGATGAGCTATAATGCTTTTCTGTGAGAGCGAATCGGACAGAGATCGAGACTTTTGTCTCTGGTCTGCTGTCATTGATGACCGTTCCTGCTCTCTGTCGGGGGGCAGGAGAAGAGAAGCATTGTCAGAGTGATAGCGCACATGTCTGTTGAAAGTCAGTGTCAACAAGGTGCACTGAGAAGCCACGCTCAGCCTAGACGTCTGATGAGTTGCTCCTTTCTTCATCACAGAGCTCTCTGTCATCTCTCAGAAATATTACCCGCAGTGACTGATCTGTGCATTGACTCTCTCTTTGCTGTTTGACGCTAGCGCTCTGCCTCCTTCCACAACACAGCTCCAGCGTCAATGCTATGGCGCCCTTTTCATGCTCTCTTGATGCCTCGTCACGCCTCTGATGACGCCCTCAAAAGCAGAGTAGATGGGATACCTGTCTTTTCTTGGGCGCGAGGCAGCGCTCAGCACCCGAAAGGCACTCACGTATAGACCGGACACCCTCATGGTGAAGACCGAGCAAGCGAAAGGCCCTGCTCGCGTCGCCTTTGTTACGTTAAGACTATACTTTCAGGGATCATTTCTATAGTCCTTGACTTGGAAATACGTTTCGAAAGTGTTGTGTCTTGCTATTCATGATGATGAGCTATAATGCTTTTCTTTGAGCGCGAATCGGACAGAGATCGAGACTTTCGTCTCTGGTCTGCTGTCATTGATGACCGTTCCTGCTCTCTGTCGGGGGGCAGGAGAAGAGAAGCATTGTCAGAGTGATAGCGCACATGTCTGTTGAAAGTCAGTGTCAACAAGGTGCACTGAGAAGCCACGCTCAGCCTAGACGTCTGATGAGTTGCTCCATTCTTCATCACAGAGCTCTCTGTCATCTCTCAGAAATATTACCCGCAGTGACTGATCTGTGCATTGACTCTCTCTTTGCTGTTTGACGCTAGCGCTCTGCCTCCTTCCACAACACAGCTCCAGCGTCAATGCTATGGCGCCCTTTTCATGCTCTCTTGATGCCTCGTCACGCCTCTGATGACGCCCTCAAAAGCAGAGTAGATGGGATACCTGTCTTTTCTTGGGCGCGAGGCAGTGCTCAGCACCCGAAAGGCACTCACGTATAGACCGGACACCCTCATGGTGAAGACCGAGCAAGCGAAAGACTCTGCTCGCGTCGCCTCTGTTACGTTAAGACTATACTTTCAGGGATCATTTCTATAGTCCTTGACTTGGAAATACGTTTCGAAAGTGTTGTGTCTCGCTATTCATGATGATGAGCTATAATGCTTTTCTGTGAGCGCGAATCGGACAGAGATCGAGACTTTTGTCTCTGGTCTGCTGTCATTGATGACCGTTCCTGCTCTCTGTCGGGGGGCAGGAGAAGAGAAGCATTGTCAGAGTGATAGCGCACATGTCTGTTGAAAGTCAGTGTCAACAAGGTGCACTGAGAAGCCACGCTCAGCCTAGACGTCTGATGAGTTGCTCCTTTCTTCATCACAGAGCTCTCTGTCATCTCTCAGAAATATTACCCGCAGTGACTGATCTGTGCATTGACTCTCTCTTTGCTGTTTGACGCTAGCGCTCTGCCTCCTTCCACAACACAGCTCCAGCGTCAATGCTATGGCGCCCTTTTCATGCTCTCTTGATGCCTCGTCACGCCTCTGATGACGCCCTCAAAAGCAGAGTAGATGGGATACCTGTCTTTTCTTGGGCGCGAGGCAGCGCTCAGCACCCGAAAGGCCCTCACGTATAGACCGGACACCCTCATGGTGAAGACCGAGCAAGCGAAAGGCTCTGCTCGCGTCGCCTCTTTTACGTTAAGACTATACTTTCAGGGATCATTTCTATAGACCTTGACTTGGAAATACGTTTCGAAAGTGTTGTGTCTCGCTATTCATGATGATGAACTATAATGCTTTTCTTTGAGCGCGAATCGGACAGAGATCGAGACTTTTGTCTCTGGTCTGCTGTCATTGATGACCGTTCCTGCTCTGTCGGGGGGCAGGAGAAGAGAAGCATTGTCAGAGTGATAGCGCACATGTCTGTTGAAAGTCAGTGTCAACAAGGCGCACTGAGAAGCCACGCTCAGCCTAGACGTCTGATGAGTTGCTCCTTTCTTCATCACAGAGCTCTCTGTCATCTCTCAGAAATATTCCCCCACAACGCATTATAGCGACCTTACATTGTACGATTTTGGTCTGTTTTCACAGTCGGCGACAAAATTTCCAAAGTCGGACAGAAATCATGGGAGTTGTACTGGAATCGCGGCGCGCTCCCGTCAACTAGATCGTTAAGTGTAAGGTGCCAATCTTAGCGGTTTTAAGTCAGTCGGAGTCAGTCCTTTTCTAGTTTTGCCGTTACGACAATATCAAACATGTTTGATATTATCGCAAGTCTTTCTAGTCGTGGCTCATGCAAATAGTGACGTGAACTATAAAAACCAATAGTGACCTCTCTCCAACACCAAACAGGAAGGGGCAAAGTAGGCGACAGCTGTAGCCTATGATTATTTGTTATTCTTATAATATTTGTCATTTCTTATACATATTGAGTCGGCTCTTCCACGTGACAGAACGACTCTATATTGATGTCACGCATGAAACAATGCTGCAGAAACATGAAAATACGACTTTGAGTTTAGTATGCTATAATTTCAGTTCCTGTTTATCTATTGCACGATGGGTAATAATTTAAAGGAATCTAGTTGCAGTCTTGTAAATAGTGACCCTGCAAGATCCCTAGTCATTGCAAAATCATAGTCTGTGACTTAAAACTCTACTACTTGTCTTTAGATGTGAGAGGGTCTGAAACTGTAGTCTTTCAAAAATCTTTTCCAAATCCTTGCAAATCTTTCCAAAGTCTGTCAGTGTAAGGAGGGCTTTACCCGCAGTGACTGATCTGTGCATTGACTCTCTCTTTGCTGTTTGACGCTAGCGCTCTGCCTCCTTCCACAACACAGCTCCAGCGTCAATGCTATGGCCTTTTTATGCTCTCTTGATGCCTCGTCACGCCTCTGATGACGCCCTCAAAAGCAGAGTAGATGGGATACCTGTCTTTTCTTGGGCGCGAGGCAGCGCTCAGCTAAAGCCCTCCTTACACTGACAGACTTTGGAAAGATTTGGAAAAGATTTTTGAAAGACTACAGTCTTAGACCCTCTCACATCTAAAGACAAGTAGTAGAGTTTTAAGTCACAGACTATTATTTTGCAATGACTAGGGATCTTACAGGGTCACTATTTACAAGACTGCAACTAGATTCCTTTAAATTATTACCCATCGTGCAATAGATAAACAGGAACTGAAATGATAGCATACTAAACTCAAAGTCGTATTTTCGTGTTTCTGCAGCATTGTTTCACGCGTGACATCCCTAACCGATATAGCCTAGAGTTGTTCTGTCACGTGGAAGAGCCGACTAAATATGAATAAGAAATGACAAATATTATAAGAATAACAAATACTACAGTTGTCGCCTACTTTGCCCCTTCCTTTTTGTTGTTGGAGAGAGGTCACTATTGGTTTTTAGTTCACGTCACTATTTGCATGAGCCACGACTAGAAAGACTTGCGATAATATCAAACATGTTTGATATTGTCGTAACGGCAAAACTAGAAAAGGACTGACTCCGACTGACTTAAAACCGCTAAGATTGGCACCTTACACTTAGCGATCTAGTTGACGGGAGCGCGCCGCGATTCCAGTACAACTCCCATGATTTCTGTCTGACTTTGGAAATTTAATCGCCGACTGTGAAAACAGACCAAATCGTACAATGTAAGGCCGCCATAACCTGACAATAGCCAGATAAATTTCGCTCCGCCTAGCTCCACTCATCCATCTGGAACCGATCCATTGAAGTGTTGCTTCAGAAGGCTGGGCCTAATCAAAAAATGCTTGCATATGATTGAATAAGCCACTTGTCCGTCATCTATTGACGTGCTACTTCAACCACTCACATCGAAGCCAACCCGTGACGCTGATAACAGTCTCACAGTCGCTTCTACGCGATGTCACATCTATGAATCTCCCGCCCTGCGTCCTGATTGGCTGAACCATAAAGTCGGTTGCAGAAATCACTCTCAATGGAAGAGGTCCCAGATGGATGTGAGTGAAGCTAGGCGGAGCTAAGCGGAACGACATTCATCTGGCTATTGTCAGGTTATCGCTCAGCACCCGAAAGGCACTCGTATAGACCGGACACCCTCATGGTGAAGACCGAGCAAGCGAAAGGCTCTGCTCGCGTCGCCTCTGTTACGTTAAGACTATACTTTCAGGGATCATTTCTATAGTCCTTGATTTGGAAATACGTTTCGAAAGTGTTGTGTCTCGCTATTCATGATGATGAGCTATATTGCTTTTCTTTGAGCGCGAATCGGACAGAGATCGAGACTTTTATCTCTGGTCTGCTGTCATTGATGACCGTTCCTGCTCTCTGTCGGGGGGCAGGAGAAGAGAAGCATTGTCAGAGTGATAGCGCACATGTCTGTTGAAAGTCAATGTTAACAAGGCGCACTGAGAAGCCACGCTCAGCCTAGATGTCTGATGAGTTGCTCCTTTCTTCATCACAGAGCTCTCTGTCATCTCTCAGAAATATTCCCCCACAACGCATTACCCGCAGCGACTGATCTGTGCATTGACTCTCTCTTTGCTGTTTGACGCTAGCGCTCTGCCTCCTTCCACAACACTGCTCCAGCGTCAATGCTATGGCGCCCTTTTCATGCTCTCTTGATGCCTCGTCACGCCTCTGATGACGCCCTCAAAAGCAGAGTAGATGGGATACCTGTCTTTTCTTGGGCGCGAGGCAACGCTCAGCACCCGAAAGGCACTCACGTATAGACCGGACACCCTCATGGTGAAGACCGAGCAAGCGAAAGGCTCTGCTCGCGTCGCCTCGCTTACGTTAAGACTATACTTTCAGGGATCATTTCTAGTCCTTGACTTGGAAATACGTTTCAAAAGTGGTTTATCTCGCTATTCATGATGATGAGCTATAATGCTTTTCTTTGAGCGTGAATTAGACAGAGATTGAGACTTTTCATGCTCAGAATAGCTGCCTGACCTGTTGCTTCTTTCTTCATCACAGAGCTCTCTGCCATCTCCTAGAAATACTCCCCCACCACACCCACCATTCCTGCTGTCTAGTGTGGGGTTGTCAGGGTGATGGCGCAGATGTCCGTTGAAAGTGAATGGTAAACCATTGTGCAAAACCACTCTGTGTACTTTTGTTCCTCCAGTCCACGACTAAATTTGCTACATTCTTCTTTTTGGTAGCAGATATTGCAAGAAATCCCTCGACAGAGGCAGGTGGTAGGCTATGTACTGTAATGATCTGAGCCTAGCTGTTATCACTGTACTCCCATAATGCTGTGCGTGTGTGTGTGTGTAATGTTGATGTTGGTTTAGTATGAGTAATGGCGTTTACCTTGTCATGTATGTGTTAGCTGGTATAGTCTTTCTTTATGTTGTACCTCATGTGTTTACCCCGTGTATTGTATGTGACTACCCTGTTTGTGTATTGTGCTTGTTTAATTGACCTCCCTTGTGTTGCTTGTTTAATGACGTTCGTGTGTTTTGGTGCATAACCAATAAAACCTTTCTAAGACAACTTCGCAGTTTGTTACAGTACGCTAAATATGTAGGCTCTCTTTCCCTGGACAATTCCAACGCCGGACTATTTGTACTTACTCTCACTAAATCATGATTAATGCATTATCATACTGAATACGTAATCATCCCACCTCAGGTGCTTTAAACACCATGTCCTATTCTCCACACCTGACTATCATATGCATTTGTCATGTAGCCTACAGACCTTACTGTCCGTATTGACCCTAGGCAGATGGGTCAGGCCCTTGAGTCGTGGATCTGCTCGAGGTTTCTTTTTTTTTCCTTGCCCCTGTTACCCATGGGCTTTCTTTCTTTTATTTTCTCCCTCTTTTCTTTTTTCTCTGATTGCCTACATTCTGTAAAGCGCCATGATACATATGTAATGTTTTGGCGCTCTATAAGCACAATAAATTGAAATTGAATTGAATTATAAATCTTATAGGCTACTATAAGACATTTGTATAGTTATTTCCAAAGCTGCCCTAAACTTTTATCTCTTTTATCTCTCAAACTGTGACCAGTTTGAAGAGAATCAGAGAGAGAGAGACAGAGAGAGAGATGAAAAGCTGATCAGAATGGGCTGCTCAACCGCGCTATTCATACGAGGTCGTCAGAACGAGTCTGGAGAATTACTCAAGACCGCAGAGCCTAGCCTGTTTCACTCCAAATGCACAGTGGACGAGAAGGGAAAGCCTGTGTGAAGAAGGTTCAGAGGACGAAACCTAGGCAACCATCGAAATTTACAAATTCGCCAAGGGATATTCGTTTTTAACTCTGTCTTGGTATTGAAATATTCACCAAAGTCTCGACAACTAGACAACACCACAGCAACTCCATGTTCGGTAGACCTCTCAGTGTCGATCATGTCGAGCAGTTTTTTTGTTGGATATGATTACATGACGCATACATGATGTATAATATAGGCTTCGATGAGGGAAATTCGAGATGTCTTTCCAAAAACTTCGAGGACTTTGACTCCATCCGCAGCGTTCTGCTTTACAGGTCAGTGGGTTCGCACGCCCCTAGATGTGCTGTCCATGAGTATTTTAATTTAGTTTTGGGAATAACGTTTGTGCACGTTTGTCTTTAAAGTCTATTTAAAAAAAAGACCTCGCATTACTCCATCAATGAGTTGGACATTGGCACGTGAACTACTGCGTTTGGTCCGCATGCCATCGGGGATTTAAAACCCTCGTGCAAGTTTGCAGGCAATAACAGCCACTTGCCCTGGTACACTTGGCTTAACGGGAAAATAGCGGTGGGTGTTACGTAAGTTTCGGGAAAATACTTTGTGGTAGAGTTGCTGTCGCGGTAGGAAAGTTTTTGTGTGTCATTCGGCCGTTTCTATCTAGTCCATATGCCATCCATATTGGCCTGACTTTAAAGTAGCGAGGTAACTGATTGACAGCCATCCTTTTCCAGACCATGGTGCAACATTTTTGTTCTAACTGTGACTTCGCATCAGTGTCGCCAATATAGCGGTAGTGTATTAAATATAATGCATTGATTACATAAGGAAAAGGTTAACGCTGATTGCAACTAGAATACTATGTTAAAACCTGTGACGAAAACTTCAGTTAGCATTTCAAGTAAGAATTGTTGGCTTTATGAAGATACGCCACTTACTATGGATTTTATGTTAGATATCTCAGTAGTTATTCGTACGACTAAATAAATAATGACTTCACAAACTCAATAATGTTAAATTTATTGTAATGTTAGAGGACCTTTTGCATGGTGATTGGAAAGCTTCCACGTTGTCAGGGTAACGGTATGCCTGGCCAACCACGCAGCGACATGTGCATCACGTGGTTGAACTCGAAAGTCCCGTATGGACAAAATAGGGCTAAAGCATACTAACGTGGAAGGGAAACGAATGCACTTTACTTTGTTATTTCTAACGTAGTAATTCTGCCGTGAAGAATAAGCTGCATGTATGGGTCTAGAGTAATGGAATGTGAACGGCTGGTTGAGCCTGATAATATATCTTCCTCGGGCGCACCATTTAGCAGGGAAGCCGCCGAAGATGTCGGAGACGCTGGGAGCGATAGCAACTCCACCGCGTCGAGTGATTACTCTGAGTAAGACATCGTTGTAACATATTGAAAAGAAACGCTTTTAATTTATTTAGCCTCAGCATTTTCTCAGCGGGTTAGATGCCTGTTGTAAAAGTTAGCCTGTACTATAAGACAGTCCCAGTACAATTGCGCTACACTAGATTTGAATATCTTTGATGAATACCCGAGTTGCATCACTCCGTTTGTCTGTTGTTGCCTAGTAGATAGTTTTCCCAACTTTAAGTATGATGATAGACGTCTCTTCCTCCCAGTGCGTGGTTTTGAGACCATTAAATGCAATCAATGACAAAATTACTTTAGGTGCGCTCTCATAGTTTTACTTACAATATCTTTGTATGGCAATCAAGATTCAGCCAGTATTGCCTTTAGGTCTGTCGACAGAGTAGGATAGTCCATTCACGTGTGAAAGAGGGAGAGGGAGATTTATTTTCATGCTGAAAATGAGATGTCTTAACTGTCTGTCCAATTAAGGTCAGCTGGCATTCGGCATTCGGCATCAACCTCTAAACAATCCAGTTTGGTGTGTTGGCATAGATCTGATGCTTGTCCATTATAAATTAGGACCACATAGACTCTAAGTGAATGGTGTTCTCAGAAACGTATGTGACACACAACACCATGGTGTCACAGTTGGAGTGTAATATGAAGTTGGAAAACACTGGTGCTATACCTTAACAGTCCTTAAGTAGCCTAGCCTAACCTTTCACTAGGATTGAAAACTGCATCTTGAACCTGAACCTGGGCTATCATGCAGTGGCCTAAAAAGTTGTGGGTTCAATTCCCGGCTTCCACCGTTGTGCCCTTGAGCAAGGCACTTAACCTAAATGTATGTATTGTAAATTGTATGTAGGTATCATGTATTTTACAAGGCGTTCCTCCACATGTTTGATGTAGTGATGTAATCCATGCAATCCTGCACCCAACTGCAGAGCTTGTTGCTGTTTCTTTTTTTTGTTTTTGTTGCTCTAGTTCATGAAGAAGTTGTGCCATGTTTTGCAAGAGAGGTTTCCAAGGAAGCCAGACAGTCAGCATAAAGTCTGCTTGTCCGCACTGGCCATAGACGACATAGCCTACTTTGAAGGGATACGGTCTGCATGGTCCGAATGCACCCTCATTTAATTGACATCATGATAAGCCAATGTGTACTGTGTAATATCTTGGTGGGCAGGCTGTCTCAGACAGAGGCAAGTCTGACAGACAGCTATGGCTTCCTAGAAACCACCATGTGAAAATGTTCACTGTAGCATGTAGCCTAGCATGCCTAGCAACGCAAAGAGTCTCTCTCTCTCTCTCTCTCTCTCTCTGTCTGTATCATTAATTTGCTCTAGAGTCCCTGTCAGTCAATCTCAGCATGTCTCTTTATCTCTTCCTTTCTCCCTCCCTCTCTTTATTCCTCCCTCACCTATACTCACTCATTTTCTTTATGGCCTGACAGTTGGTCTATGTTTGTTTGTCCTCCCAGTGCTTCCTGTCTCCCTCATTTCCCTCTTCTCTAATTTTTCTTTGTTGTTTCTGTGTTTTGTTTCCTCTCTTTACCCCTGAAGTTCTCTGTAGATCCTTTTTTTCCCTTGACCCCCCACCCCCCCCCATTTCTGCCTTTTTTTTTTCCTTGACCCTCCCCCATTTCTGCCTTTTTTTTCCCCTTGATCCCCCCCCTTGCCCTCTGAATTTGGAGGACATTTCTGGTTCCAATTTGGAATGTTAGCCTTCATAAATAATGATATGCTATTGGCCATCTTTAGTGAATTTATGGATGTGGTTTCCAAGCGCCCGCCACAGGAGCTGAGTGCCTTCATTTAGAGAGAGAAAGAGAGAGAGAGAGAGAGAGAGAGAGAGAATGGGGGGAACAGAGAGAGGGAAAGATGAGGATGTCTGTCTGACTCTTTGGTTTTATTTTTCGCAGAGTTGGAGCATTTTATTTTCAGGGGGTTGGGGGGGCTGGGCTGAGGGTGGATGTTGGGAGGCAGGTTTCCGTCGGTCTCCACGGCTACATGCCATTCCAGGCCGCAAGTGCTGGCGTAGAGCGCCTTGCTCACAGACATGCATGATCTGGAGACCGAAAACGCAGAGTTCAAAGCGGAGTCACAAGCCAGCTAAACAAAACCACAGTGACAGGGACAAGCACTGAGTTTGTGTGTGTGTGTGTGTGTGTGTGTGTGTGTTTGTGTGTTGTTAATGGGTTCAGGCAACAGCAGTATGTGTCCCTGTTTGCATGCATGTGGGTTTGAACTGCAGCAATACCACGGTCAATGTGTGTGTATGTGTGTGTGTTGTAGTAGCAATGCCTCTTTGTGTGTTTCTGCATGTCAGTGTGGTCAATCTGTTAGAATTAGTGCCAGCTGTGTGTTTTCTTTCTGTTGCGCTATCATGACAGCATTTCTCATGCCAAATCTGTAATTGGCCACACAGAAACTTGAGCCCTTAGGCTAACTCTCATCCATACAGTCTATTGCAATATCGAGAAGAATGTGAACGAGTTCAGTATCAGTCTGTTGAAGAAATTGGTAATGTGATGGCCATACCAGTTTTTTCCCTCTTTTTGAGCTTTAATTTTGACCATAGCCTAGGATTATTGTTTTAAAAAGGAATTATTTTCGTTTTAGAAAAGGGATGGTTTTGTGATCTCAAAAATCCAGTTACTCATACGCAGCAATCTAGAACTAGAATGTTTTTCAGTGTTTATTTTTTGACTAAATGTAGGTTAGTTTGTGTAATTGTAAAAAAAAAATTTTTTTGGAATGTCAATTGGTCTAACCATACAACAGTATCATTCTGGAACAGAAGGAATGTAGGCTAAGCCTAGTTTGTATAACCGTGCAAAAAATGTATTTCAGAATTGTGTAAATGAATGCTCTATGTCGCCCTATAGCGAGCTTGAGCCCGAATGGCTGGATGAGGTGCAGCGAAATGGCGAGCTCTTCTACCTGGAGCTGAGTGAGGGCGAAGAAGAGGAGGCCAGGGCCCGCGCCTCAGCAGCCAATCATGTGCGCTTCAGTGAGCAGGAGGCAGAGATCATCACAGAGGAAGGACGGCACCGGGGCTGTGGAGGTGGTGGCGGCAGTGACGGGCGTGTGGGGTCAAAGGTCACGCCTCGACTCAAAAGACTTGCGGGACTACTGCGTCGAAAGAAGCATGGACGGGGAGCACGGGGTGAAGGGAGTCCCTCTCGTCCCCCTCCCTCCATCCTGAAGAACCAGGCGGTGGGGGCCAGGCATACCGGTCAGCAGCAGCAGCCGATCCTGAAGGACGTGTGCGTCTACCTCAACCCCAAACGGCTGGCCGGCACTCCTCACCTCCTGCCGGAGAGCGGGGGTCTCCTGGAGGCCCTGCTGGGCGTGGTGCACCGGGGGGGGCATGGCACAGGGCCACAGAGGCTCACGGTCCACGGACTGGTGCCCAACAGCCCTGCTAGCAGGAGTGGCCACATACTCATCGGTGAGCATTACACACCTGACGGGGTACCAAGTAATACTACAACTACTACTGTCAGGCTTACTATTACCACTACCGCTACTAGGCTTACTATCACCGCTACTACTACTAGGCCGTGTACTACTACTGATATGTAATGCATATCTGTGCATAATATGATTACCGTATGGTGATGCCGTATACTATCTGAAGAAAGTAGAGCGCGCTTCTCAGCTTCTTTCTATTCCTTGCTCCTGCAACTCCTTGTAAACCGGTGTAAAGTGTTACACGCTCTCCCGTTGGTCACCCGTTGATTGTTGAAACTCTAGTTCTTGCTGTTTACATGTACATTTTACAAAATGTTTGGATTTTGTGCAAAAAATGCTTTATAACTGTGTGAGTGTGTTTGTTTGTGTGCATGCAGTGTGTGTGTTTGTGTCTGTACTTCCGTATGTGTGTGTGTTTCATCATTCAGGTAATTTGTTATTTCTGAGGTGTGGGCCATGCATGAGGGTGCAGTCATTTGCAGGGAGCTGTTTCTGCTTCAGAATGCAAGAGCTGATACTGCTGCTTTGATAACGACCAAAAAAAAAAAAAAAGCTCAGTCTTTGTTGACAATAAGAACCCTATCTGACTCCAATGCACGTTACAGCAAAGTACCACAAACTCACGCAGAGCAGTTTCTCTGATGCAGAAGCTCAAAAAGAAATAGGAGGCCTGCATCCGCTAGCGTTTATGTCCACCCTTTTGAACTACCTCTGTATGCTAAAGCAATCACAGGTGCTGCCAACGTCTGAAGTCAGGACGATTGAGGCCTGGGCGAGGGAGATAGTATGAGTGCGTTGAATAGGGCACGCTTGAACAGGCCTCCTCTGATAAAAACTCTGCACTGCTCCCAACTCTACAAAAAAGCCCTTAATTTGGCCAGATATCAACTCGGTTAACAGCCCTCGTAGTGAAAAGCATTCCTTTGAGGTATTTGCGTTTAATGAGTTTTGCTTTGTGCTGGTGGGCCTTGTTGGGTTCAGTGCATTTCAAATTCTCCTGGTGTGTGTGTGTGTGTGTTTGTTTGTCATGATACAGGAGATTACATTCTGGCCGTCGATGATGTGGAGGTTACCTCAGAGAACATTGAGAGGATTCTGTCCTGCATACCTGGCCCCACACAGGTTTGTGTGTGTGTGTGTGTGTTTGTGT
>NW_027468640.1:20746475-20758975 GCF_046254945.1 Alosa pseudoharengus
TGTGTGTGTGTGTGTGTGTGTGTGTGTGTGTGTGTGTGTGTGCCTGTGTGTTCATGAATGTCTTGTTCAGCTTTTTTACTCTCATTCCTTGGTGTACTACTTCTCTCCTCCATGAACTCTCCCTGCACTCTTTTGTAGCTGCTGCTCTTTTCCCGAGCATAGCTGAGTGATTAGGGGGTGGATGGGCGAGAGCATGTGAGTTTATGGAGCTTGCGTCTTGATAAAACCTTGGGCTCTTTTCAGTACTCCCTCTCACCCTCCCATAGTATTGTGTGCGTATGTGTCTGTGAAAGGATTAAGATCTATTAAGATTTATTTTTTCCCGGGCACATTTTTTAACCCAGATATCCATTTTTCTACGGTTCTTCTCTCAAACACTCTCTCTCACTCACTCCCACTCTTGCACTCACATACTCTCTCTCTACCATACACTCACACACACACACACACACACACACACACACACACACACACACACACACACACACACTCACACACACATCTCAGGTTCTCAATTCAATTCAATGCAAGAAAGCTTTATTGGCATGAACGTTGCATGAACATTATTGCCAAAGCTCAATTACATGTACACCAGTGTTGCGCGGTCTGCCCGAAATTAAGCGGTCGCCCGCGGATGACCGCGGTCACCCGCGGTTATGAGACATAAACAAAATATTTTAATGATATTCGGGTCATTTGCGGGCGGGTCAGTTAAAATTAATTAAATATATATTTTCTACAAATAGGCCTAGCCTACTTCAAATATCACGAGAAGGCTAGAATCAATACAGTAAAGTAAACAGTAAAGAAGCTGAAGACGCGAGTTAAAATAATAAAGACACCCCTTCAGGAAAAGCGATATAGGCTATGGGAAATATTGGGAAAAGTTCTTAAAGAAGATGACAGTAGTACAAGTTAAAAGTATGACAGCCAAAACGGGCAGCCTGCAGGAATAAAATGTTATGGCACAGACTACACAGCCATATCTACCGGTATGTTCGCGCATGCATACAAGTTACCTTAGTTCGTTGTGTTTGTGACTTTAAACAGTGGATGTGCTTTAGTAAAGCTTTGTGCTTCATTCAGCATTATAAACCAGTTCTTACGCTAACGTTTTGACCAGCAATGCCTATCTCTCTTGCCTACCTTGCCTCACCATTTCTGTTTTTCGAAAGAAAGATGTATGTCCATGGCCTTCAAATCTTATCCTAGTGTTCTAATCCTTGGTGGTTGCGTGCGTGCTTGCGCTCTTATTCTCATTCTCTCTCCTGCGCAAACATTATGTCCTGCATGCCTACTGCGTGTAGTTCTACTGCATAAAGTTTAGCAAATAAAGTAGTTTGTTTTACAGAAATGGCCTACTGTCACACTACATGCAGGCTATAACCAAAAGCACA
This sequence comes from Alosa pseudoharengus, assembly GCF_046254945.1. Lineage (NCBI taxonomy): Eukaryota > Metazoa > Chordata > Actinopteri > Clupeiformes > Clupeidae > Alosa > Alosa pseudoharengus. The sequence continues at coordinate 20,747,873 of NW_027468640.1, forward strand.
CATTTTGTAAATAAGCGGGTCGGATCGCGGGTCGGGTATAATTTTGTCCTAATTAATATTCGCGGTCCGAGTTGCGGTCGGGTTGATTAAAATATCGGGCGACCGCGGGCTGCTTGTGACCAAACCCGCGCAACACTGATGTACACATAGCATACATACAAGCTCAATTACATGTACACATAGCATACATAGCATACATGTACACATAGCATACATGTTCTCTCTCTTTCTCTCTCACACGTGTGCACACACACACACACACACACACACACACACACACACACACGCCACATTTGTCATTGCACACAGACAGAGTGCGGATTTGGGCCAGACTGACAGGCCGTGTTTTTCTGTGTGCAGCAGGAGATACTGTACCAGTACCCTGTGTCTGAGGCGTCCGCACAACTGAAGGGAGTGAGGGGCATCTTCCTTACTCTGTGTGACATGCTGGAGAATGTCACCGGGGGACAGATCATCAGGTGACCACACACACACACACACACAGACAGACACACAAACACAATAATTCATTTGTAAATACACACATTGGCATTACAGTAATAAGGCTCTTTCTGTAAGGGGACTTTACCACTAAGCATGTTGAGGCCCTTCTTCAAACCCTCATCGGCTGCCACTGTGTCTTTATGAAGCCCCAGTTACCCCCATTTCTTCCTGTTTTGCTTCCTCTCCTTTCATGCATTTTATACGTCTCCCTCCCTCCCTCTCTGTCCCGTTGTTTCATCTCCAGCTCCTCTCTCCTCCTGAAGAGGCAGCTGGTTCATGTGGGCTACTGGAAGGAGGGGGACAACCTGCTGGTCATCGGCCTGCCCGCAGACAGGTACACATGCACAGTTAACTGTATTTAGTCTGATGAATCACTGGTGGTGGGAGGCTGATCGCTGGCCATGTTTGTTGTAATAGTATCATTGCAAATGAGTGCTGTATAGCTTGAGTAACTGGTATGTAATGGCACTTTAAATTTTGTTGTACCTGTGGCAATGACAATAAAGACCTATTCTATTCTGTTCTATTCTTGTATTCGTCTATTATATGTGTGTGTGTTTTTGCTGCAGAGTGCCATTGATCTACCTGCAGTCAGTGGTGGAGGGAGTGGTGCGCACACTCAGGGTCATGTACGGATCTTTGGACAGGTGAAACACACACACACACACACACACACACACACACACACACACACACACACACACACACACACACACACACTACTCAATGTTTGGTCTGAAGTGTTTTTAGCATTATTGAGATGTACAGTGGTCAGAATCAACACTCACTGTTCTATCCATATAACATTACCCCACCTCTTTCATTCTAAATCTCTCTCTGTCCCATCCTCCATATTTACCTCTTCTTTATCCGTCTCTCTTTCTCTCTCTCTGTCTGTTTGTCTGTTTCTCTCTCTTTCTCTCTCTCTATCTCTCTTTCTCTATCTCTCTCTGTCTGGTTGTCTTTCTCTCTTTCTCTCTCTCTCTCTCTTTCTGTCTGTCTCTGTCTCTCTCTCTCTGCCTGTTTGTCTGTCTCTCTCTATCTTTCTCTGTCTGGTTGTCTGTTTCTCTCTCTCTCTGTCTGTCTGTCTGCCTGTCTCTCTCTGTCTGTCTGCCTGTCTCTCTTACTCTCTGTCTCTCTCTGTCTGTCTCTCTCTCTCTTTCTGCCTGTTTGTCTGTCTCTCTCTCTATCTCTCTCTGTCTGGTTGTCTGTTTCTCTCTCTCTGTCTGTCTGTCTGTCTCATGCTGGCCCATCTGGTCGCTGACTGCTCCAGTGCGTTCTGTGAGGAGGACAACTCTCCGCGGCTGGACCACTTCTTCTGCCTCTTCTTCCAGCAGCTCATCCAGCCGTCCTGTTTGATTGACAGCCCCACGACCCCTGACGTCTCGGGGACCCTCTTCCTGGACGGCCTGCCTGCCGTGCGCTGGCTCACTCTTCCCCCAGAGATCAAGGCAGGTGGAGTGTGTGGGCGTCTCTTGGGGTTCTCTGGGAAAGTTTAATTCAGTTTGAGAAGAATGAAAAATGTTGACCGGTCTAATTGTAAAGGTGAAACGCACACAAAAGGTCTACCAAAAACACCTGATTCAAGATGGTTGATCATGGGATTGATCTTTTGATTGATTTCCCACTGCGCAAAGACACATCCAAACAACGTCTTTTTATTGTTGTTTTGCATGTCCAATTTTGGTCCCCTGAAGGTGCAGAGTGTTGTCCACATGATGTCCAAAAAAGTTACCTAGTCTGACGTTCAAATGTTGAACTGCATATTGACGTTCAAGTGGGGTCATGGTTAGACGTCCAAATAATGGACCTAGTTTGCACGCCGTGTAGACGTCCAGAATTGGTCTTGGACCACGGACGCAATATAGACATGATCTACACGTCCATCAGACGTCTAATGTTTAGTGGGTTTGGGACTGATTTTGGTATTTATCATGGGAGTGATCATAGGATTGACTTTGGGTTTGGTGTTTTTGTCTGTTGTAGGTGGAGGTAGACACAGTGCTGTCAGACTTTGAGGCGGCTGATTTTGGAGACATGGTAAGGGGATGTTAAGATCTGAGATCATGGGCGACTGCACTCAGTCCAGAGTCTATGTTAGTGGTATGTGAATATCTTCCCTGGACTCAAACAAATGCTTAACTGTATCACCCTTGTCTCTTATCCCTGTACACTTTTTTTATATCTTCCTCTCATCTCGTTCTCTCTCTCCTTTGCACTCCGTCTTTCTCCGTCCTCCGTCACACAGTCAGAGGACTTCTATGGCATGAGACGTCTCTATGTCACCCTGGGCTCCTGTCTCTTCTACAAGGTTAGCCAGCCATGTCAGACACACAGCACCCCCGACCCCTCACACACTGTTCACAGGATACGCACACACACAAACACTTCATACACACTTTTGTGGAGGGAACCTGTCATCTATGTTATTCACACTTGCCCAGTGTTTGTGTGAGTGACTACTCTTGCCATTGCAAGTTTACCTCAAAGTTTTTTATGAAACAGAGGCCTTGCGTAATCCTGTCTTCATAGAGTACTAGAATCTGTCTTTGAGAAGGAAGTTTTTGCTTATAATATCAAATGTGTGCAGTACATTTGATGAATATCGTTATGAGTAAATTTAGCATGTTGTATGTATGTGTGTGAATAAGTATGTCATCTATGAATAGGTATGGGTAATAGGGATGTAATCAGTAGATTGGTATCTGAGGATACAGGGATGCAATTTGTAGATAAGTATGTACGTGTACTAACTAGTGTATCAGCAGCCCCGTGTATTAACCGCAGTGTCCAATAGCCCAGTGGATCAGAATCAGATCGTGCTTTAATCATAAAGAGGAATGAAAAAAAGAAATGCATTCCCATGTATAACCCGCCCTCATGTATTAACCTCACACTGCATAAAATTACTGATATCTTATCAAGTGTTATAATCTTATATTAAGATAAAACAAATCTAGTTAGTATTGTTTTTAGTATAAAGATACTTACCTTGAGCTTTCTTGTAAGATTATTTGACTTAAAATAAGTCAAAATCTTCTTAAATTAAGACTTAAATTGTCTTAAAGACTTAAATTAAGACTTAAATTGTCTTAAAGACTTAAATTAAGACTTAAATTGTCTTAAATCTTCAATCTTATCTTAAATTAAGATAAAATTACTTACTCCTGGCAGAAAAATTTACTTGTTTTTATGTCTTAATTTAAGACGATTTTGACATATTTTGAGTCAAATAAGCTTAAGTGACAAAACAAAACAATACTAATTAGATTTTTAAAACAATACTAAACAATACTAATTAGATCTTAATATAAGATTATAACACTTGATAAGATATAATTTTTTGCACAATCCCTAGACAATTTCAGTTCCTACACAGTGCATGGCTGAAGAAAGTTTGCAAACTTAATGTAAATTTGGAATGTAATGGAAATGATGGAAATCTGTGGACGAGTAAGTGACCTGTGCTGTCCGCCTGCAGGGCTACCTGATAGCGAACCACCTGCCGAAGGAGGACCTGCGTGACGTGTGCCTCTACTGCCAGCACTACAGCCTGCTGCCACTGGCCGCCGAGCAGCGCGTGGGTCAGCTGGTCATCTGGAGGGAAGTGTTCCCCCAGCGCCAAGCCCTGCACTCCCCACCGCTGGGCTACGCAGAACCCCTCGGACGATACTTCCTGCTCATCGTGGGCCTGGTGAGAGAGAGAGAATGTGTGTGTGTCTGCGTGTGTGTGTGTGTGTGTGTGTGTGTGTGTATGTATCTGTGTTTCCCCTGCAGGGAGCCCTGTACTCCCCACCACTGCACTACACTGAGCCCCAAGGACGATACTTCCCGCCTCTATGTGTGTGTGTGTGCCAGCTTGTGGTGTGTAGGATGGTGTTTGTCCAGAGACACACCCTGCCCAGCCCACCACTAGGCTATGCCGAACCACAGGGTTGTTAATCCCTGTTCATTAGGGGGGTGTGTGAGTGAGTGTGTGTATGTGCGTGTGGGTGTGCATGCATGCGTGTGAGTGAGTGTGCAGATGAAGATGTTTCCCTAGAGATGCACCCTACACAGCCCACCGCTGACCTGATAGTTCACACTTGTAAGCTTGTAGTGTGTGTGTGTGTGTGTGTGTGTGTGTGTGTGTGTGTGTGTGCGCGTGCTTATTTGATGTGTGGGTGGCCTGCTGGTGAAACACACCCTGCTCTGTCCAAGTCTGTGTGTGTTCATGTGTATGAGAGAGAAGAGAGTGCGCTCCTCCATTCCTGCTAGCCCGGCTCAGAAGACGCCTTCCTAGCAGCAGAGCTTAAGATGAGCTGAAATGAAACCGAACAGAAATCTGTACAAGAGTATGATTGGAACAGAAGAGAAAGTACTGTAAGTGTTTGTTTGACAGGGAACATAACATTGATAGGAACAGGAACGTCTGTTCTAGCCTTTGTAATTCTCTGACCCTATGTGTCCTTTCAGCCCTGGAATGTTTTACAATGTTCCTGTGTTTTATCGGGTCTGCACACACATCCTTGATTATAGTAATCATGTCTGTATGTGCCTGGCTGTCTGGGCTCTACATCATCGCTGGGTGAGGGTTGAAGGTCAGGGTGTGTGTGTGTGTGTGTGTGTGTCCAGGTCCAGTGAGTGTGTACTTATGAACACACACACATCTTTGGCTACCTGCTGGCCTTTAATAAAACAGTATGATAGCAGCTCGTCTCAGCATGTGGGTGAGAATGTGTTGAGTGTGTGTGTTGGATTCAAGCCATATGCTGGGTCCATATATCCATCGTGTGTGTGAGTGTGTGTGTGTGAGTGCTTTACAGTTGGTTATGTTGTGTGTTGCATCGAATAGTTTTGTATGGCGACGACTGTGTTTGCATTGATCAGAAATGACATATGTCTATGGGCATGATTACTTTTCTCTGTGTGTGAGTGTGTTTGCGGGTCTGTGTTTTGGGTTTTGATGAATTACAGTGATTGCACTGTTCCTGCTGTGGTGATGTATGGTACCCAGGTCCCACTGTGTGTGTGTGTGTGTGTGTGTGTGCCGAGCCTTCCTCCTGCTGTTGTTACTGAGAGAACTTGGCACATTCCACTCAGATTAAAGCTCAGATTCTGCTGCTCATTCACTCCTCTCTCATCCCTCTCTTCTCCACCTCTTCATTTGTCTGCCGCTCATCCGTTTCTCACCATCCCACCTTCCTCTGTTTATTTAAGAATTCACACATTCTCTCATTATCTCTCTCCTCTCTCTGTCTCTCACTTCTCCATCTCTCCATCTCTCTCTCCATCTCTCTCTCTCTCTCTCTCTCTCTCTCTCTCTCAGAGGCATCTGATGCAGTGTGTGTTCTCCATCTCTCCATCTCTCTCCATCTCTCTCTCTCTCTCTCTCAGAGGCATCTGATGCAGTGTGTGTTGCTGGAGGCAGGTGGCTGTGCGTCGCCTGTAGAGGGCGCCGTGGGTCCGGACTGCGTGTACGTGGACCAGGTCAAGGCCACGCTGCTGCAGCTGGAGGGCCTGGAGGCCGGCATGGAGGAGCGCCTCAACGCCCCGCCCGCCCCCTGCCTCTCCTGCGCCGACTGGTTCCTGCCCTCGGGGGCGGGGTTGGCGGGAGGGCAGGGTCAAGGTCAAACCGCCAGGGACCGCCTCCCGTCCATCAGCCGATTGGCCAACGCCCTGAGGCCCCTCCCCCCGCGCGCCCGCAGGCCGAGCCCCCAGCGGAGCCTGTCGGACAGCGGCAGCGAGGGTGGGCACGTGGACGTGGGCGGCGCCGCGATGCCTCCCAGCCCCGGCTCCACGCCAGACTCGGCCCGCAAGACGCCGCCGGCCACCTCCGCGTCCGCGTTCATCCGGCGGGACTCGCTTGGCTCGGGCGGATCAGATGGGAGCGGGGGCAGTGGGAACCTCTTCAGGGTGAGTTTCTCATGCCAACGCTACCCATCCGTGGGAATAGATAGAATGCCCTCACTTCCTATTTGTGGGAATAGATAGAATGCCATGGCTTCCCATTTGTGGGAATAGATAGAATGCCATGGCTTCCTATTTGTGGGAATAGATAGAATGCCATGGCTTCCCATTTGTGGGAATAGATAGAATGCCATGGCTTCCAATTTGTGGGAATAGATAGAATGCCATGGCTTCCCATTTGTGGGAATAGATAGAATGCCATGGCTTCCTATTTGTGGGAATAGATAGAATGCCACCAAAGATTTGGTTTAGTTGTTAATCAACCGTCACTGATGCCACTGCTTCCCATGTGTGGGAATACATAGAACGCCACAGCATCACATTTCACACTGTACATGTCAAGTCAAGTCACTTTATTTGTAAAGCACATAAAGCAACAGGAGTTGCTGGTGGTCACCTGCCAGAAATGCTGTTGATGTGAACCTTCTGCCCTGTGTTCTGCACTGTTTAGTTTAGTCGTTGAAAGATCCACCAGGATGTTGTTAATGACAGAATCAAACCTATAGATAGTAGAGATGCGCGGTTCGCGGTTACAGCCGCGGACTCCGCGGTTAAACCGCGGATCGGGCGGATGACGTGAAGAAATATCATATTTTAATTAAATTCGGGCGGGTGGCGGTTGAACCAATCAAATGAAAAAAATATAGCCTATACATTGTTAAATTGTGTTACCTACATCCGAAAAAAACGAGCACACTTTGAAATAGTCAAATTTTCATCAGGCAGTTTGGCCTAGTTGCTTCTATGAATGCTGCTTTGTTTATCTATCAGAGACGGTGTTGCGGAATTGGTGTACTCCGATGTTTCACTGAGCAACCCCTCACACACGCACACACACACACACACACACACACACTGAAGGTAACAAAGTTTAAATTAAGTAGCCTATCGTTGCCTACCAGCATGTTTTTCTCTCCAGTGTGCAATAAGAAAGTAGAATAGGCTACAGTGCAAGTTGACCGATGATTCATCTCCCATGTCGCGTCTCGTTGCAGAGCCTTGGTAGGCCACTAAGCAAATCTGCAACCTATGAGCCCAGCTGCCAGTATTGGAGGAGGCCTAAACATCTCGTAGATGAGACTGACTGGGTTATTTTGTTTCGATATTATATATAAAACACATAGTCATTTTAGCCTACCATTCAGGGAATAGGCATTTAAAAGGGAGACAGATTATGATGTGATATGACTCAGAACTGACAATGGCAGTGCGAGATGTTCAGAACGTAAGAGCTAAAACTTCTACAAGCTCAGTAACATCCACAGCGGAAAAAAGAAGGTATAAAAATAGTCGGGAAACTTAGATGTGTAAGGCAAGCAAGCAAGTTGTTACTAAAAATGTAAACATGCACGTTGCACTGCTGTGCGGTGGGTTACAGTGCGTAAAGTAGCCTATAATGTGAATGACTTGTTATTTTATTAAGGATTTCTTTCTTTTTGCCAAAAAAAAAGTACAATAGGCATTAATTAGTAGGCTAAATAGCAGCATGTTGAAATTATGTGCTAAATTGCGTTTTTTATTACAATGATACAATTGTAGGCTACAGGCTGCGTTTTATTTGGAGACTTTTGCGAGACTTTTGCTGCTGATATTCTGGGGATAGGCTACAACATAGCCAATGTAGGACTTTAGCCTTTTAATATATTTGCTGCATTGGATCAGTCTTTCTAGAATAGGCAAGAGCTTTCTAGCCTCACGTCAGTAGCACCGCATCACCCATGTACATTAAAACAACCAGCGGATGGCGGGCGGGTGCGGATTTGAAAACTGGTCAAAAAACGTTGGTGCGGATGGATGGCGGATGGATGATAAGTTTTGCTATGCGGTTACGGTTGAAATAATAGCCCATCCGCGTATCTCTAATAGATAGACCCCAAGACCATTTACATAATTTGCCAAACTAAATACATCTAAACATTTCTAAAACCATGGCAGACCAGCATTCCAGGGTTCCTAACCACTCCAAACGGACTCTTTCCTTGTTCCCTAGCCAACCGATTATTCAGTCAGCCAAATATACTGTATCAGTTCAGCACCACAACAGCCCTTGATGATGGCGCAGTAGCACAGACAGCTGTAGTGGAGCATGCAGGTGTTGGAACATCCACGTTGGGTTTCCAACACCCTCCATAAATACAGGACCCCCCCCCCACACACACACACACACACACACACAAAACCCTGAAACCATCACTCAACATCTGTCCTGTATACTGAACTCAACATCTGCCCTGTATACTGTACAGATGGGAGGCCGCACGTGTGGTAGTGAGGGGGGGGGGGGGGGCGCGATGTGCGCTGCTCTCTGACGGCGTCCGGCCTGGTCCAGGTATCCATGTAAATGGAGGCCTCTGTAAGGGGTCAGTCCAGGAACCCGAGATCCAGAGGTGGGAGATTTACGTGCCTCTAACGTGGTATGATGTCATCTCGGTGTAGAGTGTCACAAAGCGAAGACCCTCAGCTCGTCAATCTGGACACTCACTCTTACTTGGACACAGCTGGTGCGCAGCCTCTCACATACCTGAGCTGGCGAACGTGTCTATCTAATCTAATCTAATCTAAAAATTATATGGTTGAGATTATGGCGAAAGTGAATAAATATCTACATTATAAATGATAAGAATCATTGGGATACATCATTACCCCATATGCAGACAGGCAATGTTTTACTTCGCTGAACCTTACCTTAACTTACCTTTAACTGAGGTTATTCTAAGTAGCTGTCATTTGTGTATGTGTATATTTGTTTGTGAATGTGTGTCAATTATTAATTATTACGTGTGTGTGTGTGTGTGTGTGTGTGTGTGTGTGTGTGTGTGTGTGGATGTATAGACCCCCAAACTGAAGCACCCAAACCCCTTCTACCTGGGTTCACTGAGGAAGAGCCTGACTGAGAGAGAGACAGAGGAAATGAACAGCACACTGAAGTAAGTGACACCCTGTCCCTCCCAGACAGGACTAATCAAGAACCGGATCCATCTAAAATCTCCTCACTGGAACGGTTTGATGTTCCACAGTGGTGCCGCAAAAAGCTTCCCAACAAGTGCTGATATCCGTACTTGTCTCCTTAAAATGTGATTTCAGGTTTAGCTTCACTTTAGAAGTATTCTCCATCGGCTCCACAAAGAGCCAAACGGTGGCCGCTCTACCAACTCATTCTGTATGCAACTGAATACCCTTCTAGGAAATACACAAACCACAAACCACTCAATCACTCCTTCTTGTCCTCTCAATCACTCCTTGTCCTCTCAATCACTCCTTCTTTTCCTCATTCACTCGTTCTTTTCCTGTCAATCACTCCTTTTCTTTTCAATCACTCCTTTTCCTCTCAATCACTCCTTCTTTTCCTCTCAATCATTCCTTCTTTCCCTCTCAATCACTCCTTCTTTTCCTCTCAATCACTCCTTCTTTCCCTCTCAATCACTCCTTCTTTCCCTCTCAATCACTCCTTCTTTCCCTCTCAATCACTCCTTCTTTCCCCTACTCAAGCTGCCAACGTTTATGTCAGTTCCTCTGCACTCCTTCACTCATAGTAGTCAGCAAGCCCATTGCATTATCTAGCCCACCCCACACTCTCCACACATGTGCATGAGAGACATGGAAACTGCTGTAGCTGCACACGGGAGCGACGGCTTCCATTCCCAGACGGAGCCCCACTGGGGCGGGGGGGGGGGGGGACGTGATAGGCCGGTGACGTGATGATGATGCTCCCCACCGGCACCGTAGCGCCGCGCCGCGTCTAGTCCTCGGGTCATCCGTCTGCTTCTCATAAAGGCGCTTGTTTCTCAGCACAGTTTACGAACCGTTCACGGAGCTGAAAATAGGCCCAGCGCTCATATATACCGTTTCCTGGAGGGCTTTTCTCTCCTGGTCTCTGCAGTGGACCGTGAGGCTCGTGAGCATTATGTAAATTAGGAGTCTGTGATGCGTGTCGGCTGCTGTGTATTTTAACTCGCCTGTTTCTCTCGTGTCAAATTAGTTACTGCTGTCAATCACATATAATTGCATGAGTATAGTACGTCAGTGAGAGGATTTTTCCCCTGCGTTTGTTTGAATGCATCTCATCGCATACTCTATCCATTAATTTCTTGCTGCATACACTCTCTCTCTTTCACTCTTTTCTGTCTCTCTCACTCTCTCCCTACCCTAATGTTCTCTCTCTCATCCTGTCTGTATCTATACTATCCTTCGGCCTGCTGTTCCTGTGTTCCTTCCACACTTCTTCCTACAGCTCCATGTCCTCTCTCTTCTCTCCATATTTTTCCTCCCTCTAGCTTTCTCCAAAGGACCAGTTCAACCCTCTCTGCGTTTTCCTTCTCAGGCTCAGTGGGGTTCAGGCTCTGGGCTCTGTCAAGTGCCATGAGATCATTTCATAAATAAAGTGTGTTGTTGTAAATAAAATGAAATTGGATTAAAATTGAAAATCTCTATTCTCCTCTCTCCCTCCCTCCTTTTCTCTCTCTCCCTCCTTCTCTCTCTCCCTCTCTCTGTCTCGCTGTCCCTCGCAGGCTGACGTCGGGTCTGGAGAACACCCTGTTCCACTACGTGCTGATGGAGAGTGTGCAGGGCGTGTTCATCGCCCCGACGCACCGCGACATGGCCCAGCTCAGCGGCACCATCCACCCGCAGCTCATACGCAACTTCCACCAC
>NW_027468640.1:20761475-20878975 GCF_046254945.1 Alosa pseudoharengus
TTCAACCATTAATTAGTTCTCAGGATCCACTCTTATGGCCTGTCCACACAGCCAACGATAACTATTACGATATAACTATAAAATCTACAGTTTTAAGTATCCTTCTAATAACAATTATAACACAATGACATGAACTACTATATTGTTGGGCGTCACTATCAGAGTGATTTTGTGAATGATAGAAATGTTGACAGCAACAGACAGAATCCATCCGTGGATGATCATATCATTATAGTTAGTTAACGTTAACAGTGTGGAAGGACCTTTGAGTAAGCAGAAAAAGACTCTTGCATCCATTCGATTGATGCTCAGGTCTTGAGATTAAGGGTGGGAATCGCAGAGTAACTCATGAATCAATACTGTTACGATAGCGATAATATCACAATTCAGCAATGCTAAATACATTGCAAAAGATTAATCTATGATACATCATGATATCTGACGAAAAAAGCTGGAATTATGTATAAACACATTTGGTTGCTTTCGCCACCACATAAGGAATAAGTAGACTCTTGACCTATGGTAATAAGGTTAATTGACGTCTTAGGTTAAGACACAGTTGTATGGGGGAGTTGCGGCGTCTGTACCATACCAAATGGTACCAAGTGCCCATGGGGTCCTCTCCCGATCCCACCCTGCCCTTCTCTCCCACTCACCTCCTGTCCTTCTTCACTGTCCTATCTGACTAAGGCAAACATCACAAAGAAATACACTTTAAAAATACACAGTTTTAAATCATGTGAAGTAATAAGTTGATGTGATTGCGTTTGTCCAGGATGCCTATCCAGAAGGAGGGAGGTAAACATTATGAAATAATAATAATAAAATAATAATAATAATAATAATAAAAATAATCCAGGGTCTGGAAATCTGTCTGCTAATCCTGGTTATGTTTACATTTGGCAATGTGTGCTTTCTGGCATTGCAATCAGGGCATCTTCTTGTTACTGTTTTGTTAGCAGGTAACTGTTTTCTGTCATGTACTAGGTCAGTAGAGTTTGTGTGGTACCAATGGTGTGTGGACAGTGTAGTTAGACGTTACATACAGATTTTTCATGAGAAAAGCAAGTGTTCAGAGAGATTGAAAAACCACTAAACCCTTTTTCTGCCACTATGCTGAAATGGCTGCTACAAGTCATTTTGAATCATGTGGGTTGACCCCCTCCCTCCCTCAGAATTGTGCTCCTTTGTTGTGGATGTAACATGTAACATTATTTTCAGTATGCGAGTCTGAAACAGAAAAAAAGCTTGTGTGTACCAGTACAAAAGCTTATTACAAACAAAAAATTTACAAAAATTTTCATGGGATTATAGCCAAGTGCAGACATATGTAGCCTGTCAGGTTCAACAGTATGTTGATCCCCTTTTCACACCAAAAAAACATTCAACTGCACACAACATTCCACTCAATCAAGGATGAGGAAGTATACCCTGTCATTATACCAACTGCTTTGCCATTGGGCATTTTTTGGTACAATTTAATCAGTGCCTCAACAGACAGAGACTGGTGGCCAGCGACACACTGGCATTTCAGTTGCCTTTTGTGGAGTAGAACTCCAATTGTATGTTTCAAAGGGACTTGAGATTTTTTTTTATACTGTATTTAAGATAAATATTTTTTATGAACTGTCAGAAATTGGGAAATTAAAAAAAGCTAAATGTTCTAATTTCTTATCTGTTAATAAATAAACAAAAACACGTTTGTGGTTTCTTGCAACAGCCACACCACACACAACCATTGAGTATAGCCATAGCATTCAGGTGGAGCAAAACAACGACTACATCAGTACAACAATGAGCACAACACTCATTTCTCTACAATATATTGTTACATGATTCCACAGTTGGAAAACAAAAGACAAAAATATGTCACAAGTACCATTGAAATGTCTACAAATTAACTTTTACTACACATTTGGCTGCTTGAGAAGCAAGTTCACATTGTTGACATTTTATTAATTTTAGTCAGGAAGGACTACACATCATGAGGCCACACTTCATGAGGTTTTATTCCCATGTGAATATCTCATTTGACTACCAACCAGTGATGACATGCTACTTGTAGTTGCATTGTATTTCTGGCTTCGTGGTCTTTGGGCCCCCAAAACACATGGTGTTAGTAAGAATGTAGTAAGTAGCTGATAGCATAGGTCACAATTTCATATGTGGAGTTGACCAATTTCAGGTTAACAACAGGGGCAAAAGAATGAAGAGACAATACTTACAAAAACAGGTTCTTTATTTCACTCTTTTTACAAAAATAATCTTATTTTTTTTTACTTATCTCGAGATTTCTTGCCAAAATCTCCCACTGCATCTCAATACAGAAAATAAATATGTGGTTTGCCTACCTGGTTAAATGCCAAAACAACAAATGAATTACATCTCATACATAATTGTGTTGCCAGGATAACAATTAAGAAAAAAAAATCATGGCCAAAAATGCCATAGCACAGCGATAAATAAGTTCTGGGATTTGCACTCTAGTTCAGAGTACAGGTACAGACATATATAGCAGACTCTCTGTGCACACACAGACACACACACACACGGGACGATGACGTCACCAGGACAACAATGTACTTCTGGGGTAATGTGAATACACACACTTAATCATTTCATCCATATTCTGCCTGTTACACACACACACACCAGACAAACAGCTTGTTTTGTTTCACACGTTTCAGGTTACTGGTTCACTCAACACACCTGCACTCACACACACACACACACACACACACACAAACGTATTAGGTCACTTGCATTAGTTGCAAATTGAGACACGCTCGCTCACACGCACACACACACTTCAACTCACACACTCCGATTATCACATGCGTTCTAAGCCACCATCTGTGGCATCTGGATCTGCAGGTTCCTCTTGTAACACTCAAGGCTGCACAGCGGCACGCCCGTCTTGGAGCACGCGTACCTCTTGGGGTTCGGACACCCGTCCACCCCGCAGCTCGGCCTTGGTGGCGGCGCCGGTCGCGGAGGCGCGTGCTCGGGCGCCTGCACGCCCACGGGGAACGAGATGCTGGCGCCGTGGGTGGCCGAGCTGCGGTAGCACACGGTGGGCACCTGAGCGTGGACATGGTGCTTGCCGCGGCGTTCCCTGTCGCAACGGACGCCGCTGCGCACCTTGGCCTTGTTGCTGGTCTTGGTCAGACGCTCGATGGTCTGGTTCTTGCTCTCCTCGGCCTTGCGGGCGGCCTGCAGGCGGCGCTGGCGAGCACGCTCCTCGCGTTTGCGCAGCATCTCCGCCGTGGGCTCCTTCACCTGCAGGCCAATGGGCAGCTCCAGCAGGGGCTGGCTCTGCTGCTTGTGCAGGAGTGCTTTCTGAATGGGCCACACACATAAACATTATATACACATGAAGACTAAGCAATATTACATAGACAACTGCTTGAGTGTGGATACACAAACAATACTGTATATTTACATTTGATGGACATTCCACTATGTCTGAAAACATTTGTACACGCTCAGTGATGCATGACAAACACTAAACATAAATAAAGACAAAACCTGGCACTGCTGTGAATAGAACAATATTTTCCTAAGGGATTAGCAGTGTGCAAAATGTTGATTATAATGTTCGGTAACAAAGAAAGAGTGGAGAAAAAGTTGTTTAGAAATCAAGTGGGATCATCTGCCTCAGTATGACTGCCACCTACCTGTCGGGCGGTGAGCAGTGACTCGTCGATCTCCTTCTTGAGCTCTCCGTTGTCATCCAGCTCCCCTTTCTCCAGAGCCTCCAGCCAGCGCTCCTCCTCGTCCACGGGCCCGAGCAGGGAGCTCGAGTCCAGCTCGCCCAGACACGAGGGCTCCAGGTTACTGTCCTCATCTGGGGATGAGGAGACGACAAAGGATTGATAATAAAAAAAATAAATAAATAAATAAAAAATATTGTGTTCTTTGTAAAAAAAAAAAAAAAAAAGAGTCAATGCTAAAATGAACATTGAGGGTTAGAAGACAAGGTACACAGAGTGCACGACTCACTGTCATATTCTACACACACACAAACATGCATAGTCAGTCAGGCACACACACCTAACCAGGCTCTGTACTGCTCAATGGGGACTCCCTCTGAGGGTTCATCATCGTCGTCTTCATCGTCGTCATCATCATCGTCGTCGTCGTCGTCACCATCATCATCAACAATCATCAGAGGAGAAGGAGAACGAGGGGCTTCCGATACCACACTGAATGTTGGCACACTGACCAGATCAAAACACATACATGCACACACAAATACATTACAAATTATGAAATCAATCATGGCCAATATCTAGATAGACAGAACTGGATAGTGGACACACATACAGTATGCAGTATATGTATGTACCCATAGTAGCAGGGTTCTAAATTAACACCCGCCAACCCGCCAAATGCGGGTTAAAATTCATTTTGGCGGGTGTTAATAAAAACGTACTAGCCAGTTTGGTCGGTGATGCATGGGGCATTACATGCATGATACATAAGGCTCTGTTCTCGGTCATATATCCCGAGAGAGAGCTCATAGACCAGTTGCACATTTTGATTTTGTTATCATGTAGGGCGGCTAAATTAAACATGATGTCTGGAATGCGTCAATAGAATGTGTTCCGTTTTTATGTGTCGGATGGTGGGGGTACGCGAGCCGAGTCAGGATGTAGGTGGTGGTACGCGGCGGGAAAAGTTTGGGAACTGCTGCTCTACACAGATTATCATTAGAGGTATTTTTTAGTATTTTTTATACACATAATGTTGTTTATGGTGTTCTCCACCCAGTGTCTGCAGACATGGCTGACGTTTAGGGAGGCTTTCCCTAGCTCACCTTTTAGTGCCCAGCGTTTGCCCTCCCAGCTTAATCTTCAGCTTGAGTTGTGGGGGTTTGATGATTATGGGCAGACCAGAGTCCGATTCGTCGGGTGAGTAGCTCTCCTCGCGGTGATGCTTCTTCTTATGCTTTTTGTGCTTCTTGTGCTTCTTCCGATGGGCATTAAAGACCCCTACCTCATCCCGGTCTCCTGTGGGGGGGGGGGGGGCAGTCAAAAAAAAAAAAAAGTCACATTCACATGACTCAATTTGCAACAAAAGAACTGTTCAAGATACTGCTTTGTTTCATCATTATGCTCAAGGTTGTCTGGCTGATCAAGGAATTGCAAACCTGGCCAAAGCCCTGCAGCAGTGCAATCAGAGTGTATGTGGTCAAAAAACTTAACCATTTTGTGGTAAGTACACAAACCCTTTTCAGTTTTCAGTTTCAAGCTAGTCATCGTTGGTTTACTAGCCTAGAAATCTAGACGCGCCCCTAGCGGCAGCAAATTAAATTTGCTGCCAGGGCTAGTCTAGCAACTCTCCGTTGACTTGTGAGCTCTAGAAATCGAAACTAAATCTGGCATTGAAATCGTGTATAGAGTCGTTTGTTGGGCTTAACATAATGATTGATGGCAGAGTTGCAACGGTTTGGCTTGAATTCCCTGCTACTTGAAAACAAATATCCTATTGCGTCCTATTGCGTGCAGAGGGAATTTGAAAGACAACTGATTATCCCGACCCTCGGACTGAGCACTGCGAACGGTGAGTGCCCAGACCCTACATTATAATGTGGGTCTGGCTCGCCAGGCTATTGGTTTACAGGATCCACACAGAGGAAGATACATTTGTGTATGACGTAAATACACAGTAATCTCGTAAAAAGGTTACAGAACAAGAATATGCTGTAGCAATATTACACTTTGCATCAATAACACAACATAATTGTAAATGAAGACCGTATAATTTCTTGTTGTTATACACAACCACTGGCTTATCCATCACTCGTCTGAAGCTTGTGCCAGATAAACCAACTGCATTTAACATTCACAAGTAAACACTTACCTATAAGGTACCGTGGATGGATCATCATGTCCTTCCTCTTCCCCATTAGCAGCTGTGGGTAAAAGTTAAGTTAGGCCTTGATTACAGCACATCGTAGTGATTGAAGAAAGGAACACGGAGGCAAACTGATCGACTGGACCCAACTGTGTGCCATTCACTAGCTAGCTACCTAGCCAGCCAGCCCCGTGTCTCCATTTCATTCTAATTTTACCTATCTAGCCCTAATTTCAAAGGATTCATTGTATTGTAAATGATTACACAGTGACTGGCAAGCTGGCGATAACTTCAACGAGTAATATTTCTGGCGAAATTGTAGAATATTGGTATGACCGTCACATATTACTCAGCTAGCAGCTAGCAACGACATGTCTGATAGCAAACGTAACTCCAACATCACCATTAACGTTAACTTACTGCTATGTCAAATTTGTAGTAAGATCATGACATCATACCTGTCACACTTCAAAAGTTCATAACTATATGGTGTTCCAAAAATCAATACAGTACCTCTGGTCATTTACAACTGTTGTACGTGTGTGGCAAAATCGTGAAGCGCTGACTTCTATTAGCTAGTGCCCAGCAGCAGCAGCAGCCAGGATTGTTGTGGAAATGATGTAAATATTATGCTGTCGCAAGGAATTCTGGGAAATTGTGTCATTTCAGGAGTAGTAGTTAACTGCAATTACTTAACTAACACTACACTACCCAGTGGCAATACTATTGCAGTTGGTAGCTGGTAATCTAGCGAAGAAGATACGCAAGGTCAGTGTATGCGGAATGGACATTATTGTCTTTCAGTTGCCAGCGATATTTTAATACTAATTTGCAACTTACAGACCCAAAGTTTCAGAATTTACCGGGGTTTCACCCGCTGAAATATTAGACCTAAACTGAATGAATTGGCTGTTCACCGCTTGCTCCAATTGTTGTCTGCACGTTTCGTTGCACAAGTTCCTGCCTGCCTGTAGCACTCAACTAAACCTGTTAACACGTGTTTGTATGTCTGAAAGAACCAAAAGATCACATTTGTCGTCGCAGGTCTACTCTAATCAAGTCAGTTGCACGTTTGAGACATTGCACCTGATTGAGACCTGTTGAAAATCTTGCCCACAAAGCAATAAGCTAACGAAAGTGGCCCTACGCGATATGGTTCTCAAAGTGCGGCCCGCGATAACATCTGATAACATCTGTAAAACTGTACAACTGTACAGTGTGCTTTGAAAAGAATAGATCTTGAAATGATCTGTACTTGAAATGGACTGCAACCTGAACTGTTATATCCCAAATTTGTCTGTTGAGGGTAGAGAACCGCAGGGATTGTGTGTGCATTGCAATTCTTCTTAAGATTTTCACAAGTTTTGCCAGGTTTAGCCTCAGTTACAGTATGAATTAAAATGTGTTTAATGCAATAAATATAAACTGTAGAGATGCAAACTGGTCATTAAAATGATTACAAATGGGATTTTTTTTCCAGTTTCTTTTTTTCTTTTTCTCCTCCCGCCCCTTTGGCGGCCCTCAGTTCAATGTTGGGTTCCTGAATTGGCCCTCACCAATCAAAACTTTGAGAACCCCTGCGCTAGACCAAACAATCCACACTTATCCCACAGCTGCTGGAGTTATCAGACATTCACAAACAAGTTGTTTTAGACCGATTTGAAGTTGCATTTCTTATCTGGGCATTTCCCAGAATTCAGGCCTATTTCTGTCCACAGGGTGTAATTCAATTAAAACACATTAAATCTAATAATGTTTAGCATTATTCTCCCTTTATTTTAATCCTTAAAATTGTCAAGCCTATTGACATGGAGAGCTCAAATATTGGTAAAACATTAATGAAATATATAGAGAAAAAAATAATGATTGATACCCAATGCGTACAAAAACAAGTTTATACTACCCTTAAGGTAACTTTTTGCACTTTTTCCCAAATCTAGGGCCTGTAGAAAGTCAATGAGAATGGCATACAATCTTTTAATGGTTCAGTCATACTGAAAACATGTTTGTCTTCCACCCTACAAAGTTTGGGCTGCTAATGAATAATACTTTTCATATGAATGCCCAAACATTGCATACCAGACAATGCGATTTTCAGCCTGTAAAATGAGGTCATTTCAGGGGTTAAAAATAATATGAAGAAATAGGAATTGAACAGAAATATTTTACAGGTTTGAAAAAAATCTGAGACGGTGTGCAGCAACAACCTTATCTGATCTGACACGGATTGACCCATTTTCTACTTTGATAGAAAATGGGTCATGGGTGATGCATTTTCTATTTTATTTTGCTTAAAGGGGTGGTTCAGGATTTTGGACATAGGACCTCATTTCCAAGTTAGCAAGTGTGATATTTTACCCCTGGAAATTCCAGATCCTGGTAATCTAGAAAGATTAAGGGTCTGGCCACGAATAGTGTAATGGCCCAACTCGAGGGGCAGCACCCATAGACAGGCAGCACCAAGCGTGCATTTGAAAATCTCACTGCACGCAATTGGATAACACAATACGATTGTTTACTGACTGATTCCGGACTTCGACGCAATTGGATAACACTACGACTGTCATCTGTATAGCTCGCCTCTGGCCCGCCTATATCAGATACACCGATGTGATTGGCTCCCCGTGATACAGGTGGCAAAAGTAACGTGCGTCATTACTCATTGCCAGAGTGTCTTGCAGGGACAATTCAAATTGTGCTCTTGCGAGAACTCTGGATTTTCCAGGGTAGTGATATGTATCAGTGGAGACCGTTTCCAACATGTTTCATCCAGTCCTTCTAGTTGCAGAGTTTGCAAGTGTATGTGTTGGCCTGCCACTAACCTTGTTTGGGTGTAGTTATGGTGTGCTTTATGTTTACTACAGTACTCACTATGCAGCCTTCTGTTTGTAACTGAAGCATTTTTCTTCCCAGGAATGATGAACTATTCACGTTTTTTAACGGCTGTCAGCGCAGCCCGGAAACCTTCTCCAATCCGTATACTAAGTAAGCCAGCCCTCAACCCAGTTACATTTCAACTTCAACATCCAATTCTTTCACACAAACTTAAGTAACAGACCACTTGGAGGTGCAAACAATATCAGAGTTTTGGTTGATTTGACCATCAGTTAACTTTAAAACAGGCACTTTGCTTTGGATAGACAATAGTAATACATCATAGGAGTGATTAACATGAAAACATCTAGACAGGAGTAATTCAACATTTGACACCTCCGATATATTTAGTGTTCTAAAGACGTCAAATAGCCCATTATAGTTACCAAATTGATAGCCAAGGAGCCAGAAGTGAACTCTCCCTCTCTCTCTCTCTCTCTCTCTCTTTCTCTCTCTCTCTCTCTCTAGCGGAGCTGCAACAGCGTTCTCCACCCTCGCTCATCTCCCTGGCCGGTGGGGCTCCAAACCCCAACACCTTCCCTTTCAAGTCGGCCACCATCCAGGTGAAAAATGGAGAAGCTGTGGTGTTCGATGAGACCACTATGAAGAGGGCGCTACAGTATTCTGGATCTTATGGGTAAAGTACCTCCATTTTACTGATTGAGACTGTCACATTACTGTCACATTACTTGGGTGTTCACTGTCTGCCAGTGGGTGTTTCTCAAAGTCAAGGTGGGATCTTTCAAGGCTGCTATTTGAAGGATGTTACGTCATCGAGTCCCGCTGAAGTACTGTTCCAATGTCAAACATCCATCAAAGTCTACCAAACTCTACCAAGGCGGAAGTCCTTCATTTTGCCGAATTTTTGAGGATGCATATGTGTATCCTCTGCGTGCTTGGAACACCCACAATCCTGTGCGCACATTTATGGAAGATTTAAAATATGTACTAAACAAGGCAGTTCACTATGTATTTACAATGTAAACATTGTCATATTATCACTATGTAAAGTAGCCCAAATGAAATATGGGCTCCGGTCATTTTGACAATGTTGAAGAAGGCATTTAGGAAGGGTATTTAAATGTTTTTTAATGATAGCGATTGCGAGCTAAATATTACACTTTTCTCTTTATGATTTTGCTTACTGGTTGCTGTGCTGTGGTTAATTTTGGCTTAATCAAACATGTTTAATTCAATTTATAGATCGGGGAGAATGACAGTGGTGCATTCATTGCTTTTCAAAAAGAAGCAGGCAGGAGGCCTGGGTAGCGTACACCTGAAGCTTCCTGCACACTCGCTAGTCTGTTCCATTGTGTGTTTTCTGAATGGTAAGAAGAAGCCTTGCCTCGTCTTTGAAGGATTTGACTCGGCAGGGCTCAGTTCTACCAAGTATGAATCCTTGAGGATCCTTGACTTTGAAAAACAGCCTGTGTCTGGATCAGCAGCTAGAGGCTGTTGGGTCACATGAATCTCCCAAAGTAACTTCTTCTTTCAGAATAGTTTGTTGTTGTACATTTACATTAAATACTGAATGACTTTATGAAAGCATAACAGACGTGTTATATATAGGTGTCCTGTAAGTGGAGAAAATACACAAAGGCAAGTGATTGAAATAAATGTGGACCTGAGGTTACAGTAGTATGCAATATACAGAGCCATATACGGCCCTGACAAAATATAGCCCACAGTGCCCCCGCTGGTTTTCAGACATCATTGCAACTCCTCTGGATAATGTAAACTGACTCTGCTTGGGCCTCGTAGAATTTTAAGCATTTGCAGATAGCACACACTACTGGATTCTTTTTCACATTGCCCCAGTTAGTGTTCGAATGTGAACTATGTGGTTGCACTTTATTTTTGATGAAAGATGGGAGTGATGATGAGGTGATAACTTTTACAGTGTGGAGAGAGCTGATGAGGATTAGGATTACGTAACTGTATGATATGAAATGAAAAATGATATGCCTATTGTATTATAGGCTCACTGAAATTATGATATTGTTACACAATATCAGAGAAGACAGTAATACTAATGATTTATGTTGATGGGTCATGAGACTATTGATGATGGCAATGATGATGATGTCAGGATTATGTGATGATGATGGTGATTACACTGTATGATGTGGATGGAGGAGGTGATGGTTGTGGTGAGATAATCAATGACGATGCTATATTAATGGCCATTTAAAGTACTATGTAATTTATTATGATGATAGCGAAGGTGATTCTGGTGGCGATGCTAGTGATGATAATGTATGATAGAAGTGAATATCAGTTGAGATATACTTGCAGACCATTATAATGATGCTTACATAGATAGTATGTAATGATGTCTAAGTGATTATTGTAGTGATGGGGGTTCAATAATGAAAGCAGGAAAATAATAATGGAATTCAAGACCTTTACTGTACTTATGATTTTTGGTGTAATAATATTTATTATAACAATGCAAACAAAAAGAAACAATAATGATTAGTAATAAAAATGAGCATTGTAAAATCATGAATGTGAATAGCTAAGTTGAGAGCTGTTTGTTTCTTTGTTCTTTCTTCAGCATCCCAGAGCTGGTCTCGTGGATGAAGGAGCTTCAGAAAAGCCTCCATAACCCCCCTACTGCAGGCTGCAGTCCTGAGAGAGGCCAAATGGAGATGTGTGTGACCACAGGCAGCCAGGAGGGCCTGTGCAAGGTACACACATACACATACACACGCACACACACACACACGCATGCATGTATGCGTGCACGTAGACATGTATATATATATATACACACACACACACACACACACACACACAAGCACGTGGGCATGCACACACACACACACACACACACACACACACACACACACACACACACACACAAGCTTGTGTGCATTGACGTACATATGTGCATACACACACACACACACACATACACCAGAAGGTGGAATATTATGTATGCAAATCACATACACACTCAGTACACACTGTCCACATGCTCATTTTTGGGAGTACAAAAACACCCATCCCTGCATGCCTATTTAGAGTCAGTCAGTTGCTCTCTCTGACTCACAGACACACACACACGCCGTTATACACTAAGAGAGAGAGAGAGCAAGAGCGAGAGAGACACTAAGAAAGTGAGAAAGATGTGTGGTTGCACCATAGACTGTAAATGGGTTTACACTCACACAAAGCATTTGCACCCATTTACACCCACGACTACAACTGGCACGTTGCTGTGAGTCATCAAAGGCCGGCTGTCATATGCCGGAAAGCTCGATCTCTTTTTCTGTCCAATTATCCCTCTTTCCCCCGTCTCTTTGTCTGTCGCCAAGTCACTGGACTCTCTTTCCCCAACCTTTCCTCTTTCGCAAGTCTCTCCTAATCAGTCTCCACTCTCGTGTCAGTTGTGTAATGGACACTGACCAGCCCTCGAGGCTTACTCCTAATCTGGTGTGAATCCCACAGGTCCACATCTGGCAGTGGCAGCGGCTCCAGACATGACTGTTTTCTGGGCAGAAGCCATGCACCGTAGAGCCCAAACTCTAATGTGGTCATGTCCGTTTCAGTTTAGATAGAGAAGACGCACCCTTCCACATTAGCGATTTGATTTCTGTGTTTGTTTTACTTTCTTTCAAATTATCAATTTGATTTCTGCATCTTGTGCCGGCCAGCGCAGTGAAGGGTTCTCTATTTAAAATGTCACGTCTCTTGTGCTTCGGTGATGGGGGTTCAATAATGAAAGCAGGAAAATAATAATGGAATAATGGTGATGGTGTTTGATCCATGGTTCTTGTCTTTGGAAGCTGTTTGTAATGTCATGGTTCTTGTCTTTGGAAGTTATTTGTAATGTCATGGTTCTTGTCTTTGGAAGTTGTTTGTAATGTCATGTAATGTCATGGTTCTTGTCTTTGGAAGGTGTTTGTAATGTCATGGTTCTTGTCTTTGGAAGTTGTTTGTAATGTCATGTAATGTCATGGTTCTTGTCTTTGGAAGGTGTTTGAGATGCTGGTGAATCCGGGAGACAACATTCTGCTGGATGCACCCACATACTCTGGCACGCTGGCAGCGGTAGGAGACGTTATTCATGACATCCTACAGTCTCTTCCTATCCATCCCTCTATTTTCACGCCTCCCGCCCTCTCTCCCTCTCTCTCTCTATCTCTTTCTTTCATTTTTCTTATCTCTCTCCCTATGTTTGTCACTGTTTCTATTTCCACTCTCTCTCCCATCTCTTTCTATTCAGTCACTTTCAAATTCTCTAATGTTGAAGTTACTCCTCGTCCATACTGTTGCTCTCACTCTCTGTCACTTTTAGTTTCTTTGTCTCTTTCTCACTCCATCCATTTCCTTCCAGCCATCTTGGGCCCCCTTTCATTTCCTCAGCTGTATCCTGTATGTGCTTTTGTGTAGAGGAGGCTTTCTGTACTTTCACCTCTAACAGAGCTTAAAATAACCATGAGACTCTGAAAGAAATATACTACTATTAGTAACTTTCATGTGTAAACATTTCCACATTAAAAATAAAAACTACACACTAGTATGTTGACAGAAACTAGAGTTGACTCTAGTTTTTGTTGCTCTGCTGTGGTCATTGTACATGGCAACACCATGCAGCAGTCATATTATAAATACCTCTATACGGCTATCTAGTTGTTGTTTTTGTGTGTTGCTGGGGTCATTATAAACCTGTTGTTACCTTATGGCATCCATGACCTTCCCCATCCCCAGCTCCAGCCACTGGGCTGCAACATCATCAACGTCCCCAGCGACCAACACGGCATGATCCCAGAGGGCCTGCAGGACGTCCTGTCTCGCTGGGATCCGGCCGACGCCCACAAGCCCGGCAGCAACGTGCCCCGGGTGCTCTACACCATCCCCAACGGGGGCAACCCCACCGGAGCCTCCATGACCGCGGAGCGCAAGCAGCAGGTCTACGATGTGAGTGGAGGCGGGGGCAGAGGGATGGAGGAGGGATGGAGGAGTGGGCAGAGATAAAGGCAGGGGGAGTGGGAGAGTGACAAGAGAGTGAAAGTGAGGGAGTGAGGGAGGGAGGGAGGGAGGGAGAGCATGAGGGAGGGAGAGCATGAGGGAGGGAGGGAGAGCATTTGTGTGAATGTGAGAGAGAAAGGGGCAGTCAGATAAGTTGGAGATTTCTCATTTTAAACTGTGTCCAGGCAATAAAGACAATTTCTTCGAATGGAGAGGAATTAAAGAAGGCAGTGGAGAGAAAGCTGTGTGTGTGTGTGTGTGTGTGTGTGTGTGGGGGGGGGGGGGGGTGTTTGAGGATGTTTTTGAGGAAGGTCTTTGCCAGCTAATACATCATATTTTGTACATTTTTGCAGCTGGCCAGAAAGTATGACCTCCTCATCATCGAGGATGATCCCTATTACTTCCTGCAATTTCAGAAGGTACCATGCCCTCTCCTTTGGCCTTATGTCCATTCACTTCATTTCATCCTAGCACTGATCAAGGGCAGAACACTCGAGGTACAGGGAGAGAGTAGACGACATCAGCAGTACAGATCGCTTCAGAACTGTTTTGGATGTCTGTCTAATAGTTCAGGGATGCACAAATCAAGTCAATATGGAAACTTAAAACAACAAGCATACACATACACACACCATCTCCCTCCCTCTCTCTCTCTCTCTCTCTCTCTTTCTTTCTTCCTCCCTCTCTTTTCATCACACACACACACACACACAAGCACACACACACACACACACACAAACAAATGAAGAGACAAGCCACAGAGACAAGCCCTAGGCAATAACAAAGTCTTTTTTTGTGGAAGGAAAAAATGTCAGCACACAGTCTGCACACAGTCCCCTGGTCTTTCAATTTACTCATACCTTGGGCTTATCGGTAATATTCTTTGTGTTGCCATATATTACTATCAGACTATCAGTCTCCCCTGATATCAGAATATTACTCTGCTCAGCAATCCTGTCATATGCGCCCAAGAAATTGTAATGCCCTGGTTTACATCAGGTCAGTGTCAGTCAAGTCAGACAGGATCAGTTTTCTGGTGGGGAAATACTAAATTGAGAATGCCTAGGAATATATATGTGCATAGTAAATAGCTGATGTTGACTGATGTTGAGCATTTGTTTGCTCAGATAGGAGTCTCATTGATTTCATGAGCTACACAGTAAATCTGTTATCACTCTCACTCAACATTTTAAAATGTTACCTTTTAGAAGAGCATCATGGCTGTAATCTAAATGTAGGCACGTTTTAGCACAAGTCTCTAAAATATTACATGGTTTTTCAGCCAATCAAATTGTGTAGCCTAGAATCAACATGTGATAATAATATGGTTAGTTTCATAGCTTTGTTTTTGACCAATCATTGAAGTTGTTTTTGCTGTGTCTTGTGGTTAGCGCTCCTAGTTGATTCGTGTGTGGTAATGGCATGTGGTTACTTTAATCTGTATGTGACTCACAGTTAATGGCTCCCTGTGCTTTGTTCCACAGCCATGGGCTCCCACCTTCCTTTCCATGGACGTTGACGGACGCATCCTCCGCACTGACTCTTTCTCCAAGATCCTGTCGTCAGGGTGAGCACTACGGGGGTTGTCAGAGTGACCGCGCGACGGTTAGTCACTGTCGGAAGCAAATGGCACACAGAGAGGCAAAAATAGAGCAAAAGAAAGAAGGACAAACGGAACGTTAGTTGAGACACAGTTTGACACGATTTAACAGTTTGTTTTCCCCTTGATTTCCCCATCAGCATATGTGCGTATGTTCCTCATCATCCATACATTTTTGTTTATCTCCATTACGCCAATTGTGACGTCACTCTTGTCCCATGTTGACAGACTCTGTTTCCATGGCGCTGTCCTTCATTTTAGGCTCCTCATGCACTAGCGTAGGTGGCGAGAGACTTGGCCCACCTGTCTCATTTGGACTCCCTAAGGGCCTAATTGAATTAGCCTTGGTCCTGACACTGACACAGGGGTGTGTGTGTGTGTGTGTGTGTGTGTGTGTGTGTGTGTGTGTGTGTGTGTGTGTGTGTGTGTGTGTGTGTGTGTGTGTGTGTGTGTGTGTGTGTGTGTGTGTGTGTGTGTGTGTGTGTGTGTGTGTGTGTGTGTGTGTGTGTGTGTGTGTGTGTGTGTGTGTGTGTGTGTGTGTGTGTGTGTGTGTGCTGCTGAGAGTGTACCCTCAGGACTGCGAGCTTCGTGATGTATTTTTTCCAGTACTGAGTGATCAGGGACCTGAAGAGTGTGTGTGTGTGTGTATTTTATATGTGTGTGTGCATGGGTGAGTAGGTGGGTGCAATCACATGGAAGAAATAGTCTGTATTCTCACAGGAAGATACTGGCATACACACACACACACACACACACACTCACGCTAGCATGTATGGTGCATTCAGGCCTGAACTGTATTATTGTGAAACTCTGACAATGTTTAAGCATTTTATTAATGATCATCAATGAACACAGTGCAACATTAGCCTAAGTCAAGTATGTGTGTGTGTGTGTGTGTGGAACAGGGACAGAGAGGGCTTGAGAGTGGGAAAAAAAGAGTGAGGGCGAGAGGATAATGGATGGAGAAAGAAAGAGGGAGAGAAACCATGTCTTTGTGTGCATCCTAGAGGCATTCCTCCGTGCTGAAGTGTCTCCCCTCTGGCACACATGCTTTGCTTCCGCATCTCTACTGAACAAGAGGAGCCCTCAGGACAAAACAGACAAAACAGCCTCTATCTCCCCATTCACACTATTCAAGGTCTGCACTGTTCTAACACTACATGCTTGAGTAGTTAGGTTAAATTGAATCTCTCTCTCTCTCTGTGTGTGTGTGTGTGTGTAGGCTGAGGATAGGGTTTTTGACGGGCCCAAAGCCGTTGGTTGACAGAGTGGTTCTGCATATCCAGGCGTCCACCATGCACACCAGCACTTTTACACAGGTGAGTCAGCTCCTCATCGCCTACACGTCTCCACTCGTTCATCACTTCAGCCTACCTTTCATCCTCCCTTTGTCTCTCTCTCTGTCTGTCTCCCTCTCTCTCTAGTTAACCCTTTGTATGTTGTGTACCTTTCAGTCTTCTTTTTAACTCTTCTCCATCCTGACCACATGTAGATAACTATAGAATTCCTCTCGAATATAGAATCCCTATAAATCCCTTCACATCATTAGGGGCATGCATATACACTGTCTTCCTATGTCATATTTCTCTGGTCTGACACACACACACACACACACACACACATTTTCTCCACTTTTTAATCCTTCCTTTCCTCTTAGCCACTGCATCTTCCTCTCTCCTTTTTCTCTCTTGCCCTCCTGGCTGAGCGCTGTGAAGAAGGGATCACGAGTCACTCATCATTTATTCAGCTCTGATAAAGGTTAATGGAGAGGCAGCAGATTAGAGAGCCATGCAGTCAGGAGCCAGCCCATCAGGCTCCGTCACTACAGTGCTCTCTTTCTCTCTCTTTCTCTGTAGTGTGTTTATCTCAAATTCAAATTCAGCTTATCAAAATTCGGAGTGCTCTATTGGAATGACAAATAGGCACTTGTATTACCCAAACAGTCATTACATACAGGACAATACGTTTGAACATGTACCAGACAAAACACATAAGAAAGAAAGAAACAAGAATAAGATAAGATAAGAAAACAGATAAGAAAACAGCATCAGAACATACAGGATAGTGGCTCCATATATATTGAAGGTGTGGTCATACACGTATATGAAATGGCTTCAAGGTGTTTTATTCTCCAGTTTGTCCTTCATTTTCAAAGTGCACACTACTGATGCCAGATGTGTTGTAGAGCTTTTCACTTCATGAAGTAAATGCTAATGTCTGAGATGTGAACCTAGTTTCAGTCTCTCCCTGGTTACTGGTTAATAATTTCCTCCATTGCCTCTGTCCAGCTCATGGTATCCCAGCTTCTGCACGCCTGGGGTCAGCCGGGATTCCTCAACCATATCGACGGGTGAGCTCGCTCTCCTTCATCTCAGTGAATTTAATGATTACTGGAGGGACTTTTCTGCTCTGAGGCTATAACCCAGCAAGGCCTTTGATGGCTGCAATTATGCCTTATGCTTGTTTGTTTATTTTGTGTGTTTGTGGTTAGTTAAATGTCTGACCCCCTCTTTTTCATAGTGTTGAAGCCCTCTGAAAGACATAGTATACTAAATATTATGCTGATGTAACATGTATCCATGTGTTTTATATATTGTTTATTGTTATGCATTGCACAGGGTGGTGGAGTTCTACCGGGCTCAGAGGAACGCCATGCTCTCCTCTGCTGATAAATGGTTGACAGGTCGGCACATTTCACAATAATATCCACCTGCACCAGCTTACCCCCAACAAATACTGTTACCTAAGAATCCCTGAAACGGCTTCTCACAACACATAACACTGCACAGCCTTGTGTATTTATCCTGATTAGGGAAACGCAGTAGACTTAGCCAATTCGAGAGTTATATGAGTTATTTTAATCGAAATTGTGCGAGAGTAGAGAATTATTGACAATAGCTCCACAGCCATGAGGACTTAGAGACTCTAAATTAATCAATCAAAAATTTATTTATTAATCATTGAAGTACATCTGATTAGTTAGTTAGTCAGAGAAAAGTTAAAATAAAATATGTAGGGGGTAGACTGTGTAACCAATATCACATTTCAAAATGTATTTCCATGTGTAAGTGTGTGTTTCCATTCTGTGGAATCAAAGATATTGCTGTAGTATGACTGATTGGTGCGCGATAATGGCCCATGGCATAATATCTCATTTTTTCTCATCTCTAAAGGATCTGTTGGTCCACACACACAGCATGGTTGTTTAATACAGTGGCCAGTGTGGCTTTTGACATGCCCGTGGTCAGCTTTGCGTAATCTCATTCCGTGCGCTCTGTGCCCATCGCACTTCCTGCAGGCCTGGCAGACTGGCACGCTCCTGCCGCCGGCATGTTCCTCTGGATCCGGCTCAAGGGTGTGGCCGATACGCAGCAGCTCATCATGGAAAAGGCGCTGGAGAAAGAGGTACGAATAGAGAACACACACACGTATGCGCGCGCACACACACACACACATAAACACACACACATATGCGCGCGCACACACACATATTTATATATATATATACACATACACACACACATACATATATACATACATACATATATATATATATATATATATATATGTATGTATGTATGTATATATATATATACACACACACACACACATATGCATGGACACACACACACAGAGGCACTTCAGGGCAGGGCTGTAGTCAAGACCACCTTTGTCGAGTCCAAGACAAGTCCAAGACCAGGACTAGTCGAGACCAAGTCAAGACCGAGTCCAAAGAGGTTCGAGTCCAAGACAAGACCGAGTCCAAAAAGGTTCGAGTCCGAGTCAAGACCGAGTCCAGGATAGGAAAAAAAGTCTTATGCATGACAGTATCAAGACAATCATTTTGGGTTATTATTATTATTATCTAAAAGCAAAAACAGTGTGACAACACCCAGGATTTGTAAGTGTAGCCATTCCCCTTCTCCTCCAATATTATTATAGGGCTGTCAAACGATTAAAAATATATATTTTGAAATGAATTAATCTCGATTAACCACAATTAAAAAGTTCCTAAAGACTAAAGGTTCTTAAATGGCATATTAAATACAACATAAATCACAAAATAAATGAGTAACCACAAAGGTAAAAGTAAAATAGTTTTATATTATTTAAATGATAATACTGACACAGTAATTGTGTTTTAAAGCATTAATTTCTTAAGAAATACTACACATTTGATGCTGTTTAACTCATTTGTAAATGGTGCACTGTCACTTTAAGCCCATTGTGGCCACGTTCTCATAATGATCTTTTTTACCAGCTCCATTGAAATATAGCCTAGGCCTATAGCTAGTCACAAGCTCTATTGTTTCTACCACATGTATTGCACAATATTAACAATGATAAGGATGATATTAAGTTGGTATAAACAGCTTTCATTCCTTTGGAAATATAAGCATGTAATGACATGATGCTACATGTAGCTAGACATTTTCTGTTTGCAATTAAAAGTGAATGATGAGCCTGAGCCAGTAACCTAGCTAGCTGAGTGGAATGTGTTTCAATCGGCATAATATGTGCTTCATGTAAACAAATTATTGAAGACTTCAAGACTCACCAGTTCCATTACACAAAGGCAAAGACAGCTCTTCATATTTTTGTCCATTTTTCAAATCACAGTGAGTGCAGCCTACAGTATGTCAAAGTGCCCTGGCTCTCACAGTTTATAACTGGTCAGTAGTGGAAACTGGATAAATCCGCAATCTCCTCTAACCTCGTCTTTGTTGCCTTCCTTTTATAAGTTTCTTATTTTAAAAAGGAGATATCAATTATCAACTCGTTTTCTCTCCCTCTTGTGTGCGCTCAGACGCGCTCTCAATTAAATGGAGTAGCATATGTTCAAGTTGGATCTTAATGGAGAGGACCCGAAAAGTATCATCTTTATGTAACTGTTGCTGTTGGTGCATTTTGACATTGTAAACGTTCTCTAACAAGAGTGAAAAGCAGTTTGCAGTAAAGCTACTATTTATTGGCTAAATGTTGGTTCCTCTTCATCTTCAGCTAACTCAGACAGTAAAATAAACTCTCAGGCTTGCGGTTTTAGGTTTTGCGGCTTCCATTAAGTGACATCAGCCCCCCACAAAGGTAAACACTATTGCGTTAATATTTTGCAAGGCATTATGTATTTCAAAATTAATCGCGGCGATTAACACGTTCATTTTGATGGCCATAAAGACACCTGGACTCGGTCGAGACCAAAAGCCATATTTGGCAAGACCAGTGGCCGAGACCGAGACAAGATCAAGTCCAAATACTAGCGAGTCCGAGACAAGTCCGAGATCATAGAAAAACGGTCTCGAGTCCGGACTCAAGTCCAAGACCGGACTCGAGTACTACAGCCCTGCTTCAGGGCCCTGGTCCCTCAGTACTGGAAAAACAGCATCACTAATCTCCGAGACCTGAGGGTATTCTCTCAGCAGTTCATACATGCACACATACACACACAAAATACATGCAAACACATTAGCAAACACAGACACCCTCACACGCAGTCAGCCAGTTATTGTCAGTACTCACCTGCAATACACACACACACACATACACACATATATGTTACAAAGTGCAAAAAGACAGACAGAACTAATAACCAAGGGGGAAATGCCATTTAATGATGTGTATGAAAGATGTAATGTGTCATTTTCAAAATGCCAGGTTTCCATAAGAAGGATTAGGACTTTAGAGTTCCAAAACCATTTCCTTTCCCAAACCTGAGTTTATTACGGGTGTGTAAGCTAAGATATGTGGTTTCATGAAAGTGCTATCATATTTCCCAAGCAGACAAGCTCAAATTGCAGCGTTCATGCACAAAGCACAATGTTATGAAGTTATTACTTTACTGACAAGACAAAAGAAGGAACACAAACAAAAGCAATATGAGGACTCAACAGTGCAGTGGCAAATAAAAGAGCAAGACTTTCAATCTTGCATTAAAACACGTTCATGGATGCCTGTCAGAAGGTGGGTTTACATGTTCAGTTTTTGTTTTGTCATTCCGATTAAACTATATTCTGAATGAAAATTTTGTCATCTGTTTACATGGGGTACGTTCTATTCCGATTAGATGTTCTTAAGTGCTTAGAATAACCAGAATAGCTGGATCGGAATAGCTGCTTTGCTTTTGCTTGGGAAGCTACAGTGAGCAATCTGATTGACCGTATGGATGTTCAATCGGAATAAGAAAGGAATACACCACCTTAACCTACACCACCTTAACCTACACCAACCTACGATTAAAATTCTAATTAGATCGGCAGTTTTATTCCGATCAAGGTGCTTATATGTGTCATTTCTATTCCGATTGAGCCATTATTCCAGTTCTAATCTGAATTAAAGCATCCATGTAAATCCACATACTGGAGTTAAAGTGCTTCTGCCTAGATCAAGGTGTATCTTTGGGGATGCAGGTTAAACCTTCCTTTTATATTTTGGATCCTACACCCTGCAAATATATTCCATGAATTAAGTATCCCATCTGTAGAATTATACTCAGTCGAGTCATCACATGAAATTAAAGTCAAAATACTCATCAAAGTATCTGTTGCAAGGCCCACAGCAAGGTTTGTTCAATAAACAAAGCAGAAATAGACTGTTTACTATTTCACAATTGATCCACTGTGAAAGCATTGTGAAGGTCAAATACACAACAGACAGTATATCTGAATTTCAAAGTCATAAAGCACTAAGTGGTCCTTCTCTCTCTTTCTGTCTTTCTCTCTCTCTCTCTCTCTCTCTCCCCCGTTCTCTCTCTCACCTGCTTTGCAGCTTTGGTAATAATAGCAGGCATTATGGGTGCAGTGGGCAGCCTGCCAGCCACTGAGACAGAGGGCGTGTTTATGTGGGGCTGCATGGAAATTAACCACCACCACATATACACACACGACATGGACACAGACACAGAGAGAGAGAGAGAGAGAGAGAGAGAGCAAGAGAGAGAAAATCAAACACAAACACGCGCATACAGACATACACAAACCCAGTTTCAGGGTCTGGAAAAAGCAGTACCCTTGTGTATGGTTTCCTACAGAAACACAAATGCATTCACTCCGTATACACATTTAGAAAAGCAGAGGGAAAAATGAGCACCTTTGTGTTTGGTGTCTCACAGTGACAAACACGTGAATGCACAGAGATACACACACAAACATGCACAAACATACACATACACACACACACACACAGTGGGGGAAAATACGGGGGTGTAAGAAGGGCACCCTTTTGTGTATCCTCCCACAGCAGCTCTCCCTCTCTCTCTCTCTCTCTCTCTCTCCCTCCCTCTCTCTCTCTCTCTCTCTCTCTCTCTCTCCCACACACACTCGTCTGTGAGTCCAATGTCGTTTCCAAGTCCATTGCCTTACAACGAACAGCAGCGAGGGAACCCTGGAGCGCTCTCTAAAGGCTGACATTTGGGGATTGGCTTTGTGGAAACTCCCACGGAGAGAACAACAGAATCTCTCTCACATTACTCACAAGTCTGTTCGTCGTGACCGTACGACGTTGATGGGTGTGTGTGTGGGGGGGGGGGGGCTTAGTAACTTATTGTGGTCTGCCAGAACAACTCAAGTAAAAAGCATGCCCAGACTAGAAGGCTTTTTGGCTGTGCCAGGCTTGTGTTGATGTATTCTTCTATTTCACGTTTCAAAGCACAGTGCAACCATTATCTTGATTACACTCACTAGCCCCGCCTATTTGATCAAGTTGAAGCAGGGGATTGAGTTCATCTGGAGAGTTGAATTACCTGTTTAAAAATAATGTGTGGTAAATATTGAATGTGTGCATTTGTGAGCGCGTGTGTTGATATGCACATGTTTGTCTTTGTCTGTGTGTGTGCGTGTGTGTGTGTGTGTGTTAGGTGCTCCTGGTTCCTGGAGGAGTGTTTACCATCAACAGTTCAGAGCCTTGCCCGTACGTCAGGGCTGCCTTCTCCCTCTCCACCCCAGCACAGATCGATGAGGTACAGGAAGGAAACATGCACACACACACACACTCACACACACACGGTACAACACTAATATTGTTATATCAAAGCATGCTCATGCTCCTTTCATCTATAGTACACACATGCACACACATACATAATATAGATAAGGGGTTCACACTTACATAGAAATATGCAGACATACAAACTGAAAAACACACTGCACACTGAAGCATGCTGTCACATCCTGTACATGTGTGCACACACACACACACACACACTCACTCACACAACATTTCAAATTGATTTTGACGCCTTGGGTTCCTTTCCTTCAACAGGCATTCAAGCGGCTCTCCGCTCTCATTAAGGAAGCCCAGTGAAGAGTCCAGGCCTCCAGATGAGCAGTTTGTTGTGACCAGAGAGATGTTCTATATTTACACAAACACAGCAAAAATAATACAATATTTTAACTTGAATCTTAATGTTACTTGCCACAGAGGATATAATTTTTTTTTTTTAACCTTTCATTCCTAGAACACTGGGAAATTGAAGATGGCTTTCATGACATTTGTAACAAGTTTACACCACATACACCTTATTAATAGCTTGTATTTAGATCTTGCCTTAAGAAATCCTTTCATTGATTTCATACACATCACAGAAGCCTTTTAGTGGAATGTATTCTTCATTTTAGAATGAAAGTCTGGGTAGAGAATACGATGTATTTATTACTGACAATGTCTGACAGTAGAACACTAACTATGTTTTTTATTTAATGTGTAATGAAAATATTTCCTTGCATTTATTGGTTTGTAAAAAGAAACTTTTTTTCCCATCAAGTCTTGCATTGTGATATATGAGCTTTATGATGGTCTGAAATGTTTGTCACATTTGATTTTGTAATCAAATGTAATCATTTTTTTTGTTCAGCTGTGATCACTGTATATGGTCTAAGTCCCCTATACAATAAACACACAAGACTTCCATAACTCTCTATCTCTCTCTCTGTTTCTCCATGACCATTCAGTACAATTGAGTGTAAAAGTGAGGGTGTTACCAATTGATTGGTGTGTGTCAGTATTTGGTCAGTGGTCTGTTTGCTCTCTAAAATGGGTTTGTTGACCTTATGTGAAGGCATTGATTGGTGTGAGAGTGGGGAGCGTGCGGTCTCGATGCATAGGAGAGCGCCCATGCACAGGCACATAAATTGCTTGTCTCGGGTGATAACTGTGAGCTTGACCCTAATGCCCACCATAGAGCTTATGAGTATTATTAATGTTTAGGCCTATACTAATTCCGTTCATAACCTAGGTTTTCGATGTAAATATTATTTGCAACAACTTAGTTCTGCAGCTTAACAGTGTGCAGAAATATACTTACTTTTGTGATTTTACCTTTTTTTTTGATCGTGACCAGTGAAAAACATATTATCGTTTAGGCCTATGATACTAATTCTGTTCAGAGGCATTGCTAGTGTCTTACATAGGCAGACAGTACCTAACCTGGGTTTTGATACTTGATAAGGTCCAGTGTATTCTATGGAATGGGAATATGCCTATGTAATTACTGCTTATGCATACGGAAAGTATTCACACTTTTCACTTTTTCCACATTCCATTATGTTACAGCCTAAATGGATTCAGCCTAAAATTGTTTTTTTCCCTCAAAATTCGACACACAATACCCCATAATGACATGAAAAAAGTTTTTTTTTTAAATGTTTGCAAATTTATTAGAAATAAAGAACGCACATATAATATGTACATAAGTATTCACAGCCTTTGCTCAATACTTTGTTGTGCCACCTTTGGCAGCATTTACAGCCTCAAGTCTTTTGGAATATGAAGCCACAAGCTTGGCACATCTATCTTTGGCCAGTTCCGCCCATTTCTCTTTACAGAACCTCTTGAGCTTCATCAGGTTGGATGGAGAGCGTCGGTGCACAGCCATTTTCAGATCCCTCCAGAGATGTTCAATAGGATTCAAGTCTGGGCTCTGGCTGGGCCACTCTAGGACACAGTGCTCACTGTAGGGATGGTATTGGCCAGGTGATGAGCGGTGGCTGGTGTCCTCCAAACATAAAGCTTGGCATTCACGCAAAAGTGTTTTATCTTTTTTGTTTGTCATGGTCTGAGAAATATGGTAATTTAAGGAAATTTGCAAAAATCTAAAACTTTTTTTAAGCTGTGTTTTTAAGAAGAAGAACAATCCAGTGGCCATGCAAATCCAGCCAGAGTTCATTTGGTAAACAAAATGTTAGAAGCAATTGCACATTGATTTGGATACAGTCTGTGTCTACACAGTAGGCTATTTGGGATGCTTTAACCATTTAGTTGGATATGCCCAATTTACAGTGTGTCGCTAAAGGTCCATGGAAGGCAATCGTATTTTTTTTATTTTTTTATTGTAAATTTCAGTACAACTACACAAACAGGCACAAACTGTTGAAAATGATAACAGAATAAATACAAGTACTTACAAAGGCAATCGTATTTCCTGTTAGATTATGATGCAGGGACACGAAAGCAGAACATTGTGCCCCGTTTGGAAATGAGACTGTGATGTGGCAGTGTTGGTTGGTTCCCTATATTGACTTGCGTTGGTGCATGCTCAGTTACATCCGACCTAGTTCTGCTGAAGAACTGAGAATGCAGTCAGTGTGAGGTCTGTAGGCTACGGCTGGATGATTTATCACCAACGGAGACGATGATGTTTCGATTGAGGAAATAACGGTTTGACTAACGTTAGTTCTGTTCTCGTCCTCAGATAATGGTTGGGGAAACCTCGATCTAATGTCAGCTACGGGGTGAGTAATTTCGCTAAATAGACGCTGAGCCCGTTATATGGTTGGTGGGTAACGTTAACGTTAGCTAACAAGATTTCAGCTGCTTTTTGTCAGTTCCGCTGCATTTCCTTACGGCAGTTTCCATATTCCGACTCGTAACGTGATTTAGGTTGACATTCACATAAAGCATGTCGTTAACATTACAATGCGATATAACACAACTCTTTTGATGTTAACACTGGTGTTAAAAAATGACTTCTACATAGCCATTGTCTTTTAAAAGGGCTAGCGGTTGCGCCATATTCGCTAGCTTTCTGTCTTAACAGCAGCTGAAAAGGAATTCAGACCTGTTTGATGTGACGTTAGACTAAGCCAACGTTAGCAAGCACACAGAAAAAATAAATAGAATGAAATAGTCACACAACCACATATCCAGTATTATCATGGTTTTAGCACGGGCATTTTGCAAGTTGTGTTATCCTTTATCCGTCGAGTACACGATAAGTTTGACAAACGCGTTTTTAACGTTACACTTATTATGTTAAAGTTTACTTTATTAAGCAAGACAGCTATCGTAAGGTTACCTACCTATTTAAAACAGGTAGATGCTAGCTAACGTTAAGCTTTTCATTTTTCCTTGGTTTATGTTAGAATTCAATTCAGGAACTCAACGCTAATTTGTACCATAACGTCAGTAGTAAAACGTTTGTTCTTGTGGTGCATCAAGCCTGGCTATAAAACACCCAAATTAGGCAATATAACTAGCTTTTCATGAAAATAACTAAATAACTCGCTTAATAGCAAACAAATTAATAGATTTTGCAAGAAGTCTTGTAGTCTCCAATGCAGTACAAACAAAGCACTGGTCAGGAGATAAGTTGTATGGTTATTAATTATTATAGTAACGTTAGTAACGTTAGGTAGCTAGTTCCCTTTACACTAGTTTAACTGTGAGTTGTGTGAGATGACAGCTATATGTTTAAAAAGCTAACGCACTCTAGATTCTCCTGTTATCAGGGTTTAGCAATGCTGGATTTAAACTGTCTGTGTAACCAGATGTATGTCTCAAATCGGTATCTTGATCATTTTACATTGCAGAATGCACGAAGAGACGGGGGTGAACGCAAACAGCTCGTTACTTTCTGTAGTCGCTACTTGCAGATAGCTTGTCGACATACGATGGAAACTCGTGTGGAGTGACATTATTCTTGGATTATGAGCAACCGACAGTCATCAAAAATGAATGGGCTAAACGGATACGCAATCCTTGTCCTGGTATCCTTTGTCAGCCTTCTTACCACAGGGGCCTTTGAGTCGCTGGAGTCTCCGACAGACGACGGGAACAGTACGGCAAACGGGACGTCAACTCTAGATGGCGGCCTGGTCCCTATGGTGCTAACGACAATAAACCAGATCATCGCTCGAGAAGGAAACTGCGTTCTCATAGACTGCAACATCACCGGCGAGCCTTTCCCCAATGTAGAGTGGTTTAACTCTCATGGTCAACAACTGCTTGACACTGAAAGTAAGTCACACTTGATGGTAGGCCTATATTCTATGTAGGATGCCTCCCATATTGCTCTGTGCACCCAAGCAAACAGCCAACGGAAATTACTTCAGTTAGAAACGTTGGGTCGTTTTTAGTGTGTTTCCTTACCAACACGACTCAAATGTAGCATTTATGTATGCTTTATTATATATTGGATACAGGCAAGAAAATAACCTTCCCCCTGCTATACTATTCTTCCATAGAAGCCTACTTTCTGACAGCTGTTTTGACGTTTGGAGGAACACGGGGATTACTTTAATTCTAATAATGTCTAATCATGCGCACAAGCGGAAATGTGTGTGTAATCCAGCAAAATCTGGTTGCCATCAAAACGTGCTGACAGTCGTGACCAATCTCTGCACGTGCAGATGGATTATACAGATTTTCACTCAATACACTAACGTTATGATTGAATTCAGGGGAAGATTTTTTATTGAAGGTCATACATATATTTTCAGGTCATTTTGGTCATAAACAGTTTTTATTGTAGCAATTTGAACAGTTGTTTTCATGTTTTGTTAGATAAAGGTTCTGGGTTTTCCTATTTGGAGGATTTAACCTTATAGTAAAACATCATTGGGGAGGGGAGATTGACAGTCCTCAGACAAGCCTGTCTAAGCTTGTATTACACAGGGTTTTTTGCACTGAAGCCTATCAACCAGACACATCAACATAATAGCGACATTTAGAGTCCCTTTTCATCATTACCATGCATCATTGCCCAATGCAAGGAACAGACAGTCTTCAGAGTGCAGGCCCAAAGCATTGCATGTCATCTCTGGTTCCTCCAACCAGTTTCAACCTGTATTGATACTGACTTCCTAATGGTTGCCTTCTTTCCCTGAGGCATTTTTGTGCCTTCCCTGAATGCTGCCACATAGCCCCACACTTTTTCATGCAGCACAGTAGAATTAAAAGCAGTTTGTATAAAACTGAGTATATTATTACTTGCATCTGGAATATGTTATGGTACAAGGAGTGCTATCAGCAAATGATGCTGATTGACTGATCAGGATAATGGGTTGCTGATGCTGATAAAATGCTGATTGTCTACTAAATATACTGTCATAATGTTACTGCAAGTCTCCATCGACACTGTTCATAATTTGGTATTATGTACAGTATATTGGCCCCTGCCTTCACTATTTCCTGGTTTCTGCAGGCTCGTTTGATGATGTAGGTGATCATGTGGTCGGTGATTTGGTTCTCCAGATCACTGATAAATAACCTAGGCTATTTGAAGCACAATTTATGTTAATTTAAGTTAAAGTTGACGGATATTTAGCATTATACGGAACATTAGCGGACATTATATGTGATGTGACTTTCGACACACTGAATGTGAAAGGTCATGTGCTGTTTTGTCAGACTGACGTGGCCGGCAGGATGTGAAACCCCTGAAGGACGTTGCCTTCTCCACCGTGTTCTTAGCCTGCCTGTGTCGTACTCAAGTAGCCAGTTTCACCTAATAGCTTTGCCTCATGACTCCAGGGTTGTGAGGGATAATTACTGGAACGAATCCCGGCGAGGAACGCGACTTAAAATAGCATGGTTGGTCGCCCTGCTTGGACGTCCCGAACCTGGAAATACCACTCATGTAAACAAGCCTGCCCCAGATAAAGGAACAGGCCTGTTGTTGACTCCAGCTAATACATCATGCTGGTTTTATAGGTAGATATGTATTCAGGCTATATTTATTCACTTAGCAGACACTTCAATCCAAACTGGCTTAATGCAAATGCTATAATTATAGGTAGGTAGGATTTATTGTGTAAAAGCAGTGAGCTAATGATACTAGCTAGCTAGCTACCTAGAGGGTTGTTTTGGGTGAAATATTTGCAAAGGTTGTGCTGTAAGATCTGCTCATTGCGTTTCTTCTGTGGTGTTTTACTAAACTACTTGGGTGGCTAGTGGTGGTGTTGTCACGTGTGTTTTAAACCTCTTTCACATTTTGAGAATGTTATTAACTAGCTAATGACAAATGTGCTGTTGATTTTAAATACCTTAATTTTGATTGGTCTACCTTTGTGGGGAAGCAGACAGTGTATCTAGAAACAGAAGGTTCCTGGTTGGAGTTTCATGCCCCGTCTGGTTTCTTGTAGTAGCGCCCTTGACTAACATACTAAATGTCCGACCCCCCACCTCCAGCCTACTGTTGATGAGCTGGCTGGCAAACCTTGTGTGGCTGTTTTCGCTATCAGTGTGTGTGTGTTTGTGTGTAAATGGGTGAATTTTAGGTATTAGTTGTAAAGCTTTTTCAGAGTTGAATAGCACTATAAATACAGTCCATTTTAATGGGAACATCAGTGTAAAAAAATGTCGAGTGCCACTATTAGGGAGAGGCTTTCTATGTTTCGAGTGGTCTCCTCTGTGTTGTTAGGTTTGACTGACAGTTTCCTGAGCTACAAGTGGGTGGTAGGGATGTCATTACTCTTTTCCCCTCACACATACACATTAGGACACACACACACACACACACACACACATGCATGCACAATGCATGCATGCACAGTGCATGTATACACACACACACACACACACACACACACACACACAGACTTCACATAACTTTCTATTTTCCTACATCCTTGTTCTGCCCATAATTAATAGGTGTTTTTGAAGTGTCTTTTGTATAAAGGAGCACATTCTCAATCCGCTCATCGGAAACGATCGTCATGAAGTTCTATAATCTCTAATAGCTTTTAGATGCGGGCCTACGACACAGCCCTCAGCCTCGTGTAAAAGTGAAGTCAGTCACCGGTGCGCCCTGCCCCCTCCATTACGAGGGATCATGCTGTCAGCTCAGCGGCCTGCCTGCCACTGCACACTGCTTAATGAAATGCCTCTGCTGCTGAAGTGGCTTTGTGGCTAGACCCACTGCAGTGTTAAACAACTCCATGCCGCTGCCAGTAAGGTAATGCACTGCAGTGACTGCCAGTTCAAGACCATTTATAGGAGTGGAGTGATGGATTGGGCATTGCACCTTGCTTGGCAGTGGCATAGGCTGCTAGTTCCAACAGAGGTTGCTAGCCAGGGCAAGGGCATGCATTGAAATGCATAGGTCCATGCTGAATCACCAAATGATTACCGTGACTTCTGTTGAAAAGAGTTTTTGGAGTTCTGTTGTGATAAGCCTATCAGCCTTACATATGTCATTAAGTCTAATGCCAGGGTTGTTCACAATTAGAATTGCAATTCTGCTTCCAGTTTGCTACCTCAATTGAAATGCAAGTGAAATTCAAGAATTGAATTTTAATTTAAAAGCCAGTTTCAACTCAATTCTGGAATTGCGCACAAGCCTGGCACTTAGATGACATTTTCATGTGGTATGACTACTAGGTTGGTATGGTGATTGGCTGTTTAAATGGGTGAATTGATTGAGTGTGTTGATTTGCTTGATGGGTCTTGTCATTTTGGTGGGCAAATTGATGGTAGCTGATGAATAAAACAAATGACTTGCTGATCACTCCTGTGTTCCCCACCATAGGTGGCAAGTGGCGTATCCTGGACAACGGCGTCCTCAACATCACCAGCATCACCTTCGCCGACCGCGGGCGCTACAAGTGCGTCGCGTCCAACCCGCTGGGCTCGGCCTCGGGTTCGGTGACGGTGCGCGTGGTGTTCACGAACGGCGACATGGGCGTCTACTACGTGGCAGTGTGCCTGGCCACCTTCTCCATCATCATGGTGCTCAACGTGACGCGCCTGTGCATGATGAGCTCGCACCTGAAGAAGACGGAGCAGGCCATCAACGAGTTCTTCCGCACGGAGGGAGCCGAGAAGCTGCAGAAGGCCTTCGAGGTGGCCAAGCGCATCCCCATCATCACCTCCGCCAAGACGCTGGAGCTGGCCAAGGTGACACAGTTCAAGACCATGGAGTTTGCGCGCTACATCGAGGAGCTGGCGCGCAGCATCCCCCTGCCGCCGCTCATCCTCAACTGCCGCACGCTGGTCGAGGAGCTGCTGGAGGTGGTCGGCGTCGAGGAGATGAGGCACCAGTTTGTCCGACAGGCGCCCGATGGGCACTACGCCTCGGCCGGTGGAATGGGCCCGGCGGGCGTGCTGGCGGTCAGCGGGTTAGGGAGGGTGCTGATGCCGGCGGGGGAAGGGGACGTGTTCACGATCCTGCGGGAGAGGGAGCGGGAGAGGGAGAGGGAGCGGAGCGGCTCGCCCACGGCCGACTCGGATGACGCCTCGCTGCACGAGCAGCCTCAGCACATGGCCATCCAGGTGTCGGTGCACCCTCAGCTGACCTGCGTGGCCCCGCCCCTCGCCGCCTTACCCCTGCCCGCCGAGGCCGAGTCTGAACAGGAAGAGGAGGAGCCTGTTGAATCGCCAGGGCCGGAGGCACCCGTTGAAGAGGCGGCACAGCCCAGCCCGCAGGTCATCTACGAAAGCCATGTGTGACGACGCCCGACCTACCACTTGGGGGGGGGGGGGGGGGGATGTCCTCGCTGCTATGCATTTCAAGAAACATGGGTCAAAAAAAAAAACAACTCTTGAAACTTCTGCTGTTTAATTTTTCCATTATATGTCACATTTTTTTCAGACAGAAGATTTGTAATGTCAAGTCTCTATATATGATACATTCAGCTAGAGAATTACAGAACCCCTGTGTTTTTTCCTCCTTTTTTCAGGACTATATTCATGTTGAATGTATAGGAGAGAAAGAAGGAGATGTGGAAAGCCTCATGCCTCAATCTGAATGGGTTACCACACGGCTGAATGTCCACTGGCTCTTAGGACATTATAGGTCACCTTACACTTTTTTTCATCTGTTTCTGTTTTCATAATTTCCTTACTTATATTCTAGTCATTATTTAAACATCATTGTTGTAATACAATCTCTAAAATCTATGGCTAAATCCATTGAAAGCACACTGAAGGGTTTACAATAAATCAATAAGTAAAGAACCACAAAAGCCAAACCAAATGAGCCATTTGAAAACAGTCGCCCCATGAGGGCTTGACCTTGAATGCATGTAAAAACGCATGTAAAAACGCATGTTTGCTCAGCTTACATAGGACTTTGAGACAGACCAGAAATTATGTTTTAGGTGTTTCTTTTTTTCCCAGTGTGCAATCTTGAATTAGAATTTTGATTATCTTCATCTAACAAAAGAGAGGTGTTCTTCCTCAACACTGGTTTCACACTGACTTGGGTGGAATGGATGACATTAAGGAAATATTATCTTTCTCTTAAGAAGCATCATCCATACTTTGAATGTTCACAGTAGCCCATTTTGCCAGTATTATTATTATTATTATTATTATTTTCTCACTTTTAAGTTTTATTTTTTAAATGCACAGCTAGACTTTAAATCTCCCCCCTCCCCTTTAGTTTAACGTCAGTGAATATATGATTGTGCAATTTTTTTTCTTTTAATCTTTTCTTTTTATCTCTTCATCCCTGTTCAGTCTTCTGACTGCTGCATGCTGTATCTAGGAAGGACGTTTGAGGGGTGGGGGTGGGGAGGGCTCTGGAGAGATTAAGTCTTTTGCTAAGAATTTTCTTGTGATTTGTATTTGAGATCTGGGCAGAAATCTTGGGGCATGAAAGGAGTTAGGGGACTTTGCTGTTACTCTCTTAAAATGCCTCTTTTTTTCCTCTTCTCCCTTCTTTTTGTAGTGGAATTAAAAAAAGAAACCATCTGCTGTGTAAAAGTGGCTGAGTCTTGTGTTTCTTATCAGACTTAAAATGGCCATCTGCGGTCGCCCAAGGACATTGGAGAGAACGAGGAACTGCCTGTCAGACTCAGTGTGTCTGTCTCTTCCATGTGTCTGCCTCAGTATTTGACTAGCGTCTGTGACAGCACAGTGGATGTCTGGAAGCATCACCAGTTAACAGCCGAGGCTCATGGGTTGTTAGCTATCTTTTCTGGTCATAGAATTTACTGGGATATTTTGTTGATGGCATTAGTTCTGACTTTTTAGACGGAAGTCTCATTTGATCATTCAGGACTAGGAGTGGCGAATCATGGCAGCATTCTCCCAGTCTATGCAAAATAGCACTATGGAAATCCACTGCCACAAGAGCACATTTCTGTACATGATGATTTTATAGTC
The DNA here is from genome assembly GCF_046254945.1 of Alosa pseudoharengus. Taxonomy (NCBI): domain Eukaryota; kingdom Metazoa; phylum Chordata; class Actinopteri; order Clupeiformes; family Clupeidae; genus Alosa; species Alosa pseudoharengus. Next base: position 20,795,101 of record NW_027468640.1, read on the forward strand.
ATGATTGGAATAAATACCCTTAAGTTCAGCAAGCAGATAAGCAAAAGGATGCCCAGTCCATGCAAAATAGCACTATGGAAATCCACTGCCACAAGAGCACATTTCTGTACATGATGATTTTATAGTCATGATTGGAATAAATACCCTTAAGTTCAGCAAGCAGATAAGCAAAAGGATGGTTATTTTAGCATTCAGCGTATTGCTAACTTAAAATTGACAGCAAGTGAATGTGTGTGTATATGCAACACCTTGTCTCAAATTGACTGACTGTCCCACAGAGACCAGAAATCAGCAGCAGACAGCTTCTGTCACTGAAAAACTGCCAAGTCATGCCAGTCAGCATCGCCAGGAGGAGTACTCCGAGAAGGAGACAGTCAGAAAAGGGGGGAATGGAGACCTGAGGAAGTTAGTGGTGGTCTGTTTTCTCTGGGAAATCTCCCCTACTACAGGAAGTAGAAAATGGACAGTTTTTTTTTCCGCCTCTGTACCCTGGGAACACCCAGACAATAGTGCAATTGGGAGTGGGTCTGGAAAAGGTTAATTAACTTACGACTTCCAGCAGGGGCATAACAGTGAAATTAAACTTAAATTGGTACATTAAACTCTTACCAAATCATTTTAAAAGTGTAGCAATCTTGTAAACGACGGTTTTAAATGCAGTTTACTAAATTCCAAAGAACACTTCCATGCCGGATTAGCAATTGTATTTGTGTCCCAAATTTAGTAAAAGTTCGTACTGTATGTATATTCTCAGGCTACCGTCTGAGAAACTGGAATACAATATTTAAATGAAAGGAAACATGAGGTTCTACATTAAAAAAAACTTTTTTTTTTTAGTTATTTGTAACCTGTTGGTAGTCATCAGAGAAATATTTCTAGACTATGGTGGTAGGTTTGAGCAAGAGAATGGTGATTAGGCCTACAAAAAGAATTTTACTGAAGCACAAATTCAATTAACAGGATAACACATGGAAGAACCCAACTGACCCCCAGGTTAAACGTGAAGGTATCTTTGAGTAGGATCTTAGGACTACATGAAACCACATCTGGAACCTCTTCAGATGTTATGTTCCTTGAGAAACATCACTGCTGCACAGGCCCCAAAGGAGGGGTTCCCTGGAGACCATACTGTCATACTGAGTGGAACCTCAAAGACCATACTGCTGCTCCCCCTTCTGGAGGAGCGGTCTCACTGCAGGGATTCACAATTCGAAGACTGCAGAGAGACCCATCTAGCACCTTCAGAGAACGGGAAAAACAGGCTTAAGTTAAGAATGTATCAGATTCTTGAGTGTATTCAGCGTTAGAGAATAGGCAAATAGTCAGAGAAAGGCTCATTGTAGAGAACACTCAAGAATATTATTTTGTGTTAGACAAATGAGTCATCATGTAGGCCCCCAAGTTGAAATGTGATATCTGTTAAAAAAAGAAAAGTGGGCTGCAAAACCACCAGATGATGAGAACAATTACACTGAATAAAGAAGTTAATTTGCTAAAAATGCATCAACCTCAGATCATTATCCGCTGGAGAGACCAGCGCAGACAAAACCCAGTGCTTATAAATCTTGAATGAGTACATGGGAGTGTCCTCCGTAACCTGACCTGACACAGTGCTTACTATTGTTGGTCAGTGGAGTTGGGGAGAAAAAGGTGGTCATTTTCTCCTTCCTCAGGGCCTGTGAAACATTCACCAGAGTGACTAATGACCTTAATGCAGTCACATGAATATAGCTGCTTGTCTAAAGAATTAAAAAATATTATGCCTATAGAAAGAATAAGACACAGATGTGAGAATCTGTGATACGTGACATTATGGAGTCACATCCTTGATGTGTTTGTTGCTCAAGCAAAACAAGACTTGGCTACAAGTCTGAGGTATATCGATCTTGAGTGAAATAGATTTTTTTATGACTTAAAGGTTGATACCTATACCTATAGGACACTTACTGTTATACACCTGCTGTTTGAATGCCATGATACAGCTCTACGTCCCCTCTCCTCCATTGCGGTCCTCTGATGAGTGTCTGCTGTGCCGACCATACGCTAATAAGAAGCCACAATCAAGGATCAAGTTGCCTGCTCTGCGTTCTTGTGGGGGTTTTGGGACTTTCAAAAAGTCTTTAAAGACTCATCTGTTCACCTTGCACTTAATTAATTATCTTACAAAGTTGTTTTTGTTAATATGAAACATTGATTGATTGATATTAATAATGTTGCTATTACTTTTATTATTATGCTTAATGTAGGCTTTTGAACTTAATTTGAAACTATTATTTTCAAGTAATGTGTTCATATACTGTAAGTTGCTTTGGACAACTTTGGCTCATCTGTTTAATACCCATTTAATTTAGTGTCTCACCTCACAGCATGCTTTGCTCTTTAAACATACTAGAAACAGTATTGATGTTTGCTCTGTGACCCATCTCTTATACAAGAAGGGAATTTCTCATGTGTGGTGCAGTGGTAGTGTAGTGGTTAAGGATCTGGGCCTGAAAGTTGTGGCTTAATTCCTGGCTTCCACCGTAGTGCCCTTAGCCACTTAACTCCAAGTTGCTCTGGGGACAATGTATTCCCTTGTAATATAGTGATGTGTAAGTCACTTTGGACAACAGTGTCTGCTAAATGAATAAATATAAATGTATGGTTAATGTGTCAACTTGTACACAAGTTTGACCTTAGGTGACCAGACTAAAGCAGCAGCCAGAGTGTTTAAAGATTAACGCTGTTGTTATAAGTGGAAAATCAGCAACCAGACCTAGCCTTGTGATTTTTTAATTTTTAAAGGCAGAAACCAAATACTCTTATCCAACTTAAAGAAATATTTTTGCTTAAAGAATTGGTGCTGCAATAGCTCAAGTTCGCTTTCCAGGTAACCCACTCATCTGGGACCCGCATGAGCTTTACTTGGGTTAGATGGGCTTCAACTGGGCATGGGCTTGCTGGGCATGAACTTGCTTTGTTGCCACCATGAGTGTGTTTGGTATTCGATAGGCACAAAGTATCCATATCATGTGTTTCCCTTTACAATGAATGCTTCTGAATACGGTGGAACAACATTTTCATGGCAAGACTTGATCTTCAAGTCTTTACTCTCAAAATTAGCGTCCATTAACATTGATGTTACAATACTAAGTAAATTTGAATACCTATACTCTCAGTGCTTGCCTCCACCTGGGCAGATTACTGGCACTAGATGGGTCTAACCTGGGTTACCCATGTGGGCCCTACATGGAGCCCATGAAGGCCCCATCGTCAGCCCATCTGGGTTAACCTATGTAGGGCCACCATGGAAACCAAGGAAAAAATTAGCTGGGACCCACTTGTCAGCCCACAACCCCAGATGGGTGTTACCTGGGTTGTTGTATTTGAAACGCAGACCATCGCTTGCAACATCTGTTAAGGTCAGTAGGTTTCACCCATTTTAGACTTAAAATAAGTGAGGAGCAATCTCTGAAAAGCACAAAATTAGGATTAGCTGTAGAACTAAATATCACTTAAGACTAAAGTTTATTGGTTGTCATCGGGATGCAGATCTAGAGTTCAATTGGGTGACAGCCACATGGAAGAAGCTTCGGGTGTGGAGAGACCTGCAACGCCTCCCAGAGGGGAGTAGGGTGAACAGTCTGTGGTTGAGGTGAGAACAGCCTTTGATGATGCTGTGCGCCTTACGCAAGCATCGCTTGCCCTGGATGGCCTCAATGGTGGGAGTGAGGAACCGGTGATGCGTTGGGCAGTTTTCACCACCCTCTGCAGTGCTATCCGGTCGGAGGCAGAGCAGTTGCCATACCATACTGTGACACAGTTGGTGAGGATGCTCTCGATGGTGCAGCAGTAGAAGTGCTCCAGGATCTGAGGAGACAGGTGAACCTTCTTTAGTCTCCCCTGGAAGAATAGATGCTGGTGAGCCTTCTTGATCAGGGTGCGATGTTAGGTGCTGGACCACCTTCCTGTAGGCCGTCTCATCATTGTTGCTGATGAGACCAATCACCATAGTGTCGTCTGCAAACTTGACAATGGTGTTAGAGCCATGTACAGGTGTGCAGTCGTAGGTGAAGAGGGAGTAAAGAGGGCTCAGCACACATTCCTGTGGTATGCCAGTGTTCAAGGTGACGGTTGAGGAGGTGTGGTTATTTAACCTAATAGACTGAGGTCTGTTGGTTAGGAAGTCCAGAATGTTTAGTGTTTATTTTACAAAAAGTAAATAATAAGAATAGTTAAAAAAAAAAAGAAAATGCTCAGAAATCAAGTAGAGACAAAAACAAAGGAAGCAAAAATAACACATAATCTGAAAACAAGGCCTAAATAAGAACTCTAAATTTGACAGATTTTTTGTTCGTCCACCTTTTTGTTGGCACGTTAACACTAATAAATAGTAACAAACCAAATTGGTGCAGTTGGAATGACATTGGCAACAGAAGTGGACGGGGCATGTAGAAATGTCAAAGTAAGCCATTTATTTTCACCACTTACTGGGCTCAAAAACGTGAAGAATCCTACAGACACCTGTCTGTTTACTTTTTTTCTTCTTGTTTACAGTGCCTATAAAAAGTATTCACCCCCCTTAAATACTTGCCCTTTTATAGCTTTTATAAATGTTATCTTGGTCAATTTAATTTGGCCTTTTTTTTAACAATCATTTTCAAAAAAACCCTCTCTAATGTCATAGTGAAAGCAGATATACAAGTAATTCAAAATATATAATCTAGAATAAAACAACAGTGCTGTCAGCGTCTTACCTTCCTTCTCTTCTGCATTCCCCAATCATTCACTCCAGCCGGCCTAAGTTTTCTAACTTCATACTGGACCAATTTTGTTCATGTTCCAATTTGAAAGTGAACATTTTAAACCAACAAGATCTAGGGCCTAGGTTGAAAAATACCCCTTTAAGACCATATATATATAGTGATATAAGAGTTCTACTCAAACACACTGTTGAACAAGTTTAGGTTGATACTGGACAGTATAGTCTCACTATGAATTATTTTACAAACATGGTCATGTTTGTGAGGATTATTTAAATCTTAAGTATGCAACTACCATCAAGTTTATGACGTCACAGTCACTGTGTATCACAAATGACAAGGTGTGTAAAAAGCAGGAACAGTCTGAAAATGTTTCACAAGATTAATATGAGAGATCTGCCCAGGGTTCTGACAGTTGTCCACAAACATCTTGCTATCTGGGAAGTTGTAAAAGTGTTTTCTCCCCCCTGTGATTTGCAAGGTAAAGTAATGACAAGACTCTTAGAAAGCTGTTGCATACACTTAATTTAAAACCATTTAATCTTTACATATTTTGCTTTAAATGTACAATCGACCTTTCAATCGTACGTAATCATACGTAAAATTCTTCATACAGTACTGTACAACTCTAGCACTAATATAAATTAAAAAAAAAACAATAAACAAAAAAAAAAAAACACTGAGATCGATTTAAAGAAATAAGATGGTTTGGACAGCAGTACAGTCACTGTAGAGGACAAAGATGCCTGAACTGCTCCTCCCACTCTGTGGCGAGCAAAGGCCCGACGCGTGACACTCTGGACAACCACAAGGACAGATCACATTATTCGCAAGCCTGATGTTGGCTCGCACACTTGGACTATTTCGCTCAGGGTAGCAGAGTTAAACAAAAAATGAACATGGGTAAACTTCGTTATTTTTTTTTTTTTTTTAGTGCAGGCCCTCGCAGCTTTTATAAGCCTTTTATCTTCAAGTAAACACTCATTTACGCGAGTTATACGCGCAAGTTTTGCAAACAAGATGAAAACTTTTTAAGCAAGCAAATTTAATTGCACTTCTCTTGTGAGCCATGTTACTTGTAGTTTGCCTTAGGCAATAGCAACTTGAAGAATGATGTTAGTGAGGCTGCTGGAGTCCAGTTAAATGAAAATGAAGAGAAAGCAACTGAGGTAAGACACTTTCTTGTACTGATTTTACTGACAGAAAACAAAACTATCAAGAGCGAGATGAAAAGAAAGGTCTGTAGCTTAACTCGGCATGATAATCCACGCTGTACCATCCTTTTAAAATGTCACGTTTGTTTATGCAGAACATTTATCTTCTAAGCCGAAAAGTGGAGTTACTTGGTAATATACAATACGTCTAAAAGTAGTAGCAACAATAGTAGTCTGAACAGAAAAAAAAAAAGATTTATTTTTACCCAGTAACAAAGAACACAGAATTCCAGGTACTTTTTGTTAGTCAATCCAAAAGGACGACCAAGAAGGATGGGACTGGGGGGTCCCACACGTCCTGGCAGTTACCACCCTCCTGACAAGCGTTCAGAGGCTCAGCACAGGCGCGCGTGTGTGCACACACACACACACACACAGACACACACTCGAGCAGCAACGTCCAGCAGCTCCTCATAGTTGAAGATTTGATTTGTATGTTTGTTCATATTTTACATTAATTACTCAATCGCCACACCACACCGCTCCGAACCAAAACACATAGTGAGAAATGTTGACACCTTTCAGTCTTGCACACAAAACGTACAAGAGGCTACCCACATGCATGCACATTCGCAGTCATTCTCCATTGTACCCAAACTCACACATTCATGCACACACAACTCTCTCTCTCACACACACACACACAAACGCACACACACTTTAAAGCTGTTGAGCTTTTGATTACTTCTGTAAAGGTGCAAGAAAGCCAAACGGTTCACATACCAGCTTGTCTGGAATGTTGGGTGCATTTTTAGACACACACACGCAGGCACACGCAGACTTTACAGGTAAACATAGTTGGATCGTGAGAGTTGGACAAGGGTTGCAGTAGCTCCTCTCCTCTGGGCGTTTCATCTCGACCTTTTTGTCTATCCCAGGCACCTTTAACGAGACAGGTCAAAGGTCACAAATCAAAAGGTCAATCAACATGGGTGGTGGGACGGGAGGAGCAAGGGTGCATGACCTGTGTGTTTGTTGGTGAGTGTCTGTCTGTCTGTGTGTGTATGTGTGAGAGAAAGTGAGTGTGTGTGTGTCAGTGGTTTGTGGGTGTAAACAGGTATAGTAGTGGCAAAAATGTGTGTGTGTGGTTTGATTTAGACACTGATTCTTCTGTGAAACACAATTCACAGTTCACCATCTCTTCCACCCCTCTGACAAGTCTGTGTGCTGGATTGTGCATTTCCAGTCCCCACCAGCAGAGGGCACCGATAAGACACCAGCCCCATCAAGTCAACGTGTGTGTGTGTGTGTGTGTGTGTGTGTGTGTGTGTGTGTGTGTGTGTGTGTAAAGAACAGTGTGATATCTGTGTGTGGAGAGTGGCGGTGTTTGGTAGCTGGGGGGACGTGTGGTCAGAGGGACGTGCTGTCCAGTAGGCGGACTTCCTCTTCAGTCTCTTCCTCTTCCTCCTCCGGCTTGGTGCAGCTGATGAAGGACGGGACTAGTTGAACATTATGGTATCGGGATCTTGGTCGGCCATCTGGGCCATGTGGCGGAGGATATCTTTTTTTGTGACGATGCCGAGGAGACGCCTGGAGAGAGGGACAGAGAAACAGAGAGAGAGAGAGAGAGAAGAGGGAGGGAGGGAGAGAGGGAGGGAGGGAGGGAGAGAGAGAGAAGAGGGAGGGAGAGGGTTGATGTGAGAGAAACGGGCAGAAAGAGATCGGGAAAAGGGGAGAGAGAGAGTGAGGGAGGAGGAAAGAGAGAGAGTGAGGGAGGAGGAAAGAGAGTGTGCGTCAATTTATTTTACATTGAAAAGATAAGGCTGTTGCAGTCTGGCATCATGTTTCTGCTGGCAGGTGCAGGATTGCAACATTGGCTGGCGTTTGCTTTGAAATCAATTTGTTTACTCTTTTCATTTGTTTTGTTTTTGTTTATCTGTGCGAGACCACAGGATGTGGCCACAGCGTCCAGCGGCCATAGCGGCGCGCCAGTGAGTGTTAATTGGGGTCGCAATAATCTCCCCCCGCCGCACTGCTTCACCATCTGCGGAGGATAATAACAGAGTGCCAACTGCATCCGTGTACCAGCGCTCAGGCGTAAACTCAATTAGCCTTTTACGCCCAGAAACTCTGCACTCCTGCCACCACAAGCATGAGTCTCCCTGCAAGCCGAGGGGAGAGAGGAGGGCTGTGGAAGACTTGGAGAGCAGTGGGAGAGTGAGAGAAGAAATAGAAAGAAAGAGAGGAGTGTTTGTGTGTGTGTGTGTGTGTGTGTGTGTGTGTGTGCTTGTGTGTTGGGAGTGATTCTCATATGATGGCAAAAGACTGAGAAGCTGGAACAGGTGCAGCAGATATGAGTGGTGAAATCACACACATACACACAGACACCTGCGCGCACACACACACACACATGCATGCATGGCAGTTGACTTTAGTTTCTTACCACACACACACACACACACACACACACACACACACACACACACACACACACACACACACACACACACACACGTTGCTGTGAACCAAAGCCATTTTGTTCACCTAAAACTAGGATTAGGTTTCCATGAAAGCTCAAGAGCACATTTGATCCAGACGACTTCCATGAAATGGACCTGGTGACCATGGCAGCCAACCAGATAGTTGTTTACAATAGACATGACCGACTCATTTTGGCATTTTTGGAAACAAATGAACATTTCTGATTTAACCAAATTAAGACATTGAAACGTGTGTGTGTGTGTGTGTGTGTGCTCTGGAGTTCAAACATGAAAAGCTATGTAGTGGTACTGACACCTGGTGAAGTAGACCCAGACACAGGCTGACTAAAGAGCCGATCCGGTTCTAGAGCCAGCAAATGTAGGGGTGGAACGTCTGAACACAGAAGTGGAACGGGATTTTAGCCTTACACCTATGATAAATGTGTGTAAGTATGTGTGTGGCCATGTCACAGAGAGAGTGTGAAGGACAACGAGGCCCCCTAGTGGAAGTGGGGGAGTGTACATGTTTGAGATGGAAGTATGTGTGAGTGAGTGAGAATATGCTTGAATATTTGACTGCAAAATTGTCATAAAAAGTGACAATTTATGTGAACATTTGACCAGACATTTAACTACAGATAACTTGGTGAGCATGTGTGCAAGACCTATCAAAAGCTTCGATTTCATTTGCCACGTCCCTGACAACACGATTAAATATCTATGTGTGTGTGTGTGTGTGTGTGTGTGTGTGTGTGTGTGTGTGTGTGTGTGTGTGTACATCTGTGTGTGTGTGTGTGGTTTTAGGTATATACTACATACTACTATCACTAAGTATGGAGGGGTTAGAATAGTGGTTCCCAAAGTGTGGGGCAACCCATGCGGAGGCACAACAAGGGGCTTGAGAGCTAAAACACAGAAGAAGAACCCTAACCAACCAACTACTGCATAGGAGTCTGTACTCAACCTATTATATGGTCAGGGCTGACCGTTCAGCCCATGTGTTAGAAGGGATGGTATCAATACAGCGGTCAATCCATAGCCAATCATAACCAAATAAAATAATAAGAAAAACATTTAACTGATAAAATATTCAAGTTGACTGATAATGAACAATTTTCAACTCTATAAACAATTCTTAAGCTGCTATGACACAGCAGGATTGTATTATTTAATCAAAAAATTTAATACTTTCTTTTAAATATTAAAAACAAGCTATATGGGCGTCTCAAATACTCTGCATCATAGTTTTTGGGGAGGCGGGATATTGTTTTTGTTATTGTGAAAGCGGTGGCCTGCCATAAGACGTTTGGGAACCACTGGGTTAGAAGCACACGCTAATGCAGGAGGCATGAAACGTTGGTGAATCGTGACAGACCAAATCAGATCAGAGAAGAGACAACGGGCACAGGGAGAGGGGAGTCATGGGAGAGTGGGTGTGCATGTCTGTGTGTGTCTGAGGTTTTGGGTGTGAGGCGTGGGGTCTCAGGGCTTCTTACTATCCAATGCTATGTTTTGTTTTGCTCCCCTGCACCACTACAGCTAGTGCTCACTCCCACACACACACACACACCCACACCATCACCACGGAAACAGCACTACATCAATCACTCGGTAATGGTTGTAAAGGCAAGTAGGGTGATGAGTCTACGGGAGATGGGGTTTCTTTTTTTGGATCAATAAGTAAACATAATAACAACAACAACAACAATGTAAGAGAGGTTGCTGCTGCTGCTGCTACTACTACAACTATTAAACACGATGGGTTACTCGCCGATTCTGCACGGGCCGCGCTATTCGTGGGGGAATCAGTGGTCATCGATCTGTAGCCCACCAGACGAAGGCCCAAGGAACGAGACGGAACGAGGGATTTAAATAAAAAACAAAAAAACAACAAGAAAACAAGGATAAACAAAAAGAGGAAGTGAGTCAATTGGGATTAATGTTGTTTGGCAAGTGTTGGGTATTGGGAAGCTAAACACATACTAAACATGCTAACCATAGTCTAAAGCGGAGAAGACATACTTTTAAGTTTCTTGTCTATATCTTCTAAGTGCATTCTCACGTTATCATATCACACTAAATGTTTTAATATAGAGCTTAACTGAAAACAAGAGAATTACAAATAGCCTACTGTTACTGGAGGCTAAATCATGCTTTGCTACAGGGTCAAGTCTAGCTTCTCAGATTGAGGATTACTGAAAGTGTTTTTTAAGTTCTGATATGGACATCACTGATTTGATACTGTGCTAGAATGAGCCAAAAATGACTGATGACTGAAAGTTCCCAGAAACACCCAAGAGTTTAAGACCCAAGACCATCAACACAAAAGCTCTGAAACAATCCCATAGTGTAAAAGTGATTGCCCTTGTAACGTCCCCATAGTAACAATGCACCCTCCTCTCAAGCCAATTGGCTGATGTGGTCCTGGTGGGTGGGGAACTGCCAATCATATCATATTCATCAATTTACGTGGGGTTTATTTTTACATCCTGTAATTTGAAACTTCACTCAAGTTTCATGCTTCCCATCTAAGAGGAGGAGGAGTCTACTAGGCAGTGTGGGTGGAGTGAGTCTGAGGGGGGCGGGGCTAGTCACCAAGGGCTCCACTCGATGCTTGAGCTCTTCCAGGTGCTCTAAAATATTCTTCTTAGTGATGACTCCCAACACAATCCTGCAACACACACCACCGACACACACACAGGCTGAACAAACACAACAAACAAAAAACGAAAACAACGCAAAGACAACTTCAAAACATAACACAAAGCAAAGGAAGAAGACTGTAAAACTGCAGACATAAGGAGAGAACAACAATAACAACAAAAACATAACAAACACAATTTAACGCAAATTGAATTGTAAATTAAATGAGAATTAAATTACATAATGAAATTATAGTTAACTAAAACGTAAAAATTGAAAACATCTGCCAGTGCTGCTAGGTATTTGGATGAGGGAAAGGGAAATCCTGTAAAGCAAACTGACAAATTAATACGAAGGAACGGAAATCGGCTGAATGGTCTCATCAAAAATGGCAACGTGGAGATGATCTTATAATGGATACCACTCGAAGTGATGGATGCAAGAGAGTGGCTAAAGTGTTTTTGCTAAAGTTGGTCTTTGTGGAAAAGAAAACTTCTCCATCCTTTATTTTCATTGGATTCTTACTTTGACAAATATTTACACATTTTAGCTTTAACTCAGAATTAACGTCTGGTAATCTATTAAATTAAAATCAATATATTAACAATCTGTCCTTTTTTTTTACCTTTCCTTATTTATTTTCAATCCGCTCCGCCTATCTTTTTTGGATGATTATGGCCCGATTCGAGAATGGGAAACAAGGTAGAGATCAATCAAGTTTCTGTAATGGGATGCGTCGTGTGATAGGCAGGTGCTTTAGGAATGCAGCCAGCAGCTAGAGCCACGTGTCACCTGAGAACCCTCATCAATCCCACAATGCTTAGCATGCAAGAGCCATGCAGCAGCATCAGCATGAGCAGAGCGCGTGCGTGTGTGTGTGTGCCTGCGTGCGTGTGTGTGTGTGCCTGCGTGCGTGTGTGTGTGTGTGTGTAAAAAGAGAGAGTCCGAGAGAGTATCCTGTGTACATCAATGCACTTAACAGCACCAGACACAGGTGCACGCGGACAGCAACAACACAACACAGCAAGATGACGACGGAACGGAGGGAGAGACAGGAAGAGAGAGAGAGAGTTCCAAGACTCCTCTCTTTCTTTTTTCCATCCATTAATCTCCACCCTTAAAAAGAACCCCCTTTACTCTCCGTTAACTCTTTAATTCCCTCGTTCTCTATCTTCCATAGCCCAGACCCCCCCCAACCCACCCCCCCACCCACTCTTCCCCGTCTCACGTGGCCAGCAGAGCTCACCCGTTGTGGGTCACCAGGCACTGGCGAAGGCCCAGCTTGCGGAAGATGTCCACCACGATCTCCATGGGTGTGTGGTCGGTAACCGTGAAGGGGCTCATGTCCAGGATGGAGCGCAGCTTGAGGGGCCGAGGGCTGTCGGCGGGGAGCGTCGGGGCATGCTGGGTAAAATAGACCCGCGAGTTCAGCAGGATGCCCTCCTGCTTGCGCCGGGCGTTTTCTGAGCGAGAAAAAAAGGCAGAGGAGGAGAAAGGGCTCAGTAACTAATTTAGTTAACACTTTATTTGCATAGTCTGTCTACAGAGAGTCTACAGATGGTTTGTTAAAATTCAGGTTCAGTCTTCCAAATTGCTACTCAATAATTAGTGTACATCACCTTCACCTAACCCTAACCATTAATTGTTTTCAACAGATATAATACGAGCATTTGTAGATAGTGTGACCATGCACAGATCACAATCACACATTAATCTTCTCCTCTGGCAGAGGCAGTTAGGGGAACTTGGCGAAGGGTTTATTATCACTTTAATTGCATCACATCAGATCACATTGATTAATTTAACTGACAACTTTAATGAAGGCAAATAACATTTCAGATCATTAGTCCTAGTGTGCTCTTGGCAGGAATTCAATCCTCAACCTTAGGAATGTTAACATCATGCTGGCAGTACATATTCAGCTACAGGAAAATGTGTTATTTGAGAATCATCATCATCACCACCTCCACCCCTCCTTCACTCAAGGTTAGGAAGCACACTTCCTTATTCCATTCTGGTATGATGTAACTTCCTGAAAAAAGTAAAATGTAACCAGAGAGGTTCCACACTAATTCTAGATATCCATTTCTTTATCCACTACTCTCATCTATGGCTCCGAAGAAGAAGAAGTTTGATCTATTAATCTATTCTACTGTGTGTGTCTGCAAACAATACAAGGATGCCTGGATCTGAATAAAAACTGGAGACACACAACAGTTGCTTGGACTCTCTCTTGGACTCTCCGTCCCCTTCACAGCGTCCACTCACCGATGGCGATGGTGATGTCCCTGCGGAGGGCGAAGCCCACCAGCCGCTGCGACTCCTTGGAGACGATGACGGGGAAGCCGTTGTAGCTGGTCTGGGTGATGATGGCCTGCAGCTCGGCCAGCGTCAGGTCGTCCTGCGTGAGCACGGCCAGCGGCGGGTCCGAGCGACGCGGCCGCATCACGTCGCGCGCCAGCGTGGTGTGCGTGAACTCCTCCTTGGCGTCCAGGAACGGGTAGCCGTTGAGGCGGATGTGCGCCTCGTAGATGCCCTCGCGCCCAAACGCGTCGCCCACCCACTTGCTGGTCATGACGGCAGCCATGAGGGGCACGATGTACTCCAGGCCGCCCGTCAGCTCGAACACGATGACCACCAGCGACACGGTCATGCGCGTCACGCCACCTGCGGGGAAAAAAAAACACACAATTAAATTTGCCGAAAGCCAGAGTGTTGACTGCTATAAACCGAGCTAGAGACGTGTAACCCGCCAACAGAGATGTCGCTGTTTGCTAAAGCTACTGTGTTAAGGCTCACAGTATTAACTTCATCTGTAGGTTAATACATTATACATATATGGAAAGGAGAATTTGTACTGCTACCACAAACAGAAGCAGAGATTTGGGTGGCATCCATACAGAAAATACCAACAAAATAAATAAATTCCCTCACAGACACACACAGCTGTCAATCATACCTTGTACTCATCAAGGTACATACAAACACATACACACACACCTGGAAGACATACCTTGTGCTCATCAAGGTACATACAGACACATGGTAGTCATCTATGCACACAGCGCACACACACACACACACACACACACACACACACACACACACACACACACACACACACACACACACACCCATCAGAGAAGGTTCCCATCAGACTCACCGAGGCAGGCGGCGGCCCCCACCATGGCGTAGAGGCCAGGCGTGATGCAGTCGGCGCCCACCTCGCACCACTCCTTAAACAGGAACCAGTCGTGGTGGTAGTACGCCAGCTGTTCCATCACGATGCCCACGATGCGCCCCGCGATCGCCCCGATCGCCATGCTGGGGATGAACAGACCTGACGGCACCTGAGAAAGGAAGGAGGAGAAGAAAAGAAAATGGACAGAGCAAAGGAAAGAAAAGGAAACGGGGAGAGGGGGGGGCATTAAGGAGAGGAAAGAATGAGATGGATGTGATGAGAAAATACAGGAGAGGACATTGTATGAATTGTTCTACAACATCATTCATTTACTGGATTGATAAGGGCAATAGAAACGGCCTTACAATAGAAAGGCCAATAAGACACCATCCAGCAAAAGGGTCACAAAGGCACCTCTTGTCCTCCTTCCCAGAAACCTCCCCACACACCTGCTTAACTTAATATAACCTTAGTAGTTAGCATAGGCTCAGTGTAGGGAGGCTTCTTGGCTCTCTCGCAATGTGCTGTTGAATTATGCTTTCCACTTACAGCAAAACTGCCAACAATTGCTCCGAATTTCTCATTTTACACATGAAAGTGAACATAGTCATTTCAGATCATGCGTGTCACTAACAAATCCCATATTCCACAATCCATTCATCACATCTCGGAGGGTACACACACACACCCACACACACACACACACACACACACACAGAAACTGACCTTCAGCCCGAAGGTGAATATGGTCATGACGACCTTGAAGACCAACGCCAGCCCCAGCTGCCACATGGCGGAGTAGACGCCGGGCGTGGTGGCGGTGTTGCCGGCGGCGTCCGTGTAGGCGCTGGTCCCGTTCATGCGGCTCCGGTACTGGCACAGCTGCGAGGACTCGAGCGGGCCGCAGTCGGTGAACAGCTCCTTGATGAGCTCGCTGGTGTTCTGCCGCGTGTACGGGTTGGGGAAGGCCACCACGGCCGTCACCGCCGCCACAGTCATCACCTCCAGCACCGGGTACTTGCCGAAGCGCGTGGACTTGCGCCGGCGGCACCAGGCGATGTTGGCGCGGATGAAGAAGGCGCCCCAGAGGCCGCCGAACACGCCGAGCAGGATGAAGGGGAAGAGCTCGAACAGGTACCAGGGCGTGTGGTACTCCACGTAGAAGAGCACCAGCCGGCTGTTGCCGAACGGGTTGATGGAGCGCAGCACGAAGGCCGCCACCAGCGCCGCGAAGAAGGAGCGCCACAGCGTCTTCAGAGGGAAGTAGTAGCTCACCTGGAGGAGGAGGAGAGGAACCACAGAGAGAGAGTGGGAGAGAGAGAGAGAGAGATAGAGAGAGAGAGAGGGATGGAGGAAGAAGAAATCAAAAAGAGAGGCACAAGAAAGTGTGAGTGAAAACAGAACAGATAAAGAGAGTGAAGAGAGAGAGAGATAGAGAGAGAGAGAGAGAAAGAGAGATGAAAGAAAATAACCATAGCAACACACAGTCTTCATCAGAACATGCAGCCCATCTACAGCAGGAGAGAAAGGAAAGTGTCCTGTTTCTTGTGAAGTTTTAATGGTAAAAGGTGACACAAGGCCTATTATTATGTAGCATCACTGTGACCATTAAAAGCATGATTTTAATGACTAATATTTGATGTATTAGTCATAAGAATGGTGCTAATTATCACCTTGTAATGATCACAGCCAGAGAGGAATAGGTGTGTTAGTGTGTGTGTGTTTGTATGTGAGAGAAAGTGAGAGTGAGGGTGCCTGTGAGAGAGTGTGTGGGTGGGTGCGTGCGTGTGAGAGTGAGAATGTGTGTGTGCAAGAGAGAGAAAGAGTGTGTGTGTGTGTGTGGGGGGGGGGGGATACTAACCTCTTCCAGACTGAAGAGTACTCCTCCTATTGGTGCACCAAAAGCCACCGACACACCAGCTGCTGATGCTGCAGACAACACCTGGATTGCAAAACACACACACATAGCAAAGTTATTTATAACCGAGGTGAAACACACACACACACAAACACACACACACGTACATACTCTTGAATTTTCCTTGAACACACACACACACGTACATACTCTTGAATTTTCCTTGAACACACACACACACACACACACAGGCACACACACACTCTCCCCCCCTTCCCCTACCTCTCTCTTCTTGGCCTCATTCTTGCTGTACTTGGGGAAGAGGTAGCTGAAGATGTTGCCGCAGCAGCAGGCCACGTGCACCAGCGGGCCCTCCTTGCCCAGGCTGAGGCCCGACGCCACAGCCAGCACCAGTGTGATGGTCTTGATCATCAGCGTCCACTTGCCCAGGTAGCCGCGGATGATGAAGCCGCTCAGGATCGTCTTGATCTGAACGAGAGACAGAAAAGGACGGAGAGAGAGAGAGAGAGAGAGAGAGAGAGAGAGAGAGAGAGAGAGAGAGAGGAAATGATAGAGCAGAGGGAGACAGAAGAGATGGAGAAGAGAAGGACAAAGTGAGAAAGGGAAGAGGGAAATGAAGGAAAGAAACAAAGACAGATAGAAAGAAAGAAAGAAGCAAGTACAAGAGGGTAAAGCATAGACGGGGGAAATAAAGAACGAAGGGAAAGGTGAGGACAAAAAAGGAGAGAGAGGAGAGAGAGATAGATAGAGGGAGGGAGAGAGAGAGGGAGTTTATTGCTGTTGTCTTTCAGGTGTCATGAAGCTCAGACTCAAGACTTCTACACAGACGTCTGTTACTTGGCCTTTCCACATCTGTTCTGCCAAATGTCTGCTAAACGCTAACATCCTGTGACTGATCTGCTGCCGTTGCCCTGGTGCTAGAGGTCGATGTTGACAGAGCGTGCTGCTGGCAGCTGACTTCCCAAAAGCAAGGGGTTGTCATGGAAACCAGGAGACCATTAGGAGGGATGCCATTTCATGTCTTGTATTTAATCTCAATAAAAGGAGAAACAACTCAACTGGCATGAGGTCTAAAGAAACTCCCTGCCACTAAAGAAGCAGAGCGTCAGAGAATCAGCTGGTCAAAAAAAAATAAAAAAAATAAAAAAATGTCATTCACAGAACCCAGATATCAACGAAGGTCTGGCAAAGGACACAGTTGTATGTCTGTTGTCAGGTGAGATAATGTAAGAATTATAAGTTTGGATGATGACAACGGATTCAACAAAGACTCAAAAATCTTTCCTGTTTCACATCAATCTCATCCTTCCACATCACTTCTGCATGTGCTACATCTGTTGTCTGCATGTGCTACATCCGTCCCGTCATACTGCAATAGTCCACAAGGGGGAAACCCGCTGACTGGCATGGCTAATTCTGACACTGCTTGGCTAGACCACCAGCCACCTTCAGCTCTGCGTTAAACTTAAGTTCATTCACATTCAATTATTTGGCCGACATAACACTAAACAAACAGATGTAATAAATGTAAGTAAAATCAAGAACAGACACATTCCAAAGGTGTATTTAAGTTAAAGGTTGAAACTCGTACTGTAACAGCAGAGGAACATCGTCAACTGGTACAAATGACATATGTCTACTTTACTCTCATTCAGCGTATTCTTTACAAAAGATGCATACATTCATACATCCTGACAGAAAAGGCATAGAAACACTTACATTTCTAAACATGAACTTTATGAAATGATGACGATCTTAAAAAAGCAAAAAGCTCCGCAAGATCGTTGATCACAAATACTCCTTGTACTGTGTATAGAACATTTTCTCATTCCGTTTCCCTCTTGCTACATTGCCATTATTGTGTAGCCATTAGGTAATGACATCAACCCCAGAAATATGAGAGCAACTGTAGGGGAAAGTTTATGAGTTCATATCATACATCTTAGCCCCCTTAGGTAATGGCTGCACATGACATAAAGACAGATTTTCAGTTGGTTGAGACGCAGATTAAACTCGCTGGCCTCAATCTCCAGTGGCTGCTGGCCTTATGATTAAGCTTGGGAATGTTAGACTGGATTTCTGCAGCATGGAGCCGCTAGAGACTATATCTCTGCTCAGGTTTCATAAGGATTAGAGTCTGGAAATGCCCAACTGAGAAGGGCTCAGTCACCCAGATTTGTGGAGGACTAATAGAAAGCAAGGGGTTGCGGAATAGTTGATCCAGTAACTTTGAGTTAAATTTTAAATTACACTCATGCTCATTTAGGACATATCCAAACAATGGGTGTTGTGGAGCAGTGGTAGCATCAAAGATCTTAGATAAGATCCATCTAGAATCTTTGGTAACGTCACCGCCGACCAATTGGTCGGCCTGGGCTTGATTCTCAAACCCGCCGTTATGAGTGTGTCGCTTTGGATAAAAGTGTCTGTGAATACCAGTCAAGTTTATCTTCAACTTTAAACCAAATAACACAATTTTATGTATCTGCAGAGTACAATGAACACTGTGTAATGAATAACAAACTAGAGTGCTTTTTTGAGGAAATGGGAAAATGTGGTGGAAAATGTGCCATGGGCATGGGACAGGTGAAAAATTGTAAACACTGGTGTCAGTCAATGAGATCATACAGTATGTTAGTTAGAGGTCTGTAATAAGCACAACGAGGTTATTGATTACAGTGATTTTAGAATAGCTGAAGGGCATTGTTGATCTTGACACAAAGTCCCTAAAATCTCATTGGTTCTTGTGGAAAAAAAAAAAAACTGATCTACACCATTCACCAGCAGACTTAGAGCACTTCAGGTAGAAGCACCCCCAAACACCCACGCACACACACGCGCACACACACGCACACACACACACACACACACACACACGTCCCCTGTATCTGGCCGTACTGTGTGTGTCCATGGGTCTTACCTCAGGGATCCCTGAGCCGCAGGCGTAGGGGGCGAACACCTTCACCAGGCAGACGGCCGTGAAGGCGAAGGACAGGGCCCAGTACGTGTACATGAAGTAGTTCATGATGTAGGAGCCCGGACCCTGATGAAGAGGAGGAGGACAAGGAGGAAGAGGAGGAGGAGGAGGAGTCAAGAACATGTTTGAACATTACAGCCATTCATTCCACCTGTGTAGGCATCAACCTTCAGCTGTGAATTATCTACATTAAAAAATACCTTTCACTGTGAGCATTCACTCAGAGATATTCAGCAAGGAATACACTGTTCATACAGATCAAAGCCCTGTCTGTGATGCTGACTAAAATATTATAAAGAAATGCCATTTTATTCACTGTTGACAATCTGGAATACATCAAAGTCTGCATCATGCAGTACATGGTCAATCAAATCTGCAACAGAGTCATCTACAGTAAAGCCCATAATTATTCACTCATACCCATTTTTAATTTGATTTCTTATTTGATAAGGAAAGATAGAAATACTTATTTTTATTCACATATCCAGCACAAAGTATTGTATTTTGTCTGGTGCTTGCTTCATTTGGGGTTCAACTCAATGCAAGAAAGAACAGACACAAAATAGCCTCTATCCATCCATCCGTCCGTCCGTCCTACCTCTGCTTGTCCCAGGATGAGCTCGGCCCACGTCTTCCATTGCGGGCACTTGTCGCGCTCGGCGAAGGTGGTCTCGTTGGAGCCCCAGCAGCACTGCTCGTGGTTGAACCACATGGCCGTCAAGCACACGCCCTCCTTGATGTCGTTCATCCAGTCGGCCGCGATGTCGATCACGCCGGCCAGCGCCCCTACGGGGAGCACAGGGAGAACACAGTGACCATGGTGACCAGGAGGCGGAAGGAGAGCAGATGGCAGTGTTCTTTGATTCTCCTGTGTGGCAGACGGTCTTTGTCTGCTCTGATGTACAGCAGCAGCGTCTTCAACGTGTCTGATTTGCAAGACAAAATGGTTCTGGAATGTGTCATTACAGAGAAAAAATGTCGACAAATATTTTCTAAACCTTTTGAGTTAGATGTAAGAACGGCATGCTTCACTATATTTCAATCATTCTCATCTTACGGAAGATGCAATATGTGACAGGCCTTTCTACCATCTGTTGGTGTCTAACTCTCTCTCTCTCTCACACACACACGACAATTGGTTACATCACAGGTAGCTTAGCCTGGCTCTTGAAAGACTGAGTGCCTAAGTGCCAATCAAGAGAAGCACAGGAATCGATTACTGAGAGTCAAATAAAAAGGTCATGTAGCAAATTAAGGCATTACTCCATTATGGTTTTGGCCATACTGCTTTTGGCCAGAGACACCAATGATGACCTCTGGGGATGTGCTATGGCAGCTGTTGCCCTGGCAACAATGACTTCCTTTTTCCTGGGCAATTTAATTCAGTCCAATTGAGCTTGTTTAGCTCGTTAGACAACAAATTGTTGAAGATTTGATTCATTATGCGGCTGATGTCGGTGCTGACGAGTTTTCCAGCACAGAGGTCGGCCTAATGTGGACAGAGAGACTGAAATGGAGATGGATCTCACATATTCAGATCTCCTTTCTGTAACAGCTGCGCTCGCCTGGGACCCCAGGAGGGAACAGAGAAGGCAGTGGAATGTGCATATACCAAAAATGTGTGTGTGTGTGTGAGTGTGTGTGTGTAAGTGTCTGAGTGTGTGAGTGAGCGTGTGTGCCCGAGTGAGAGAGAAATAGAAAATGTTTTACTGCCTGTATGTTTGAATGTCTAGTTTCCTCCACATAAGATACTGTTCTTCACAATGTGTGTGTGTGTGTGTGTGTGTGTGTGTGTGTGTGTGTGTATGCAGCAGTCCTACCTGATGCCAGGCCAGTGAGGGTGACCACCAGCCATCCTGACCAGGCGTCATAGAGGCTCTTGGTGAACTCCCATGCTGACTCCTTCTTTTTACTGTTTATCTGCACAGACACAAACACATGGAGGAAAGATCAAACCTATGCATCTAGTGTGTGTGTGTGTGTGTGTGTGTGTGTGCGCGTGCACGTGATTGTGATGTGAAACAGCCCTTCTGGTTTTTTTTTGTGGAATTTTGTGATGTTAACCTTTTGACTAGCTAGTCCACAATCATTACAAACATCACCAGTTTACTGTTGTCAAGTGAACACTCAATTCATTAGTGGGTTGTCTGCTCTAGATAACCATCTAAAGATGAAACACCTGCTGCTAACAGCTACTGTAGCATTATCTATGTTAGAACCAGCATTGTACCGGTACATGACAACTAGTAATCGACTGGTTACAACACAACTAGTGGACTCATCTCTTAACTCTGTAAACAGAGTTACAGTTAAAACAGGGTAAACAGAGTTACGGTTATGCTCAGAGAGGTCTACAGATACACACACTCATGCCTCTGCCAAAACACACACACACACACACACACAGACCCGTTCCTAATGCTAACTGACAAGCACTAAGCGGTTAAAAGCAAGAAGTCAACCCCAGCTCTCATTCTCTGTTGTGTTTTATGCTACACTCCGGGAAGAATGGAGTAGCCTGTTACAGAAGAGATATTCAAATGATACACAAATGATACATGGTGCATCTAGGAACGCATGAGTGGCGAACAACGCCCAGGAATGGCCGAGGTATGGCCCAGATATGGCCGAGGTATGGCCCAGATATGATGGATCAGAGCCAAGACAGTTTCAGTCTGCCGTTAGCCGGATGCTGCCTCTGCTTTATTACATTTACACAGTTCAGAGAGAGAGAGAGAGAGAGAGAGAGGGAGAGAGAAAGAGAGAGAGAGAGAGAGAGAGAGAGAGAGAGAGAGAGAGGGGGAGGGAGAGGGAGAGGGAGAGAGGGGGAGGGAGAGAGGGAGGGAGAGAGAGAGAGAGAGAGAGAGAGGGAGGTAGAGGGAGAGGGAGATGGAGAGAGAGAGATAATAGGAGTTGAAATTAAACAGTTAAAACAGAGATGGAGAGTAAATGAGAGAGAGAGATGGAAAGAAAGGAGAGATGGAGAAATATAGAAAGAGGAAGAGGAGAGAGCAGAGAAAGGAGAAACACAAGGGTGAGAGAAAGACTGAGGGAGAAGAAGAGAAAAAGAGACACACAGTAAGCAAAGCGGTGAGACCCAATTCAGGTGGGTGGGTGTGCACGCACACACACACACACACACACCTCAAGGGGAACACAAATCTTCTGCTTATGTTGTAGAGTTTCGTTACATCAGGGTAACCACTGAAATTTTAACTTATAAACACACACACACTGAGTTAATATCAATGCAGACAAAGAGCACTTTCTAGGTGCACACACTACAGACAAGACACACACACACACACACACACACACACACACACACACACACACACACACACACACACACACACACACACACACACACACACACACACACACACACACACACACACACACACACACACACACACACACACACACACACACACACACACACGTCTAATTGAGGACCAGACGCTGACTGAAAGACTTCCTCTTACTTCGTCTCATCACATGATGCTGATCAAGCATCAAGAAATAGCCGCACAAAACAAGGCCACATTATTCGCACTGTAACTGTTTGTGTGTGTGTGTGCACATCTGTGAGTACTTGGTTGACCTTGTTATTTTTAGAATTCTAGGGCTTTTCCAATTCATTAGGGGATGAAAGTCTCATGGAAATTACTCATGACTTTTTGACAAAACTGAAACTCGATTAAGGGTGGGTGGGTGGGGGGTTGGTGGGTTGTCTAGTGAAGACTAGAGTCTGTATTTCTACTCTACAGGCCTGTAGAGGGGGCCCATGGCTGCTGGAGTGACAGCCACAACAGGCTTACAGGCTTGCAACACGCCAAAGTGCACATGCATATGGATGTTAGGAGAGAGAGAAACAGAGAAAGAGCGAGAGAGAGAGGGGAGAGAGAGAGAGAGAGAGAGAGAGAGAGAGAGAGAGAGAGAGAGAGAGAGAGAGAGAGATAGATATAGGTTAGTGAGTGAGTAAGTGAGGTGAGAGAGACACATTCAGTAAGTGAGACAGTATTGATTTGCATATAGATATTCAGATGAAGATTTACTATTACCTCATAAATACATACATATTCAGATGAAGAATTACTATTACTTAATAAATAAAATACTGTAAATAACACAAGATATTGGCCACCTTTCATCTGTGCTTCTTGTCAGATATCTGAAAAAAAAATGGCATTCATGGCATTGTACTCTTACAGGTTAAGCTGCAAGAGTGTTTAACTATGACAGGCAGCTCATAATGAATATGTTTCACTATTCTGGAATCCTGTACCTTTGTGTTCTGTCAAGACTTGAGCAGCCTGAGATCTTATCTCGGAATAAGGAATGACAAATAGCACACAGAACAGATTTATGAGAAAGTGTATGAATGTGTGAGGGCAAAAGTGTACTGTATATAGGGGTATTGGTCTTCGAAAGCTGCCTAAAGTTGACAGTTCTAGTCTCATATGAACGCTTAAAGTAAGACGAATATTGTAAAGGCAAGCTTGTGCAGTGTGAAGCCAGGTTGCAGTGGTTCTGGAATCTACATGTATTTGGTCAGTAACTATGGTCACTGTTGTCAAATTCAGTAGAAGTTCAAGTCAGCCTTTCCTATTTCCAAATCAATTTCAAATTCAGGAATTCTCTTTCTTGAAGATGCAAACCGACATTAAAAACTATTGACATTCTTGGTTCTGATAGAAGGACAAACAAAAGGCAACTGCTCTTGATTCTGCTAGTGGTTGGGTCCAGAACCAGGAGTGGTCAGACCCTGAGGCTTTCCAGCAGTTTTAAGCTGAACCACTGTAATCAAGGATGCAACAGAGAATGCAAGGGAGAATGTTGCACAATGCACCATGGCAGCAAGCTAATTAGCACATAACATCGTAGAGAATTACCTTTATCTACAAACTGCAGAATGGAACAAAAACAGCCATTTTTTGGTTCCAGCCATGAACCAACTATTCAGGTTCGCTGAACAAATTTATTTTGGACTGAAATGCTCCGAATGGTTCAATCTTTGGTGCACAAACCATATTACGCAACCCGTTCCCTGTTGATGGGAAAAGGAGTTGGCCAAAACAGTGTGCCAAACAAAGGGTCTCCTGGGGATTCTGCAGGTGTCTGGCTCTTTAACTGGATGTAAACACACTAACAGAAGGAGGTTCTGAGTTTGCGTATTTGTGTGCTTTGAGCTAGTTTGCGGTGTCACTTGAAGTTAGGGAGTGTGTGTGTGTGTGTGGGAGTGTGTGTGTGTGTGTGTGTGTGTACGTGTGTGTATGTGTGTGTACGTGTGTACGTGTGTACGTGTGTGTGTGTGTGTGTGTGTGTGTGTGTGTGCGCAGTGCACGTGTTTTCAGCTACCTTGCGGTGCCGCTCGCGGTCCTTGCACTTCTCGCGCACCCAGTCGATGGTGTGGAAATCGTCGTAGGTGCCCACGCCAGGGATGGGCTCCTCCAGCAGGTCCAGCAGGTGGGTGGAGCTGCTCACCACCCCGCCACCGTTAGACATGGCGTAGTTAGAACCTGTCGCAGAGGAGGAGGAGGAGGAGGAAGAGGAAGAGTGGACAGGAAGGGAACGCAGCCGTGGCAGAGAGGGAGGATGAGAGGAGAGAGGGAATAAAGATGTAGCCAATAGGGGAGAGAAAGGAGATAAGAGGAGAGGAGATGAGAGGGGAAAAAAGAAAAATCAATTAGTTTGCCCTTTAAAATGTTCCTGGAAAAGTTGTCCCTAGACGGCGAATCCCTCCCCCAACAGATGATGCACACTGCCCCTTCTGTCAATTAAATTACCAGCAGACTTCAGCCACAACTTTTGGAAGAGTTCAACATTGCTCCTGGGAGAAAATGGGAAAGCTTACACTCTTATCATCACATCATTATTTATAATGCAAATAGAGGGAAAAAACAACCTAATATCAGCCAAAAAGGGCAGCATAGGCTATAACGGCCATCGGCAGACCCTACTTTCTAAAGATCGATATCGGTTGACTTCTAGTAAGCCTCTCAAACAACCTCTGGCATTACTCAAATACAACAAATGTAACACCATGAGGAACACAAAAAGTAAAACATAATAAAGTAACAAAGTTCACCTAAAAACTAATTTTGCCCCAAGGTTCCAGGTGAGTTACAGGTGAGTTTTGTTAAACTCAAATCAACCTAGTGTCCATAGCACTGAATTTGACCTGGATTGTCTGGTGCCCAGAGAGTAGCCTAATCTTACTGACCTCTCAAGAGCAAACAGCAGTCAAGAGGGAGCACATGGAAGCTAGCAACCATGCTACGCTAACAGACACGCCAGTTAAGCAGCTTAACTTGCCTTCGCTCCATGGCATTGTGGGTAATGCAAATAGTGAGATACTAGAGCCAGGATGGAGCCCGCCAGAGCTCAGTTGCATGAATGGAGCCCGCCAGAGCTCTAGTGAAACATTTCATACAAATGTATGTTCTTTATGAATAAAATATAAATGAAACCTAAATGTTTTCAGAAACTGTGCCATGACTGATGGTGGATCAAAGGCTCCTCATGTAGATTTTTCTAACTGAAAATCCCTCTGAGATCTAAACCTAGCAGGCCTTTGCTGTATAATGGGACTTTTGTCTGCTATTCACTACAGATCCTCTGATGATGGCAAAAGCAGGTTTATAGGGTTCCCTTTAACTAGCAGCCAAAAGAACTGTAAAGACACCTGTAGTCCTGAGGTGGGTTCAAATTTACAAACATAGGCGAGCGTTTGCAAACAGGTTTCTGTTTGCCTTGAGTTTTTGGTGAAGAGGAGGTAGTTCTCCGCAAACATACAGTGGAACTGGATGTGAGCTTGATGAAGGTAACGTGAGAATGAGAGAGAACGAGAGAAAACATGTTCACCACAAGCATTTGCCAACGTTTGCCGAATTTGAATGCACCTCTGGACTATACTTGAATACACACTTCAGAGTGTGTTGTATGTGTCTTAGGAACCATTCAAACAGGGAATTTACAATCCCTCATAACAAGTGCAGCCATTCTGTTGCCATTCATGCCCTCTCATTCACACACACGCAAACACACACATACTTTATCGCAGTACAGGCAGCAAGAAGGATTTGGCATATGAAAGATCCAAGTGTACATTGACCATTACGAGCACACAGCACATGATCAAAACCCCCAGCCTGGAAAGGACCAGGCAGAGTGATAAGCTCACTGATCAAGGTCTTTCAGTCTCTCCGTTTTCATTGAAGCTTGTGCACACACATTCGTACAAAGCGGTCATGAAGTCATGGCTTACCAGCTGATATTCAAGGTTTTGTTTGACAATCGAATGATAACCACACCTTAGACAAAACACAGAGACCTTAGATAGCCTAACAAACCATAAAAACGAAACACTACACCTAGGGACTCTAGCACACTCTAAGGGTAGTCGTTTCTTTTAATGCCATATTAAGGTCACTATCAAGACCACAGTCATGATACCACAGTCAAAATCCGGAACAGAATGTTAAGTAGTCCACGTGGAATGTAAAGACTCCACAGGAAAAACTGACCACTAAGGGGCCGTTTATACGAGAACGATTGCGAAGGAAGACGACAAAATATTTTATCATAAGTGCTAGGGCTGTAACGATACACCAACCTCACGATTCGGTTTGTATCACGATTTTTGACCCACGGTTCGATACGAATCTCGATTTTTCTTTTTTTTTTTTTTGGGGGGGGGGGGGGGGGGGGCTAGACATTTAATTAAATAACATTTTTAATAGCCTCCCTTAGAACACCAGAGGATTACAATATAATATATCTATTATTTTATATCCTGATATAAAAATATTTTTCTGAATGACTGATATTTATGACAGCACACTTTATGCAGATTAGCCTATAGCCTAGGCCTACTATTTTTTATTACAACTCTACCTCTTTAATTCAGCTGTCTGATTGAAGCCTGGAAATATTGTAAACAAAGTAGCATAGTTGGCTAGCTTAGCCGATCATAGTCTACTGATTGGGCTGTTCAGTTTCCCCATGTGTGTTTAAGTTTCAAGGTAATACTTGTTCTCCTTGGGACAGGCCCTTTTGGGAAACGTTGGTATTGAGATGATCAGTTAACTTCAATGCAAGAGTTTTAAACAAATATGTGCAGCATGCTAATGATGCTAAGCGGATTTAATAGTAATTTAGCAAGTCGTCTTCTATGCGTCCTTGCTTTCACGATTGTGAATGTTTTATTTAAGTCGCGCGTGTTCATTGAGCAGGAGAGGGAGGGAGAGTGAGAGGGAGGGAGCGCAGGAGAGAGCGGGGCAAGGAGAGGGGGTTTACTACTGTTTGGTAAAGTTGCACACATAGTCTACAATGAAAGCAAGGAGAGGTATGAAATTATTATTTATTTATTGATGTTTTTGGACAACGTAGGCTACCGATAAGTAAAGCGGGAGATGTGGGTTGCTTTTGCGGCCGCGTAAGCTGCAAAGCACTGCGTGAAACACTAAGGGTGTGTCGCGGTTCTGCCTTTTCACACCGCGACACAGTATCGTGGATATGAATGTCGCGATTTCGGTTTCGAATCGTATATCGTTACAGCCCTACTTACTAGCTCTCTAACACACACACACACACACACACACGCAAACTGTATACCCTAAGCCTGTGAACATGTCTGGCATATCTGCTATACACGTATGTGACACAGAAGGTGACATTGTTCTGTCATTACAGAATCACATTCAAACACAGACATAAATAGTCACCATGTACGGCCTACAAGCACCACACACAGACACGCACAATATTGCACGCACATACACAGGCGCACTACCCACATCAGGGAGTGACACACGCACACACAGCAGAGTCACAGCAACAGGGGCCTGAGGCCATAACAACACTACTTCGCTCTTTCTGCTGCCTCACTCACTCACTCTCTCTCTCCTTCCACCCCCCCCCCTCCCTCCTCTCTGACTGCACAAACAGGGCAAGGAGCCATTTTGATTGGTCAAAATCTGCATCTGCATCACCACACAGTGACCATCTCAGATTTGTTTATAAAGGAGTCCTCCCTCTGATGTGCATTAAGGCTCATTCACAGCCATAAAAAAACGGAACCCCCCCCCCCCTCCAAACTTCGATGCAGCAGCCATTTTGGCTCCAACCAATTTCACGCTCGTGACTTTGATTTAGTCGCACTGCCACTGCACCATTTATCGCCAACGTTTCTGCAACTGCAGCATAAGAGGCCAATGCACCTGTGTGTGTGTGTGTGTGTGTGTGTGTGTGTGTGTCTATAATTCTCACAACCACAAGGCAAGTGAATTGTGGTTTAGATGGGAGGGTTTGTCAAGTCATTGTGGATGCTTGATGTGGTTTGTAAAGTCTTCTGCTGCTGGAGTGTGGCACGCCATTGGTGGGTGCGTGCAGAAAGTTCCAGCAATGTGCCACCCCGCTGCATGGCGAGCGATCAATTGCATCGTCTGGTGACACTGACCAGAGTCGCCACTTCACACCAGCTCCAGAAAAGCCACAGCAATCCATCCAGCCTAAAGCAATGCTTTGCCAGTGTCAGCAAACATAACAAAGATACAGGCACATATAGAAGACTCTTAGCTTAGTTTCCTATTGAAATAGGTGGAGCAGGACTACAAGCTAATACTAACAATGAGGCAAGGCTAAGTACTACTGCTAACAGCCTTATACTATGGTCTTGTGATTCATAACAGCGGTGTTACAGTGGCAGGCAGACTGCTTAATTTTGCATTCAGCCATATGGGTCAGCGCTAAATGCCAACGCTAGCACTCTTGACTGGGGAACACCTTGCTGACCATAAGGGTGGGTGTGTCGGGGGGGTGCATTGGGTGGGGGGGGTGGCTGGAGGTGGAGACGAAAGCAGCAGGAAGGAGAGGAGGAGACTAGGAGGGAGGGAGAAAAAAAGGAAAACGAAGCAAAGTAGAGAGGGCCTGAGGCAAGAAAAAGGATGAGAGGAGGAAGAGGTCAGGCAAGGCAAGTTTATTTAATAAAGTGCATTTCACTGAGGTAATTCAATGTGCTTGCATAAATAATTGCATTGATGTGAGGAGAGAGGAGAGACAGGTGATTTAGAGAGAGAGAGAGAGAGAGAGAGAGAGAGAGAGAGAGAGAGAGGCGGAATGACGCGAGTGGAGAGGATTGACAGGTGATTTAGAATCTCAGCTGCTGGTGACTCAGAACAAAACACAGTGGGCCGGATGCAGATTAGACCCATGCTGACTACAACTACGTGTGTGTGTGTGTATATGTGTGTGTGTGCTCGTCAGAAAGAGACAAGTAAGAAATCAGTCTAGTAGTATGACTATAACCTTGTGGGTTATTGCTGTGTGACAAAGAGGACTGAGAGCAACCGAGACAGACAAGGTGGGCAGAATAGAGACACTACAGCAGCACAGCTGCTTCACTGATTCAGGTGCTAATAAGTCACCTCTCCCTCTCTCACCACACACACACACACACACTGTTGTGCATTACATACTTGAAAATACCTTTAAATAGTGTGTGTGTGTGTGTGTGTGTGTGTGTGTGTGTGTGTGTGTGGTGAGCTTAGTTTACGTAAGCTCTGGGCGTTACTGTGGCCTGGTGGCCCCAAAGCTGATAAACTCAAGAACACAGGCTGTCCACTCCTGCTGCCACTTACATAAAAACTGTTCTACCAGAGAGCCCAGCGCACCTGAGCAGACATCCGCTCTGATGGATGAATGGGAAGACACACACACACAGATGCAGATGCACACGCACACACACACACACAAACACACCAGTGGACAGCATGTTAAGCTGTATGACACAGTTTAGCACAGTCATGTGATCCACAGGTTTCTGTATGCCACAGTTTAGCACAGTCATGTGATCCACAGGTTTCTGTATGCCACAGTTTAGCACAGTCATGTGATCCACAGGTTTCTGTATGCCACAGTTTAGCACAGTCATGTGATCCACAGGTTTCTGTATGCCACAGTTTAGCACAGTCATGTGATCCACAGGTGTCTGTATGACACAGTTTAGCACAGTCATGTGATCCACAGGTTTCTGAATGACACAGTTTAGCACATGTTTAGTCATGTTAACACTGTAAATAGGCGGTTCAGGGGAATGGTGCACAACACACCCAGACAGATTCTAATGCTAATATGTGTTTACAAATGTGTTGTGTCTCTCTGTGTACGTGGTAGAAGCTTGTGGGTGATCACTAATGGCCAGAGATTGATTAACCTGGGTCAACATAAGGTTATATTCAGAGCATTGTGCAGTGTGAAGCCAGGTTGCAGTTTGGAATCTATTTGGTCAGTAACTATGGTCACATTGGTCACTGTTGTCAATTTTTCGAGTCAGCCTTTGCTGTTAGTTTTCCAAATCAAATTCAAATTCAGAAATCAATTTTCTTGAAGATGCAAACAGACATTTGACATATAGCACAAACTATTGACATTCTTGGTTCTGATAGAAGGACAAATGAAAGGCAACTGCTCTTGATTCTGCTAGTGGTCGGGTCCAGAACCAGGAGTGGTCAAAGCCTGAGGGGCTCGGCTCTCCTGCAGTTTTAAGCAGAACCACTGTAATCAAGGATGCAACAGAGAATGCAACGGAGAATGTTGCACAATGCACCATGGCAGCAAGCTAATTGGCACATAACATTGATTTATCGTCCTCTACAAACTGCAGAATGGAACAAAAAACAGTCATCTTTTGGTACCAGCTGTGAACCAACTGTTCAGGTTCGCTGGACATAACAGGCCAGTCATATCTTACCCACAGATAAGGTTCAGGAGAGTCAAGCAACGGTCTTACCTCAGGGGTGGTGACCAACTGTCAGGAAGTGTTATAGTGCTGGGACTGACCTTTCCCATTCATTGAGCACTGACAGCAGTAGACATTTCAGATTCTGAATTAGTGGCTCTATGATGCAATCATGCAAACACACAAGTAAACTCCCACACACACAACTCTGGGTTTACGGAGTATGATGAAGTAGCTTGCTGCTGAAGTAGCTAGTTGGTAAACTCGTGTTGGTAAGCCCAAGCAAAAGCCAAAGAACCTCAAGTTATAACAGTAGATAGGCCTTGTCTACTGCTGGCATAAAAACAATTGGCAAAGTAAAAAGGGGGTCATCCCTATGTTCCCCTCTCGGGGTTAGGGTTAGGTTTTTTTTTTTTTTTTTTTTTAAAGGGTCCTATGTTCCCCGGTCCTATACAAAGTGTGGAACATAGGACCTGGGGAACATAGGACCGGGGAAACATAGGTACGCTCCCAGTATAAGTATTTGGATATTGGCTTCCCTAGAATATCAACAGATAGGTGCAGAGAAAAACAAGAGAGGAACCAACCAAACATTTTTGTTTTTGAACAAGAGCATAAATGTACTTGTGTAATTGGGGCATATGAACCTCAGATGGCAAAAATATGTTCTCACTGTCAGAAATTATCCGAAACAAAAAGGTTTGCCGTCACCCATCAGCTGTTTTGTAGAGCCTGGGAAAAGTTGCTGAAAATGTGTTGGAAGTCTTTCCTGTTGAGTCTTCACACTGTGCACACCAGGCAAACCTATAGGAGCTCAACATAGGAGCAAACCTATAAGAGCTAGCTCAACATCTGGAACAAGTGATTTCCCTAAACCAACCCACCCACCCACACACACACACACAATCTGGTCTCCAGAGAGAAACTGCGGCTTCCTTTAAACAAAAACACAAACGCATCCACCCTCTTGAACATACACACTTTGAGCTTGGATGAAATTGCTCTTCTGTGCCAATACACATTCTGTATCCACAGTGTAGATTACACTTCGATATGCGCAGAGGCAGAGAGAGAGAGAGAGAGAGAGAAATGACGAACACACAGACACACGTATACAAACAAACCTCACGAAAATCAACTCTCTCTCTCGCACATGCACACACACGCACACACAGGTCAAATGCAGTCACGGTAAATCATCTACTAATAGTGTCAACGAAGCAGAAGAATAGCTCGTGTTGAGTCACACCTGGGAGACTAAGATTACCTGGCTATTCACCCACATAGTGAACATAATTCTATGTGCACGCAGAAACACCCACCACACTCGGATGTAACGTTATGTAGGCTACGCGGAGCTGAAGCGATAACGTAGCATACTGGGGATGTAGTAGGACTACTACGACGAGGTCCATTCACCCACAGAAACGCACGCAGTGAGGGTGGAGAGTAGGGAGAAGCTAGCGGATAACAGAAATTGAGGGGTTGGGGTGAGGGCTGCAATGTGTGCCATACCTTTTATCGGCATCTCTTGCAAGGGAATGGTATCCCCTCCCCCGTCGTAGGGGAGATAGGGGTCCTCCGATAGCTCCTCCATGGCGAGCGTGTCCTACTGCGCTGTGCTCGAGCTTGCTAGCGCGCTACGCTACCCTAGGCTATGACGGCTAGGCTAACGTCAGCGCAGATTCAGACACAGGAGATCTGACGAGAGTGACTGCCATATTTACCATCATCCGAGTAAAGGCCCTCGTATAGAATCTGCGTGAGTGCGAATGTAAGCGAATACGTAAGTGTGCCTGTGTGTCTGTGATTCGTGCGATGTGTCAGTCTGTGTGAATGTGAGTGAGTGCGCGCGCCTCCCTCACTCGCGCTGTTGCACTTGCTCTAATCTCTCTCTCTCTCTCTCTCTCTCTGTCTCT
This sequence comes from Alosa pseudoharengus, assembly GCF_046254945.1. Taxonomy (NCBI): domain Eukaryota; kingdom Metazoa; phylum Chordata; class Actinopteri; order Clupeiformes; family Clupeidae; genus Alosa; species Alosa pseudoharengus. Next base: position 20,827,819 of record NW_027468640.1, read on the forward strand.
CTCTCCCCCCCCCCCCCCTGCAGCAGCTGACTGCTCTGGGGTTGATGATGTCATCGCAGGAAAGACGATCAGGAGACAGGGAGCGCGCTGGAGAGAGGAGGAGAGAAGTGAGTGAGAGAAGGAAGGAAGTAAGGAGGGAGGGAGGGCAGCTCAGTTGCCACTAGAGACAGCCGAGCCCAGAGCTGGAAGATCTCACTTGCGGAGGGGCAGGGGGTGGATTCTACAGCCGAGGCCGGAGGATGGGGTATATGCATGGGAGCAAGCAGGCCATGTATGGAACAGTCCATTCAAAGCTTCTAAAAAGGGAGAGTATGGCAGAGAGGCTGAGAAACAGCTTGTGTGGCAGTGGCATGGTCCAGCAGTCACGAGCCAGATAAGTAGCGCAGACCAATGACTGTATGCACAGCCATTACCGCAGACACAAACACACACAAATATACAACACTATTTGTTGTATACAACATACAACAAATGTATCAAGAGCACAACCATAGGAGTCCACAAACCCAAGATGAATATAAGTTTTTAGTAAAAACACATGAATACTCCCATTCAGCGCCACAGTTATTAGAGAGACCACAATTTGATGCCAGTGTGGTCTTCACAACAACTGACAGCAGCCACTACACCGAACATGCCACTCACCCCTGCTTATGAGATATAGTGGGAGAGCAGTGTGAGCAACATACTAGGGATCGACTGATATGGATTTTTTAGTGCCGATACCGATACCGATTTTTTTCCATCCGCCTAAGCCGATGACCGATACAGGCTGCCGATTTTCTTGAGCCGATATTTGGAGCCGATACTGCTTTTATTTTGCTCCCTCAATTTACATCATACAAATGACACATAATTACACAAATGATAACAAATGTTATAAGTCTCAATTTAAAAAAGGAACATTGAACTTATGGATGGGTGCACTGAATATGGTTAACTGTGCAAAATGCTTTCATCAACATCTTACAACACAGCCTTGATGACGCATTGCTTGCTGACATACTATAAGACATAATTCAGGTCATCACAAAATGTCCTTTGTCAACACATTTAAATAATTTAAGAAAACAATAAGCCTGAAAATTAGCTATTGAAATAAAGTGCTTGATTTGTAATTTAAGACTGCATGGTTTCAATTTTTCTATGTCTATATTTTTCTAAAAAAAGCTGCCAGATGTCAACCACAGAACATAAATCAGCAGAGGAAAATAACGTGGTGTCAAATGTTTCTGTTCTAAACGGCATCAACGTCAAAAGGTAGCCTATATAAACATATCTCTCAGTTTTAAAATCTCTCCTTCAGGTAGCGCAGCACTCTCATATCGCTGTGATGCGTGTGTCCCACTGAGTGAGACAGACAGACGCACACACAAACTTCTGTTTGGTAGCTGACGAACCACCATTGAACTGGATTGATAATGATAACGTTAGCAAACGGCTCTAAACAAGTAAGGCATACACGGTATGTCTGGTACATGATAAACGTTAACACGAATTAATATTCAACTACATATAACACGTCTCTCATTATTAAAGCTCTGATATCACTGCGATGGCAACTCCGCCCGCTCGAAGGGAGAGGGGGAGGGAGACGCACACACCACACGCGTCCAAAACTCAGCCAGGTGGTCGCTGAATAAAACTCCCACAAATACCACGGAACAACGTCGGCATTACTTAATCATATGATTGACCAGTGTTCGTAACAGCTACCGCTACCCCATGCAAACGGATAGCCTACAACTTAGTGCAGCTCCCTAAATACAATGGCAAGCAGTCTTATAGAAGAGGGGCATTCAGGGAGGGAGACACACACACACCACACGCGTCCAACACTCAGCCAGGTGGTCGCTGAATAAAACTCCCACAAATACCACGGAACAACGTTGGCATTAATCATATGATCAGTGTTTGTAACAGCTAGCTAACATACACCACACAACCTTGGGTGCGACTGGTGACTATTAATTTAATCACTTCAGAGGCTGTGTCCACTGAGCCAGAAGGAACAGTGTGTGTGCATGCCAGTGTATGTGTGTACGTGTACGTGTGTGTGTGTGTGTGTGGAGTGCGAGGCCGAGTGTGTATATGTATGTGTGTGTGTGTGTGTCTGGGAGGGACAGAGTTAGTAGTATGCTGAAGGCTGCAACATCTTTTTGTTTGTGTAGCTGAGAATACAGTGTAGGTGTGGTGGTGTAAACTGTATCTGTTTATGTGACTGTGACCTCTGATTGCAACAGTCATGCACCTGTCAGTATGAGTGTGTAAGTGTATACACACACACACACACACACACACACACACACACACACAAGAGGCAGGGGTTTCCAAAAATAACACAGCCTACTGAATCATAAAGTAATTCATGCTGAAACATGTTTTTGTAGAGTTACACACTTGTTTCTACCATATCACAGGTTTACAACTACTAAAACCACAGAAAGATTTACTACGCAATTAGTATATCTATATAAAAAAAATGCGTCCAACTCTTTCTCTGCAGCCAGTGCTCTCCACACAACGTAGTAACTGCACACTGTATTTTGTATAGACTTCTCAAGGCAATCTTAAGTAGATTTGTGCACTGATTCAAGAATGATTAAGGGGCTGCTACTGCATACCAACAGATTAGGCAGGAGACGAAGGAGTAGTTTCCATATAAAAAGCCTCTTAATACACGTCAATGGGTGTTGCTTGACTTTGGGGGAATTTAATATGGACATAGGTAGCCAATATGTTGAAATATTTATCATTTTGTATGTGTTTCTCGCTGGCTCTGTTACTCACAAATGCTTTCTAATACCACACATATAGCCATCACCTATACCCCTTAACCACTCATTACTCACACAGTAAATTCTCAAGCATCAACATTATTAACATTTAATTGAACCATATGTCTTCATCTAATCTGGCGTCCAGGATAGTCAAGAGCACTTGAGTCGTGTGTGCTTGTTGTGAAAACGGACAGTGTTAACCCTCAAGCTAACTGATCAAAGTGTTTCCTGTCTCTGGCACAACGCTACAAGAGCTACAACTACCGTTCTGTCAGTGCTACAGCTGTTTTCCATAAGCGCCAATAATGAGTACACTGGGAGTACACCCAGTTTCATGGAGGGAATTTTATGAAAGTTCTGCTGCCTCTTTGTCAAATTCACAAAAATGGAGCATAGCGTTAGTTCAGGCAGGCCACGAAGTCACACCCAGCAACTTGGCTAACTGATCAGCTGACTGCCCAGCTGATTGATTTATATTGGTGGAGAACATTTAGGGCATCTTATTAAAGCTGCCTTAGCCTGCTTACTCTTGCTGCTTTCTCTGCAAGCCTTTTTGCAACCCACCTACACCCTATCTCCTCCTCACATCTGACTTATAATCATGCAGATACATACAATTGTTTAAATAAACCTATCAGCATCCAATATAGCACACACTGTCAATCTTTATCTGATTCTGAACTTGATACCTTTCGGTCACTTGTAAGACAGTTCCGGACCTGTTGATGACATCACCCATCGACTTCCTCGTGGAGGCCAGTCTCTCTCACCAGCTCTGATCAGCCCTCACTGAATCAAAGTCCTCCTCAGTCCCAACACCACAAACGCCATCTCCTGTTCCACAGCGTTTTCACGTCGTTCCTCAGATCTACCCCAAGGTCTGAAACCATACACCTCTTCAAGGTGCTGCTAATAGGCCCCAGTCACAGCTCGCTCAAGTTCATATACACTCATAAGGGTTCGTAAAAATAGCTCCTCCGGTAATTCCAGCTATCAGACATATCCACAGGAAAAGCAAGGTGTGAGAGCACTTGTGTCTTTGTTCAAGTCACTTCCTTGAGTGCCTGCCCTGCTCTTTGTGGCACCAAACCGGTTTTCTGGAATCTTCTGTATTTACTCCTCACTTGCGTCACAGTGGCTTGACCAAGTCACCAAATACACCTTAGCTCACCTTGAACACACCTCTCCTCATATCCTACTCTCACTCCAAGCCCAGCCGGGTCAATATACAACCTCACTTCCTCTGACCATCCTCAGTGTTCAAACATCAGATGCCAGCTGACCAGTCCCCCCCCCCAAAGCATTTTATGGTCTTCTTCCACAAACCCTGGAAACACTCGACAACAACAAGAACTGGATCCAGCCTTGCTAGCTCTCCTGCCACGTTTAACTGTTGCTTACTGTACTGACACAGAGCGAGAGAGAGTGAGGGAGAGAAGAGAGCAAGAGAGTGTCTGGTTGTGACACCGAGGCACCTTGTTATGGGTCACCCGATGCCACGCCGCCTGGCCCGTATGAGCGCCTGTGATTGGACGTAGATTACTGAATGGCAGCGTAACCTGATATGGTATCTCGCTGGGGTTGGTCTTTCCGCCCGTCCCAGTGTCCGGGGTTCTGTTGGCAGTGTCTCAGAGATAGCCGACACACACACACACACACACACACACACACACACACACACACACACACACACACACACACACACACACACACACACACACACACACACACACACACACACACACACACACACTAACATACAAAGGAGTTTGTCTCAGAGCCACAGAACACTGCCTTCGCACCTCATGAATTATGAAGTCAGTAATGACTTTACACACAAAAACGCACACACGCACACACTTAATTTTTCTCTCTCAAACACATTTATCTCTCACACAGAGACAGAGAAACACAGGGCGAGACTGTCAGACAAAAACGTTAATCTATCCTTATGACAGCAGAATTATTTCGTTATGGTATAGCTTATCTCCTACCACGATAACCAACCTATTCCTGTTTCATTACATGATCTTTGGCCACAATAAGTCAAAACAACATTATGGTGGACTATGTGTGATGAGGTCTGCTGATATGCCAATAGCATATTTCCAGGATTACTGATTAATGGTGCAGTATGTTTGGATCATGGTAGGAGCTGCTACAGAAGGTTTTCCTTTTTTCTGTGGTCAATTATTAATGTGGCAAGGTCTGTTAATATGCCAGATATCCTTACATAACGACACATTTCCTTTATAAATCGTTTTTCCACAACCCTGTCCACTTTTAATCACACACATACAGTGGTCAGGGTTACTACATAATGGTAGAGTATGTGTTTGTCAACACCACAACCAAAGTGCTATGCTCCTACCACAAATGACCAGATACACTATATACAGACTATTTTCATTTGTAGGTCCCTGTTGGTGGAACAACCTACCAAGTGCTACCGGAGCTGGGGCGGCCCTATCCATCTTCAAAAAGCTCTGTATGACCCACCTCTTCCGAGAGTACCTCCTTTCCTAACTAAAATCTAACAACCCAACCCTTACAACCCCGACATTTACTGGCTACGCATTTCCTTTCACTATATCCTCCACTATCACGTTGACCATCATTTAAACTAACGCACTCTCATGCTCTAGAATGTTTGGTATATATCGCTACCGAATGTCTCCTTTGCAATGTAGCTTGTGCGTCATTTTTAAGTCACTTTGGATAAAAGTGTCTGCTAAATGAATAAGTGTAAATGTAATTTATGTACATTACGTCATTAGAGACTCCTGCAGCATGGTCCCTCTCTGAATAACGTGCACACACACACACACAGACACACACACACACACACACACACACACAAACAAAGGAGCCCCTGTGTTGCACCAACGCAGTGGGTAGGACAGTAAATGAGAGTGGAGTGGAGGGGGCCGGGGGGAACAGCTCACTCTTGTTGTTGTGCCCATGTGCGACCGAGATGCTATTCAGCTCCTCTAATAACAGCCAATAACTATGGGCTATTAGGCCTTATAGGATACATAAACAACCATCTTGAGCATAGAGTAGCGAGTAGAGAGTAAACCTTGTAGTGTAGATGACACATACTTACGAACACACAGTCCCACAGTCCCCCAAACAGACCAGAGTGGTCATGCCTTCTTATGACAGGCTGGTTGCACTAAATGACAGCTCATTGGCAATGAACAAAAATGACTGGGAAACGATTGAAGACTTCCAAACAAAACATTGAATGAAGTCATTGCTGAAATAATGGCAAAGAAATGTAAAAATGTAAAAACAACAACAAAAAAACACACAACCTCGTCATCTGAAGTGTGTACATGTGCCTTTATGCAGCCGTGTATGTGCCATTATGACTCATGTTTGTATGAAAGTCTGCTTTCTGTAAACAGTTCGCAGCAAAAGCTGATCTCTAGCTAATCATGTGAGGAACTTACATTGAGGATTGAGAGGACAGGAATGCATCACGCCTCCCCAAAGAAATAGGGATGTGGGTGAGGCAGTGAGTTTCAGGCCTTTAGAGCCAAAGGCTAAACTCTCAACAATAGCTTAGCAACAATAGCTACAGAATACCACTGTGCCAAAGAGGAGTAGGAGTAGGAGTCGGTCCTGAATGAAGACGGCCAAAGAGGCTAACCAAAGAGGTTTGCATACATTCCTTCACACAGATAACTCACACACTTGCAACACATACCTACTTATTTTGAATAGTGTGTATTGGTGCACTGATTTGATTTGATGATTCAGCAATGACACAGAAAAAAAAACACTGGCACGTGTGACCAAGGAAGGGTGATCAACATAGCCAGGGGTCATAGGTCAGAGCTGGAGCTTTGATCATGGAAAAACAATGAAGATGTGAAATAAAGGAGACGTGACCAGTGGTGCACTGATTGAATGGAACAAACACACAAAAAAGATGAATTTGAAGACGAAATGAAAAAGGGAATGACAACACACAGCACACCACACAAAGGGAATCTTAAAACGATGGAGGGATGTTTATTGGTGGAGTGGTGGCTAGAGGAGGCAAAATGTAGGATGGGAGCCATGGCAACAGGTGTCACCAAAAAAAGTATCCAAACCTGCCATGAAGGGTAGATGGAGGAACTCGCAAAGCTGAAATGAGAGTGAAGAAAAGAGCCTCTCCAACCACCATCCCATCACAACCCAGAAGCAAAATAATGAGAAGCTATAGGATGTGGATTTCCACCAATCACCATCCTTCACATCACTAAGCCAACCAAAGGATCAACAAAAGGGAACAAACAGAAAGAGCAAAAAATGAATGACAGGAAGCTAAAAGTAAGAGGATCTAGTGACTCTCGACCTTGCCCGGCTCGGAGCAGGGGACTGGAGTAGGGGGAGGAGTCCCTACCCTACCTGGGGAGGAGTCCCCGTCCAGCAGACTGTCGTCCTCGGTGGTGTGGAAGTCCATGATGACACCGGCCCCATCCAGCAGCTCTTCGTCGCTGCTAGCGCTGGTGATGCTGTTGTAGCTGTTCCGGTAGTAGCCTCTGGTGCACAGCTGCGCCGACTCCATCTAGCTACACAGTGCCCTGTGCATATGTACACACACAGACAAGACACACGCGCGTGTGAACAGTGCACCCCAGAAAAGAATCTTTTAGCGAGGGAACCCTGCTGAGAATGATGAAGTTACTGGGTCACCAACACACACACACACACACACACACACATATACATAGAAGACACACATCATAGCAATTAAAGTCTGTGCAGCACCATTCAATGTCTTAAGAGACAGCACAGAAAGCTACACAGAGACACAAAACACATGTCCCTCTTATCTAAAATGCTGAGCACACTCACACACAGTCATGTGGCTACATTGAAGCAGACTCAGTCTGACTAGTCATCACATCTGGTAACAAAGTCTGTTTGTCCACAAGAATCACTGTGATTTAGCTGTAAATCTGCAGAGCTGGTCTGGATTGTATTAGAGCAGCCAAACCTTTCCCTTCCTTTGTGGGCTTGTTTTAACACCTGAGTGTTGTTAGATATCTCTCTGTGGCTGCATTGAAACATACTCAGTCAGAATCATTGAAGTTTAGCTGTAGACCTGTCGAGCTGGTCTGGGCTGTATCAGAGCAGCCAAACCTTTCCATTTCACCTGCTGTTATCTCTCTGCCCCCTAGTGGACATAGTATCAAACCATAGGTATCACTTCTATAGGATAAAGGAGCGGCCAGATGTGAAGGTGCCTTGAACAACGGCCAAGATGTTAAGTTAGTCTCAAAAACACCTTTTGACAAATCATCACAACTTCAAAATCAACAAAGTCAACAAGTCCACAGACCAGAGACAAAGAACCATCAGTTACTTCTGAATCCTACCTTCTTCCCATGCCACACTAACTGATATTGTGGGTGTGGAACATACAGTAGTTAAATAACAGTTAACTAGTAGGTCCGCAATGGACTTCATGATATCAGACACAATCACCCCACCCACCACCCCACCCAGACCAACACCCAGCACCCTGGGCGGGACAAGCAGCACCAGAGAGGCAGACTTAGTGTACTGTAGATACAGCCTGAAGAGCAACAGTTTGAGGGCTTACCTGATAGCGAAACACACAGAGAGAGGGGGGGGGAGGAGGCAAACAAAAAGAGAAAGAGAGAGAAAGGGTGATAGTGAGTGAATGAGAAAGAGAGAGAGTGGAGGGCTGTGACAGGGTGGGACAGACAGAATGACGAGAGTGAGAAAAGAGAGAGCAGGGGCTGATCTCGGCTGGGAAGGCCCGTAATCCCGTTTTTCGTGGTCCTGTTTTAATAGCCTCTGCTCGGGAGTCCTGCAATCACTCACTTCTGGGAGCAATTACAGATTCCCACATGCAGCCACTCTCGGTTTCCCTCCCTCTCACACTTTCTCTCCTTATCTCTTTGTGTCTTTCCTTCCATTCCCTCCCTCTCTCTCCATCATCTCTCCTTTCTCTCTCTCTCTCTCTCTCTACTGAATTCATCATGTGAGATATCGGAATCACATGTCTTATTCATATGTCTTGCCAAAACACAGACAAGAGTGTTATATAAAAAAAAACCTTTAAAAAAGGCACAGTGCTGGAATATCACTTGTTTCTCCTGGGACACTGTGTAGCCTAGAAGGTCACAGCTGCTCTTATCGGAGGCCTTTTCAGAGGGCAAGGGGATATATTTAAATTAGATAAACTTGTGGGATTGTGTGTGTGTGTTTGTGTGTGTGTGTGTGTACATGCTTGTTTATGTACATAAAGGGGGGGGGGGGGGGGGGCAGGGAGAAAGAGATGAGAAAGAGACAGAGAGAGAGAAAGAGAGAGTGAGAGCACAATGCAGCGGCTCCAGTCATGAGGCTGCTCAGCTGACCTCTTGTCTGTTGTCTGACCAAATGTTGTCAATTATTAAAAAGACATTAACCACATTAAATGAGTCAGTGAACAGAAGCAGCAATCTGCATGTTGCAAACTAGTACAACAGACCATCTCCATTTTAGCTCTATTAGAATTATTGTTGTTATTTCTATCTTAGGTTGTTATATTACTGTGTCCAATGTATACTCCACTACTCCACGTATCCTTCATAAGGTCAACTAACAAGGAGTTCAAGAAAAAGGACCAGGGGGATGGAGAGAGAGAGAGAGAGAGAAAGATCAGGGTTTTATTATGGAATATCACTTGTTTTCTATCAGATTAAAGCACAGAAATCAAATTCATTATCCTCGCTTAAAAAGAAAAACACACAGAGACACACAAATAAAGTCTTTTCAGCTGACGCCGAGCAGCTAACTCCTGTTTGCCAACTCTAAGCTCTGACCACATGCCAACAGCAAGCCTGTTGCTGAGTTTGCATGGACCTTTTATATGGTTATCTGGCCGATCAAGAGTCCTGTCTAGACTGAGAGGAACGATACCATAAACGTCTTCTTTTCCGAGCAGTTTTGAAATTGACAGTGAAATTTGATCAGAGCATCGTTTTTTGGAGAGGGACATAAGCTAACAGGCTAATGCCTTAGGGCTCAATGCAAGTTAAACAACATCCCTGCATACTACCAAAAAGTGTGTGTCAAAACAATGGAAGTGGTGAGTGAACCATATTCCAAGCCATACAGGAATAAAAAGAATACCTACATCCTATTATGACCTACAATCCTTTTCAGTATGTTAATGCTTGTTTCTTGCTATGGGGATTATTGACTATTTTCTATACAGGCAGTTCTTCAGCCGCTCCAGGAAATCTAAACACAGAGGGCACATTATTATATGCCATGCTCACCATGGCAACAGAGTGGGGAAAGAAAGGTAGTGAGACAAAGAGAGCAATGAAAGGTATGAAACAGAGAGACACTGATGGTTTACAAATTTAGGATATATTATATAGGATATAATGGGAAAAGAAACAGGGAGAGAGAGAGAGAGAGAGAGAGAGAGAGAGAGAGAGGGGAGCTTCTCTGTCAACCTGGACTCCATTACAAAACACAGGAAAATCAGATTTCACTCCGGACACAGCCACCCCGTCTCCTTACAAGTGGCCAGTATTTAATTACATGCCCTCTGCATTTACTATCTGTTAGAGAAAGGTGGTCAGCATACTTAAGAGAAGAGTTAAGACATATAAGAGAAGAGTTAAGGCATATAAAAGACAGTGGAGCCTGGTGATAATTGGTGAGAGCAAATGCTGTGTTTTTCATACATGCATTGTTTTTTATTGCTGTGACAATGCCTAATAAGGTCAGGGCAGAATGTGTCCCTGCACAAACTTTATTTACTAACCAGACTAAACAAGCAATGCACACCGATACAAAAAAAAATTTGACAACAGCACAAAAGTGTTTTTTTAGCTAGACAAGAATAAGTGCAGTGGACAGAAATGCCAACTCGACAGATGAGACTAGTGTTGCGCTACTTCCAGCGTGGCACCGTGCTTCCTTCCTTTGGTTGTCATGGAAGCATTGTCAAGGAAACTGTTGCTTGGTGATAAATCTGCATTTTTTCATTGTTTCTGAGCTTGCTTGTACTCGTGGCCAAGACCATACAGAAACAAAATAACATATGTGTCAGTGTAACTTCTGTTAATGTCAAATTAGCCTATTAGACACTCTCTGTAGTTAAGACATTAACTAAAACAATATAGCTTGACCTGATTCACAATGAACACAGAGCAGCATTAATCTTACATGTAGGCTACCCCTTGTTCTCACACCCCTGCTTTCCCAACTCAACCAATACACCCAGGACAAGGATGGTTACAAAAAAATGTAATTTGGAAAGGGGACATTTTTTTTCTTCTTTTTTAAGGAGGGCAACACTTAAATTCTTAATATACTTTAATATAGGTCTTAAGTGTGACTGGGACATGTCCTCTGTATATATATATATTTTTTTTTTTTTGGGTGGGGGGGGGGGGGGGGGGGGGTTAGCTGTAGTACTGATAGTAAGGGTTGATTTGATAGTGCCCATTGCACAGAGGCAATGCTATAGAGGCTAAGTGCATTCGATAACTTTGCACATAGCTTACTTTGGTCATTCGTCTCTGGGAGAGTTGTTTCGAGCAGGACAGGGGTGTAGTGTTGCAGAGAGAAAGGATCAGGGATGGGGGACAAAAGAAAAGGGGAGAAAAACGGTACATACAGTTCTCAACAGGTGAGATGACATTTCTCCCCCGCCCCTAATGGGAGCGGGCCCTGATACTGTTTTTGGTTTGGGCCATATGCTGCGGGCCTTCAACAGATAGGCCACTGGTGAAAGAAAGAAAGAAAGAAAGAAAGAAAGAAATGCATACATACATGCATACATACATACATACATACATAAATAAATAAGCAAATAAGCAAGCAAGCAAGCAAATAATAAATAAGTAATCTTTAGGCCTTCATATCATTCTTGCAATGGCAGGGAGATAAAATAGTTAATGTTATCTATACGCAATTAAACCATCCCTATACATTTAATAATTTACTAATTTAACCAGCCACGTCCTGAAAGCGACGTCATGCAGAGTCGCAAGCATGTTTTGCGCGAGACCTAGGGCCACGTCTCCCGTCAGACGAGGCCTATTCTGCTTAGCGGCACCAGTCCAAAATGAGGCCGTACTCTCCTACTACCATGACTTGCATGCAAATACAAGTCCCTCGCAGAGCGCGCAGAATGCTCATTCATCAAGTGTTTTGTACCGAAAAACCGTTAACCCCGACCTGTCACGGCACAAACGATATTACGTAGGCTACACTTTCAGTGCACGTTGCTCGCCCACAAGGGTTATGCTAATAGTTGAGATCAAGATGCACACATAGTTCGCAGCCCCCCGCTGCAGAGCATGTGGTACGGTTAGTAGCCCTATTAGGTAAAGTAAGACTTTCTCAAATAGCTTCTTTAAGGCGAAAAATAGAAAGTTAGGCCTAGGTCTATCAAAAATAAAGAGCCTCATACAAAGCCTCCACCCCCTTTATGGTTACCTGAGATGACATATTTCTGAAAGGCAGACCATTAGAAAAACAATGCAACAGCAAAACAGCTGTCTTTTGGAATTGCTACGCCGACTTGACTTTAATCATTCTTCACATAATACTCTCTCTTTAGCATGAGATGCTGTCTCCCAGTCCCATCTCTGAATAGATGGGCCTATAATAGACTTTCGTGGGGAAATGGAATCGACTGTAAAACGTTTTCCACTTTGGTTTTTCAACTGAATGACACACTATGTAGCATGTTTTGACAAAATTATGTCACGGCTATATACTATCCATTCATGGTGCTAGCCTAGAATAACCAGTTTCAAGCCCAAAATGCTATACTGAATATTAGATGAATGCATGTTCGTAGTGTAAGCTAGCAACAGAACGCAGCTGGCCTTGGTGCTAAAACATCACCTCTGGGAGCACTGAGAGACGCATTTGTTTATCTCTTACCTCTGAAATGCCTCTAGTCCACCCAAAAAGGTATAAATCATCCTTCAGTCGTGAAAGACAAACACATCGCACAAAAAACATCTGACATTCTCCTCCGACTGCTGTATTTTTTTTCTATCGAGTCTTGTGCCAATGACGTTCACTTCCGGTGTCGTGCCCACCCCAAATCCCCCACCAACAAATGGGACAGCCGAGTAGGAAAGAGGTGTTTAAAAAAAGTGTACATAATGTTGTACCGTTTGATCACTATCCAGTAGTAGAGGACAAGGACTGTGATGATCTATTTCCGTCTGGAACATCAGAAGATGGTTTCCTAACCCATGAAAGAATGGTATTATTTATAATGTTTACGGTGGCAAAACTGGGTTGATTTGACAGAATAAAACAGATATTTTCTTATGATATGCTATACGAGCAGACTGTCTGATTTCAAGAAGTCGGCTGCTAAACTAGGAGAAACATTAACCAGTAACCATATTGACTACTTTCACCTGATGATGTAAGATCATGTTAATGAGACACAGGACTGTTTCTGATTGACTAAAATATAAAATGTTGTAAGTGTTTTCAACACTGTAAAACAAACCCATTTTGCTTCAGTATTATAATAATATATATATGGTCATATTCATTATACACATCATTATTATACATATGCTGTATAAGTTCCTGGTCTAATTTAAATCTATAACATATCTTCTCTCTTCCTTTCAATGTTTTTTTTTTTGAGCTTCTTATAAGTCACCGCTACACACACTCACACACTGTAGGAATCAGAAACAGAAGATTGAACCCTGGTGACTATTTTTTACTATTTGAGTACAGGCTGAAAGGCAAGATGGCTACTTTGTTAGCAATAGAAAGTTAGCAGGCATGCATGGATAGCATATTGGTTTATTTACAAGCATTGTATTTTCACAATTTGCTAGGGAGGCAAAATAATTGTGCCTTTTTTTTCTGACATGGATATCGGCAGTTCTACATAAACACAGATTGTGGGTGTTGAGTTATTTGGGAATAATAACATATATTGAAAAATCAATGTCTATGTGGAAAGCTGATGGGCAATTACCCTAGCAGTATGAGAAAAAGTAGAGCACTCTTGGTCCAGCCCAGTGCAGGCAGACACACACACACACACACACACACTTGCGTTGATGAGATACTGTCCAACCAACAAGTGAATTGAATCAGATGTTGAGGCATTGATAGCAGCACTCTCTCAATCAGTGTCCAGGCTTCTGTAGTACTCGGCCTCCCTACGGTGCTGCTGGACCGGCATATCCCTCCGCGTGTCCCTTAGCTTCTGCAAGTCCACCTCCACCAGCGACAGGCCTGAGTCTGCGGGCCCCAGGTCCGACAGCACCGTCCCCCAGGGGTCCACGGCCAGCGCGTGCCCGTAGGAGGAGCGCTTTGGGTGGTGGGGGCCAACCTGTGCCGCGGCCAGCACGTAGCACTGAGTCTCTACTGCTCGCGCACGCAACAGCACCTGGAGGAAGAGACAGCTGGAGCTCCATGCGTGCAATACTAGTTGAAGTTTTAGAATGCTTGCATGATGCACTAGATTATATGCATTTCCATTTCCCTAACATTAACATTTATTAATTTGTGTTTTATCCAATGTGACTCATGATAGGGGGATGAAAGTCTTTCACCAAAAAAAAAGAGTACAACTTTTACTGTAATGTGTGATAATAATAATATAAAAAAGATAAAGTTATTAAATAGAAAAGAAACTATTTGAATCCTAGCAATCCTCTTTGTCTATGTGACCCTGTAATGGAATTGAATGCTGTCTCACCTCCCAGTGGGCGATGCCTGTTGCCACGGTGAAGGCTGAGGGATAGGTCAGAATCTCTGCCCCATGCCTCAGTAGGGCCAATGAATGCTCAGGGAAGCGCAGGTCATAGCAGACAGCGAGTCCCACCTGGAGCCAGAGGCCAAAGAGAAGTGATGGCAGGTAAGTATCGTAATGCTAGATGTGGGTGAAAAGATAGTTGTGGGTGAAAAGGCAGGTGAATAATGGGTTTGAATGCAAGAGAAAGATAGAGAAACTCAACTCAACAGATCAGATGGTAAAAAAGTAGGCTGGCCCCACTTGCCTGTATCTCAGTTAATTTTTTTTCACTGAGATAACAGTCTGACTACTTTTAATGCACTAAGGGCGATCAAACAGGTTGCGGTTTTTGCATTGAGATTTGACTTTTTATGTTGTTTTGTAAGCGTTGTGAGACTGCTGCGCACTTTGTTTTTGCAGAGGTGCCCGCGTGTTTCAAATTGAAAAAAGTTTAATTAAAAGCATTTTTATGAAAACATAGTGCATCTTGTGTTTTACATGCAGCAAAGCGCGTCCTGTCTGATCGCACCCTAATCAGAATCAGAATTATTAGATTGTGCAACAGCAGTGGATGGAGTTGGGGGCGGGTCTACGCAATGACCTTGCCAATAGGAGTCTGCACAGGAGGAACAAGGGTGGTGCCAGGGTTGGTGAAGGAGCTCTCCTTCAAGGACACGCCCTTTTCGGCCAACTCCACATCAAAGAGGTGACCCTTCCTGTACACGCTGACAATGTCACCTGCAAACAGGAGATACACGAACGATTTAGTCAGAGTAATCAAAAAGGACATACACACTAAGATTTAGTCGAAGTAGTCAATTAAATAAAGCACCATTTACATATTCTTCCAGGGAAATTCTCATAATGGGAGTTTGATAAAGTGTGTGTCTGTGTGTGTGTGTGTGTGTGTGTGTGTGTGTAAGGTCTGTAGGCCTTAATTTGTCTGTGTATACCATTTGTAGCCTCAAATGCATTTGGGTGTATGTGCTACTGCATGTGTCACCTCATACAAGCATCCTCTAGGTCAGTGGTTCTTAACTGACTTAACTGGTCTGGCTTTGGGACCCATAATTTCCCATGTTCATAAAGTCACAACCCATATATTATTTTTAGTGTTTAAGCTAACGGATATGGGGAGCTACATGGTAAGACACACCAAGTGCCTGTAGACCTAATTGTTTGGAACATTCGGATGTTTGGCATTACATTTGTGAAGTCTTCAACTCCTGATGTCACCTTTCAAAGTACTCAGCAGGTTTCCATGTGCCATTTTGGTTTTGATAGTTTCATGCTCTCATGTGCCAGAAATTCACTTCACACCACACACTGGGGTTTCTGTTCTATTTTATCCTCAATTTAAGTGAACCCATATCCTAGCCTATTTCAAATATTCAGGGTTGCAGCTTACTTGCGTTTACTGCTAAAATTATGTCTAACATGACCAGTCACATAAACACTGTCTATGTCCATGGCAATGACTGACATTGGCTACGAATACAGTCTGTTAAAATAAAGGTCCAATATTTTTTCTTTTAACCACAAGCTCCGCGACCCACTCAGAACGGTTCTGTGACCCACTTTTGGGTCCTGACCTACCAGTTAAGAAACACTGCTCTAGGTGAACATAAACATAAACACAAATGCTACATGGAGCTAACTCACACCCTACCTTGATCATTGAGGATGATGTGGCTGTTATAGATGCGCTTCTTCGTCTCCCAGTTCTCCCCCCGCTCATGGAAGCCGCCCAGGGAGAGCCAAACCCTCAACTTCCTTTCTCACACATACAAGCCAAGGCACACTAAGCATTAAAACAAAGACACTACAAATCAAGCTGAACCACAATGCAAAAACCACACGACTGTGGATTTGGGATATATGGTCCTTCACATCTGCAAAAACTGGCTGGAGGATGGCCTGTATATCGGCATGAACAGCGGCAAAACCAGCTTTTGAGATTTGTATCGCAGTGTTTCCCATACATTGACTTATTTGTGGCGGCCCACCACAATATCAACATTGACCACCACACAATGATTTTCCAGGTTGTACTTAATTGTGCTTAAATCTGGTAAGCATCATAACCACGCTGCGCTAATTTTTTTAAAAACTGTTGCATTCAAGTTAATTCTGAAAACCTACAGTACCACCACAAATATAATTCAATTCTGTGGGAAACACTGTATCGTATTGCATCCTTTGCACAGCAATAATGTAAAAAAAAATAAAAAATAGGTAAGATTTGTATAAGTTACAAGAAGGCCGATGGGTAGTCCATTTGCTGACTTCATATTTCACATGAATTGCACTAAAACACAAAAAGTCAAATGATCCAAAGGCAGTTTGTGACAAAAGGTGGAGGACATTGCTGCTGAACGATATTGTTTGGGCACCTTAAATATTTATACATGAGAGCAAATACCTGGAGAACTTTAAGCATCAGTGTGAAACTTGTCACGATAACACAAGGAGACCAGTCATGTGCTTGCTTGGCAACACTGTTCAGAAAATTGCCTCATATATCATCAACCATTAAGTAAGCCCCCCACCCCCCAAACCCCCACACCTGGCCAGCTCCGAGTAGCGAGTGATGGTCTCGCCTGAGAGGGTCTCGGACAGCTGCAGGGTCTGCTTGAGGTTGGAACCAATGTAATCGAAACCCTCCGGAAGGAATACCATGCTGGCACCGGCCGCCTGTGCTTCTTCCACCAGACGCGCACCGGTAGCAAAGTTTGCCTCTTTGTCAGGAGTTGCGGTCATCTGGCACAGAGCGGCCACAGGGTGTGATGAGGACATCCTGCACAAAATGCAAAGAGAATTGAAAGCAAACTACAGTAAGTCTACAACATTCTCCTTATATTCATGTTTTCACCATTGCATTTTAGAAATCAAGTGTCCTAAATTCCCCCTCGAGATGAATAAAGCATCTATCTTTCTTGTACCCAGTGTTGGTGTCCAGATTTTTGCTATTTTTCAAATGATAAAGCAGTGTTTGTCTCCCCCTAGTGTTCATGTTATATAAAGTTGTAGCTGAAAGGAAACATTTGCTCAATAATATCTTTCTAGAGAGCCATAGTTTTAGTTTAGCAGATTTGGAACAGCATTTTAAAGCCAAAGGCATTCACCATTATTTTTTATTTCACCAACTGTAATCAACTTTATCCCTTTTAGAGGAGGGTTCCAATTAATTTGTGATACATAACTGAAACAATGCTAGGATCAAACACTTTTTTACTGTTTTCTTCTAAAAACTAAGTCTTGTATGGAGATTGACTAGATGTTTGCCGGGATTATTTTTGAACTGTTGTGCTTTTGCCTATATTTTTGTCCCCAACACATTTCTGCTTTGTTGTACTAGCGACTGGATCCACCAACTCTTCGGACTGTCTCAAACAACTCAGGCTTTCCTTGAAAAAGATACCAATTGGCCACATAAACATGTCCACAAGATCGTCTGGGTTTTGAACAAGGACTATGCCGTTCGTTTTAATCTCATGTTGAATACCTCTGTGTAACTCATCAAAGAAGACTGTAATATAAAACTGTGGGCTCAGATGCAGAACAGCTTTCTTTATTTGAGGAAATTCCATATTTAGGTAGACAGAGAAGGGAGCATAACTGTTTCTGGCAAGGGTTTGCCATGACAAGCGTGAGCGACTGACCTGAGTTGTACACATCTATATGATCTCATGGAAGTCCTCAATGCTATATCCGTGTTTAACTGGCTGTCCTGTGACTGAGACGATTGGCAACAATTTTCACCCCTTAGTTTCTTCTTGACACGGTGATCATGGAAAGTCTTTTGGACAGCAAAGATACCGTTATTCTCATCAATACACTGGTACGTGGCATTTACATCAAAAAGCTCCAGGTTTGCATGTTTACGGATGATGTGCTTTCCAATGTTACGCTTGTTCATGAGAACATTGCACATTGGACACCTTGTCCGGACAACAGGTCTCACGCGCCCTCCTTTTGGCCTGGCAAGAACTCCTGGTTCAGATGACTCTGCACTGAGAGAATGAGGTTCTGATAGGGGTGGACACAGCTCTATGCTTGCTGGACATGGATCTGTGTTTGCTGGACATGGCTCTGCCCTTGTTGGACATGGTTCTGCGCTCGTTGGACATCGTTCGGTGCTTACTGGACACGGTTTTGCAATTGCAGAACCTGGTTCTGTCGGGGGAATACTCGTCTCTGCACTGTCTGGACACGCATCAGACAGTGGTGTTTTGATTGATTGTTTAGCCTTGCACCAAACTAAATGTTTATCAAAGTCTTCTTTGCGCAGCAGCATTGACTGGCAGTATATGCAATGGTAATGAAGTTGTGGCCTGCACCCCAAACCACATCGGTGGATAGTGTATCCTGCAACATATGACAACATATGATAAGGGTGAGGGGCCAACATTGTTCAAAGACTATAACAAATGAGGACGTTTCTCCGTCACTACAGTGCAACCCTTCTTGGTTTTGTGGCAACCACAGCTGAGCACAATTCTCAAACCAAACTAATAACTTCTTATCTTAACAACCGTTAGCAAACCACAATAAAAGGCAAGTAAAGTATGAACCATTACAGAGCTACGCGTAACTGCTGTGGTGGTATCCTTCTCCTGTGCAATGCTATTTGAACTGCGCACAAAATGCCTCAAACTACAAATGTATTTCTTGTCACGGGTGGGGATTATTTTGGGGAAAGATCTGGTATGTTATTTTCACATTCTAGCTGTAGGCTACGATGGCAACTTACCCTCATGTTGAACTGCCCGGTTGAAATGTAATGTGAGGTGACGGTTCACACTACTGGCTCTTGTAGGCTTGAAATATTCTGCCGTACAGAATGGACAATGAAACTGGTCGCAGCATGTACGACACTGATCATATTTTGGCAATGTTTTCCCTTTCTGTATGGTAACATGACTAGCGAGCATGATGACAACATTCAAAGGCACTACCGCGCGAGTTCGCAGGTTCACACAAAATCTTCACAGCGCATGCGTTCAATTAATGTCACTGGTCTCAAAATGCCGTTTCAAAACTGCAGCAGGGGTTTGCAGTCACACTCTTTTCTGCTGACTTGCCAAACTGGATGTGTTTTACAATCAAATTATACTCATCTTACAGTAGTAGGCTATGTACAAGGCTTGGCGTGTCATTCTCAGCCGTCTAACGTGACCATAAACTTGAACTTCATGGACCTGTTTTCCCCCCCAACAAAAACAGCAGTCGTTTCCATTTCTTACCTGTTCTGACCTGTGAAGGATATTCGACTAAAATGGCAAATTGAACACCTATGAAATCGGAAAACACAACTGACAAGCATGAGTTAGCTTGTTAACCAGTAACGTTAAAGCAATGTTCAGTCCTTCGGTAACACAGTTGCACTTTGGACTCAAGTATTTGTTGCTATATTAGATTTTCTGCCATATACAGATTTAACGCGAAGAAAAGTCCCATGAATCAAACATGTTTCTCACATATTTTGGGTGCCTATCTCATTTCAAAAGTCTGACACGCACGCCGAACCTGCACCCACCCCGTCCGTCCGCAAGTAATCAAAGATCGTGGGTGTTGGTGTTTTGAGCAGGCATCTGCGAAGACAGTCAAGGAAATATCCCTAGGTCCTCATCCTTCCTCACATCGACTATTCCAAGATGGCAGCCAACAGCAGCAGTAGCACGGGTAGTAAAAGTGGTGGTGGTGGTAAACAGTCTGGCCCGTCGGCTGAGCAGGTAATAATACTAATATTGTAGATAATAGACCACTGTTTACCAGGTAGTATCAAGCATTAGATTATATTTCCTCTAGATACCAGGCAAGCCTGTGAACTCGTGTCACGCCATGGTCACTGTCGTAAGCTAATGTTAGCTTGCAGGCAACATGGGTATGCTAACGTTAAGTTCAGTCGGCTAGTCATATGTAGCCTAGCACAAAATCCACACGCCGTTTTACTCACAATTTGTAATGTTGAGCTTACTACAGTGACTCTACAGCCCTTGCTGCAATTTATTAATATTCTGTCCTGGGTGACGATATTGAAAATGCATTGATATTACTTAACAGCCTCAGACACACCCAGTGGAAGACGTCTAGCATGCTAACCTGAGACGTCACTCTTCTGAATAAGGAATGGGGTGTTTCGCGGGGTAGGCGAACGGAGTTATTTCTGAAGGCACTATGCAGAGGGGTACTCTTAACCTTAGTCATGGAACTTATCCCCAACTAGTTTTGAACTAGTTCATTTTCGTGATGTATGCTAGCGAAGTTGATGTAAGTAACCGTTGTTGATGATGCTGGCAACCCATCATTAATGCTAGCTTATTACAGAAGTAATGTGGCCTTGACACGATGGAAGCATTTTATTGTGACCCATTATTTTTTGTGCTAGTACTGTAACAAATGTTTAGTGTAAGGTGTTTTATCTGAGACAGTGCTGTGATACTGGTGCTGTCTTTTGACACGTAGGTGGTGGCCACCTTCCAAAGGATGCGCCAGGAGCAGCGTAGCATGGCCTCTAAAGCCGCAGAGTTCGAGATGGAGATCAACGAGCACAGTCTGGTGATCGACACACTGAAGGACGTCGATCCGTCCAGAAAGTGTTTCAGGCTCATGGGTGGTGTTCTTGTGGAGCGCACTGTCAAAGAGGTGCTTCCTGCACTGGAGAACAACAAAGAGCAGGTGCATAACTGATTTTTTTTTTTTTCATAAATATCATAAAACTTCCTTTTGGAAAATGGATAAATCACATGCAAAGTTGACAAGGCCACTGTCTAAACCCACACCACTGTCTACAGCTCACCACACACACACACACAAGCTGACATTCAGGTGTCTGGCCCCTGTCAGTGGCTTTCTAAGTCCATCTGTGAGAACGATCATTCTAATTGGCTCTTCATTGCATGACAGATTGTTATTGTAGAAGTGTACTGGCTCTCAGGATGGCCATTGTAGGTTTAAAGGAATTATCCGGAGTAAAATGCACTTTAGATCAATTTACGGATGATTGGGAGTGCATACGTTGAGTTGACACCCAGTTAACATATTTGAACACAGATGACATCATACTGTAAGCTTATTTTGCTTGCACAATATAATATCAGCCTAAAGGCAATTCTAAAAAGCCTGTCGAGTGTGGAGAGATGCATGGTAAGCTATTAGATTGGTAATACAAATGATTGACAGTACTGAAGTAGATCCTGCACCCTCTGGTGTGCATGTATGTTGCAGACAGTGGACTAGACAAGATGGAAAGCCCACTTCAATGAATAAAATAAATCCTAGCCTTCTACCCACAGTTTAGCACATGGATATTTACAATTTTGAATGCTGCCCAACCCACTCACAATGGGCAATATGATCTGAGCATCTTACCAGCATCCACCCATTTTTTTATTTATATTTTTAAGTACTAGACTTTACAAAGAGGTGAGGGTCACTTTTGGCACACGAAAATAATGTGCTCCCCACACCCCCAATGTTGACTTGAAGTTGGTGCCAGTGATCTCAGGTCTTACTTGTTTATGTAATTTAGCAGACACTTTTGTCCAGAGAGACTTACAAATATAACAACACAATAGTTAAAATTAACAGTAAACAGTTATAGAAAGTTGGAAAGGCTACATTTACTCAACTCAACTCAAGGGCAACTCTTTCCACCAGTGAGGAACCTCTTGTTGCTACTACCATTTGTGCCCACTGGCTACATGTTCTCTGATTTGAGTTTTTGCTGCTGTTACACTGTTCTAACACCTGACGAAGACCAACATTGGTTGAAACTTTGTGTAATAAATCACTTCGGGAGCAGCAGCAACAGTGTGTGGGTACTTTTTCTTTATTACACTGTTCTTTCCTCTCATGGGATGAATAAAGTTTCATCACTAATCATTATTCTGCCATCAATGCCACTAGTACTCAGATGTGTACTTGGTGTGCCCTGGGCTTAAAACGTTGTCGGTTTAGTCTTTCTTTTCCACTACCTCTGACCTGGTTTATACCCTTTCAGATTGGCAAGCTCTTGGAAGTGCTCAACCAGCAGATGCAGACCAAAGGGCGGGAGCTGACGGAATACCGGGAGCGCTACAACATCCGATTGGTGGGTGAAGAGGATAAGGGTAAACCGTCGGCTGGCTCATCCAATAAGGAGGCTGGAGATGGGGGCAGTTCTAAACCCAGCACAGGGGTGCTGGTGTCGTAATGGACTTGGAACACACAAATGTGACCTCCTGGACACATAACAGGAAGTGTAGCCAGATGCTTGCCTGGCAATGGCAAGGCGTGGTCTTGGAAAGCCAGGATGTGCTGTGATATGTTAGTGGTGTTTGGGGTGGTTCATCATTGCAAGCAATTGCTTTGCGTTGTTGCGTTTCCTCTTCTTAAAAAAAAATACAAGTCATACAAAGTAGTAAATATGTTTTGTGTGTTTTTGTCTCACATGGTTATGGAAATATGAGGCGTTATGCCTTTTTTGTTGTGAGCACTAACTTTAACAATGACAGAGGAAATAAGCATTTGCCACACGATTACAAAACATTTCACTGAAAAGCTCTTAACTTTGATAATCTGTCTTAAAATTACACACATTGGGCCATGGGCTTAATTTTTGTGTATAGAAAAAGCCATTGGTTGCACTGACGGAGGAGATACCCAAGAGAAACACAATCACACCTGCTGACCTTTGACTGACGTAAACACAGCCAGTAATTGATATTACTTGCCATGTAATAACTATTTCTGTGGAGAACACCATTTTTTATTTTTGCCTTTTGTTTTGTTTACAAATAAATAAAATAAAAAAATGTTGCAGTCAGTGGCATTGGCACTTGCATGCAAAGTTATCAAAATTGTTTTGTATAATAATTTATTTGTGAGTTTATTGCACTGTGAAAAACTGTCAAACTTCATTTGAAAAATGGTCATACTTCATTTGTACCTCTAAATACTGAAGTGATTTAATTTGACCATGAGGAGTTTACACCTCCTGTGTAGAATGAGATAAGGCACTTAAAAACAGTTCAGATGTGTGTTATTCATGAATTAAAGGTTGCATATAAAATACTTATCTTAAAGGCATTCTAGTGGTACCATTTTCACCACTCCAAAGAATCGCAGCCTGAAAGACATGCTGATAGAAATAAATTTGCTTGGACCCTGGCTGACAGAATCAATTGAGAAGCTTAATCCTATTATTCACATTCACATATATTTTTCACATAGATCTCCCATTTCTTGAGGTCACAAAGCACTGTTGGTACGAAAACAATAGTTTTACCTAGATGGATTTGCTAGGTTGTCAA
Organism: Alosa pseudoharengus; assembly: GCF_046254945.1. Classification (NCBI taxonomy): domain Eukaryota; kingdom Metazoa; phylum Chordata; class Actinopteri; order Clupeiformes; family Clupeidae; genus Alosa; species Alosa pseudoharengus. Next base: position 20,851,653 of record NW_027468640.1, read on the forward strand.
GTTAGTGCTTCCAGGCAGCTATAATGCTACACTCTGGGGGCATGCTGTCTGGATTATTTTCTCACTCAGTGATCACTCTAATCCTGAAAAGATTTGTCGACGAGGATGGGATTCGAACCCACGCGTGCAGAGCACAATGGATTAGCAGTCCATCGCCTTAACCACTCGGCCACCTCGTCTCATGTGCGCCAAAACAGATAACCATAATATTTGTAGAAACGCGACCACAACATTCTGATGGATAAAATGGTTTTCATTTTCCCCGCATGTATACTCATTTTTCCTAATGACTCACTGTCTAATGTGGGACACCTAAGCTCCAGTGGGTGTCTACATTTAACAAAAACTTTTATGTAAGATAACATGAGCGATTGTGGTTATTTTGTTTCCTACACTAAACTAATGACAAAAAATCATACAGAACACCTGCAAACATATTATTATATTATAATCAGTCTATTAAACGATTTTACCTAAATTAATTCAAAATGCAATTTAATGACTGAAATACCGGTATTTATAAAGCTAAAGGAATATCATGTTTTTTCTTGCTCCTCTCTTAGGATAGTTACGGCAGAAGCACGCACCCGCCGCATCATCCGACGTCGCCTCTGAGTTACCTTGGAGCGTTTAGCTGTTTTGAAATGTTCATAATCGGTTTTTACTGAGTATAATTGACATGGTGTCTAAATATGAATATGATGTGGCTAATTACCACCCCGACTCCAGTGGCATGGACATATCAACGAGTGCATGCGAACAGGTAACGTTATAGCCTACATCTGGGGGAGAACCACAATGCAAGCTTCAATGCAACCAGCAGCGAGCTAAGCTAGCTATGCCTTGCTGATGCGCAACACTTAAACGTTACTAATTAGCGAGACAGATGATAACAGCTGTTGTTACAGTCACACACATTAACTTCTATAATGCATTTTTCGAAAAAATGTTCCGTTTTCAAAGTGATTCTGAGTGCCCTGTTCATTGTAGCGTTATTGCAGTTGATCTATCTGTCATTCCTGTCGAGATTCCACGGTAAACAACAGCGCTATAAATACTTCGAGTTGTTTGGTGGTGGGAGCAAGAGAAATGCCCACCAGACTGAGAAAAACTCTAAAAAAGAACACCTCCGGTACTCTCTGTCCACTGGCGGCATTTTCGACGCCAGCGGGCAGTACCGAGTTTATAAAAACTTGGTAAAAAGTGACTTCTCGACCAATCAAAAGCCTGGATCAGGCACAAGTACGAACACACTCGTGCTTGCTACGCACACTACCATTAACAATCTGCACCACCTAGACTCCCTGTTAGAGCGTTGGAAAAATCCCCTCTCTATTGCCATTTTTGCACACGGGCAAGATGTCAAATTTGCCACGGCGCTCGTGTACGCCCTTAGCATCTTTTGCCCTCACATCCAAGCTCTAGTGGACTTTAACCTGGTCTGCCCGTCGGAGGAAACCGCGAGTTTCCCAGAACAGGACCGAGAGCATTTCTCAGGCCTCGAAGACTGTGCTGGGGTATTTGCCAAGCTAGGTTCTCACAGAGACAAGTATAAAAACTATGCCATCGGGAGCAATATCTCCTACCCTAACAACTTACTGCGTAACGTGGCCCGCAGTGGCACAGATGCCGCCTTCATCCTAGTCATCGACATGGACATGGTTCCCAGCGATAACTTGCACCAGCAGTTCCTCGACATGGTGGCGAGGCGGAGGCCAAATACAGAAGAAGTGTTCGTGCTCCCCGCCTTTGAGATCCGCCACACACGAAAGCTTCCCGCCACCAAGCCAGAGCTGGTGCAGCTGTACCAGGTGGGCGAGGTGAGGCCCTTCTACGAGGAGCTGTGCCCGCGGTGCCAGGCGCCCACCAACTACTCACGGTGGGTGAACCAGCACGAGCACGGGCCGGACCAGCTGGACGTGGCCTACACGCTAAACTGGGTCGACCCGTGGGAACCCTTCTACATCAGTGCTCGATCCGTGCCACTGTATGACGAGAACTTCAGGCAGTATGGATTCAACCGCATCAGCCAGGTGGGTTTGGGACACACCCACACATAAATATGAATGTGCACAAGAGCATAAGCATATACACACACACACACGTGAAAAATAGTGTGTGGACACAGACATCTTTTGAGAAACGAGAAAGGCCAAGAGGCGAAACACACACATTGACAATCTTTGATGTTCACACTGAGAGGACAAAAGATTGTAATAACATTTGCATCCTCTTCTCTACCTCTCTTGCTTCCTCTGCTTTCCTCCTTTCCTTTTCTTGGACCATTCCTCTCCTTGTCCTCCTGTTCTCTCCACTCTTTCTCCTTTCTCCCGTGCTGTTTTCTGTCCTCTCTTCCAGGCCTGTGAGCTGCATATAGCTGGCTACCGTTTTTCCGTGCTCAACTCAGCGTTTGTGGTGCACCGTGGCTTCAAGGTGCAGGGCGAGTTCCACAGCCGCAAGGACGAGGAGAACCGACGTAACCGTGTGCTGTTCCGCAGCTTCAAGGAAGGCCTGAAGACCAAGTACCCAACCTCTCCCAGACGTTGCTGACACACACACACACACACACACACACACACACACACACACACAGACACTCTCTACTGTGAAGGCTTCCATTAGATAATAGATAACAAATAAATACAGCATAAAGCATTAATATGAACACAAACCACAAATAAAACAACAAAATGGCCCCCAACGATGTAAAGACAGTTGTAGAGAGGCGCAAAATTCAAAGTGGATTTATTTATTTTTTTGCCTTTTTTATTTTGAGGAGTGAGAACACTAGGAGATTGGTTTGAGTTTCAGGTCATGTTTACATTGATTAACAGTTACTCTGAGTCAAACACTAAATCACAAAAACACAACTTCATTCACTTGTGTCCAGTGTGCTTGTATGCTAATAAGTTTTTTTTTTTTTTTTTTTTCAAAATATATGTTGTATATTTTCATAAATGTCTGAGTGATATCAACACATTTCATGCTTGTTAAAATGATAAAACCATGTAGCACTAATGTAGATGGATCACCTGTTTTCACAATACAAAACAAAACAGAAAGTAGAACTGTACTGGCCAACATGGAAAACACTGTCTTTAGAGGACATACAGAGTGCCAGTTTGGCAGTGTATTTTGCCGACAGTGCTTGCGCACTGTGGCCAGAGTGAAATCGGACGCAAAAAGGGGGCAGAGTCTGGCCGAAGTTAATTAGATAGATAGATAGATAGATAGATAGATAGATAGATAGATAGATAGATAGATAGATAGATCAGATATTAACACTGGTTGCATGTGATTGGTTTATTTAATTTCACTTCACCAGAGAGGTCTCGCCCATTTTAAAGGTCCTGCCTTGACGTAGCTTCCCGCTTACCTATATTGCTGCAGAACTTGGGCCCAAAATGTGGAAACATAACCATGAAAACAGGAACCACAAGGTAGCAGCAGTGGATCACGACAGAGGGTTTGTGGACTCTCAGAGAAACTTCACAATGCTCTGTTCACCATCCATCTTTTAGTTGCAGCATTATTATGATCGATCCTTGGGATAACAGTCTAGTCTATAAACACAAATACTCTCAAAGTGGCACGAAATGAGACCTGCCTGTCGAATTCGCTTGCTGATGTCTTAGAAGATACGGACAGCGGAAGATGGGGAGATCGGTCACAGCTGTGGACATTTTGTTGGACTTGCACACTGGAAGACTGGAAGTGGAAGCTGTTTTTTTCACTCTGTGACAATTTTATTGACATTACAGCCCTCTTGAGGGTTGATGGATCATTGTCAGTTTGCACTGCAAGTCCTTGGTTTGTCCCTTTTAGAAGATATCAGGTGGCACGTTGGCAGTTGGCCCATTTGTTGTGCATTAGGTCTTGGAGGTGACCCCAGTCAGTGTCTGGTTGAAATGCCTTTTTGATTGACTGAGGTTAGATATTTAAGTACACTACAAACTGAGCAAATTGTGGTGATTTTATCTTTTACTTTTTTTGTGTGTTTGCACTGATGGTGGTGATTTGTGGTGGGAATTTCAGATTAGTTGAACCTATGTGTTGCTTTTGTGTGTTTATGTTTGGAATACAAACATGTTTTTTTTAAGAGATTAAAAACACTAAAGAACATATTTTGCCTTCTCCCATACATGGTTTTAAGTGTCTGATTAAACTGTTGCTATGATTAGAATTCATAGTTATTTTGTATTGTGATTTTGCTATTTATTGAGGAAAAGTTCTACATATTTAGTAACAAATCGACATAAAACATAATTTTGAGGTTGCGGTACTTAATCACGTGTTATCATGGCTTTTGAGGCACTGTTGTATTGCACTGAAAGTCTATAACATTTCTGAGGTTTTTACATGCGAGTGCTTCTATTCATTTGTAACCTTTGCAATCCTTTCCTGTAGCTGTCCTGCAGAGTTCACTTTAGTTCAGTGTTGCCCCCAATAACACTACCAGTGCTGAATGGCTCACTTCAGTTCAGCGTTGCTCCCAATAACACTAGTGCTGAATGGCTCACTGCATCAACGAGCACATCAAGCCCACCACAAGTTACTGTTTGCAAAATTATTTTGTGTTGTTTTCTATTTAAAGGTATACAGTTATTTATCTGTTTGTTTGTTGATATTTTGCCTGGGTTTGGTATCTTAATAAAAGCTGTTATTATTGAACCTTGTGTTCTCTCATTTTCATTTGTTTTTTTTATTTGTGTATGAAAGAAGGAAAAGGAAATGTGCATGTGTACAATTGTGAGACTATGAGAAGGTTAATGTCCAGCAGACTTGAGGATGCAGCAGAGCCATATAAAGGTAGAGTACCTTTATATGACTCTGACTCTGCCTGGGAGTGTACATGTCTGCAGTGCACATCAAACCACAAGGTAGCCTATATGGAAGTCAGCCAGCAGGAGGCAGTAGATTTAAACAGCCCTGCTGAGATCAGACCTCAGTTATACTGACTAGTTCAAGCTCCTGCAGTATGTCTGACCTTGTTCATATTGTCAGAATTCAAAAGGCCTTATGTTTACCTTAGATGGTCTAAGCAGTAATGTAAAGGGAGTCTTCAAAAAAGTCCTGCAAACAATGCATATTATTTAGGACAATATTCAATACAGCTGTAAATGAATGCACCTTAATTAGGTTCCCAAGGCCTTTGGGAATAAAAACAGCCCCACAATAGCACAGCCCCTCCACCATAATTCTCATTAGGCATGGGGTTCTTTTCAGTATAGCCATTCTTCTATGTATGCCAAACACACCTAAAGTGTTTCTAGCCAAAGAGTGCAATTTTCATTTCATCTGACAATAGACCACACTTCCAGACAAAGTCACTGTACCATTTAGTAACTCCTGCCGTTTACATTGGTAATTAAATAACTGGACAGGCTTTTCTCCTGGCATGCCCTCTAAATAATCTATTAGCAGTGAGGTCACTTTTAAAAATGTTTGGGGGGTGCCAATAATTGTGAGCAACATGTTTTAGTTAAAAAGTATTTATTTTTTTTATGAGATTTTCCTTTTTCTCAAAATACTTGCTTCCCTTCAAGGTTGGATTTGTTTTATTGTGAGATTACAATAAATCACCAACAGATTATTTTTTACCAGTTTTTAGTCAACTTTAGCAGAGGTGGCAATAATTCTGGAGGGTAGCCTACTGTACATACACTAGACTATCGGGCAAATTGACAATCACACACATGCATGCACAGACATGCATCCACACGCAGACACACACACAAACACGCACACAGATTTATTGAAATCTGTGAAAATGATTTATTTTCACGGAACGGATGTACAGGACTGAGCGGCAGTCATATTTTGTACCGCTATGCGGTTGGAGAACAAGCGTTATGTAAATGTCAGCTATTCATCAGGTTTATGCTCCTATGATTAGTGGTTTTGGCGCTTTGAATTGGACTTTGCACTTCATTAAAAAACGATGTCATGTTTGCAAGGTTTTAGAACACTTTTACTTCACAGCGTTTGTGACAGTCACTCAGTCAATTTTAGCAGAGGCGTTAAGTCTGAGTGAAACACCTTCTATTACTCATCAATCATTCTAGCCTCTTTGTCATCACGGAATGTCATTAAAAAAACAAGTACATATTGATATCCCACAATCTTAAAGGTGCTCTAAGCGATGCCACACGTTTTTTAGGCTAAAACATTTTATGTCACTTACTGCAAACATCACCTAACCAACCGCTAGCTGTCTGTGTCCTGAATACATGGCAAAACCCCCGATCTCTGGACAGCCCAGGCTCCAAAAACGGCAACAAAAACAACCTGGGCAAACCTAGCCGATAAAAGCATAACAAACTGTTCCAGCAAATCACAGACGAGATGCGCGTTTAGGAGAGTTTCAATTGCATGGGAGGGAGTGGGAGGAAGTAGTGAGCTAGCTCTCTGTTTTGTTTGAAAGTCAACAGAAGTGACGTTGCATTGCTTAGAGCACCTTTAACAGAAAAAGAAAGTATAATAAAAGTATACTCATCAACCTTCTGGTTTCAGTGTAAGCACTTCATTATCATGCACCACAGTAACTGAAAGTAAAAGGACAGTTCATGAAAGATACTAATCAGTTTCTCATTTGCTATGGAACATTGCCTGGCATGTTGGTCTTCCAGCAAAACATCTCCATGTCAAACTAAACAAAATAACCCTCACTGATCACTGAAAAAGATTAAATGTCAATCTAATAATTCAAAAGAAAAAACACATATGCATATACATAGTTGTGTCCAGTCGGATTAAGATTAATGTATGAAAGACAATAAATAACCTATGATGTGTGTAGTTATCTGTAAAAATCAACATCACACCACCACATCTTTGCTAGTTTGTAGCCAACGCAGTTATATACCAGATGAGCACACTGTTTAAATAGCAAATGAACTTGCACACCCATGGGCATGCTGGTGAAAAATGAGGTGTGGTTCAGTGCATCGATCACACATCACATTTTTTATGCCACTGAAAATGATAACAACACTGACCAAGAAGAAAATAAAGCGGTTGTCTAAGTCTAGAGGTAACATGAAGTCAGTGGATGCAAAACAGCTAACATTAGCAGTCGTTGACAAACACTGGAAATTTGCTCTTTCTATACCCGTTTTTCAGAATTTATGTGACTGTTTATTCCCTCCACTGTACCCATACGTGTTGACTATGTGTTCAGTGTGAAAGTCTGAAGAAGAGCACAGCTTTACGTACATTAAATGTTAAACAGGAGCTGTTTTGGTGTGTGATGCACTGTTATATGCCACATTCTATCTCTGACCAGTTGGCATCATCATGTACGCTCTCTCTCTCTCTCTGTTTGGGAAGAATGACTAATCTTTTGTAGTAGTAGCCGTGTGTTGCAGACAGACCCGCTTTCACCAAGAATGTTTGTTTCGTCTTCATGCAATTACGGACACATGTAGTAAAGTATTATTTGTCTCTACAATTACAGCTCCAGAGGAAAATACTATATACTATATAAATACTAAATGCCCCAAACATGCATGAGCTAAAGGACTACTGCAAAGGATGAGAGATAAATGCATAAATAGAAAGAATTCAACTTACATCTCTGAAATCACGTGATCGATCTGTACGTAGGTGGGGTTTACCAAAACAAGATTATCAAGAATATTCCTAACACACTCACCTGAGCTCACCTTCAGAACACATGTAAGCAATTTCACACCATTCTTGCTATTTTTGTAAACAGTTTCTTATGTATTTTTATGTGATTTGTTTTTAAAACTGAAGCTGTTAGAGTTTATGAAGTAATTCATTATGCCAAAAATAAGAATAATTGTTTTACTCTTAAATAACAAAGTAAAACATCTGTAAAACAACAGTTTAACAATGAACTATTAACTTATAGAGTGCTGCTCACTGGGCGTTTGACTAGGGTCATTATCATTGAGTTACACATTTTTGAATCTGGGAAAGTCTTTCTGCTAAAATTTTACTAGTTTCTGACCCATGGGTTATGTGTGTCACGTCATCATGGATGTGATTTTGTACTGCTTTGTGATTGCCTTAAACAGACAATCTTTGTAACTTGTCTGAGTGCGGTTTGTGGTAAGATCCTCATTACTCAGTTCACAGAGCACTCTTTGGGGTTAGTACTATTGTTTCCAAGTACGTCTTAGTTGGGCAAAAGGGGGATTCTGTGAAATAGTTGCCCTGTCATTCAACAGAATAGACAGATAGTTCATAGCCAGAGTGTAACGGCTCGTTCTTTACGGCTGAAGAGTTACAGCTCTACAGTTCTCTGGAACTCTGAGTGTTAACTATTTGGGTGTTAATACTCCACGAGGGCCCTATCGAGCCCTGTGGTCGGGCATTTTGGCCCTAAAATGAAATATATGTGTGCGCGCACAGTTTGGGATTACTTCAAGAATCTCTATAGAGTGTTGTTCACAGGGTGCTTGACTAGTATCACTATCACTGAGTAATCATTCGGTGTTGTCTTTTATGTCTTTTAATTATTACATTTTAAGAAAGAAAAATACTGTTTCTTTATAGGTTTTCTTAAAAACCGGGATAAACGCTTATCCAGTGTTTTGAAAATTTGGATACAATGTTTACATGTGCAGATACAAAACTAAGATACTTTAAAATCCCAACTACTGAAGTGCATGTAAATGTGGTGATTGAAAAAGGGTTTCAATAGAATGGTTTATTGGTCCACAAGATTTCAAGAACAGCATGGACATATTTTGTGGACCTCAGTGAAGTTTAGAAAATCTTGCATTTGTGTTGATATGGATAATGATGTTTTTAAGCTTAGTTTAGTAAAATGTGCGCATGTGTGGTAGGAGATGTGAGCACACACACAATCAGTTCTCAGTTACACTCATTCATCTGGCATCAGTGTAAAATGTATCTGAATTGATTGTTTGTAACTTAGCTTATCTAATAATAGAAGATTAACTAAGGTTATCTAAGTAACTCAACAGTGTGGTATTTTATTCCTTTAGCTTTCTGCCACACCCTTTTTGGGCATTTTCTTTTTCATGTAAATCTTACAGGCTCTAATGTGTCAATTTACATCTGAACAAACAGGGCCCAAATGTGCTACAAGGCATTAGGTGCACTTAAATGAGGCCCAACATACTAACATTTCTGTTTGGAGTGGCCATCTGGTGGTATCTCTATGCACTAGCCTTGAATGTCAACATGCTCCATGGATTCAAGTAGGGAAATGTCAAGTGAGTTGATGAAAGAAAAACTGAGATTCTGAATTGATTGAAGAAATATGAATGCAGAATCTCCTGAGTATCTAGTTTGTATAAATCACTATAGAATTCCATAGAAAAGAGGGATATATTTTCTGCATCTGAAGTTTTCTCACTCTTGACATCCAATTGTGTTACAAAAGACAGTCTAGAATGTCTTCTTTTTTAATCTACACTACACCGAGTTCTCCCTCCTCCTTCAGCTTTTCTACGATATATATAATTTAGTACTATATATAAAATTATATATAATTTTGTAATTTCATGTATTCTTTTTTATCCTCATCAGAGAAGAGCTGGTGGCCAGAGGTGGGTCAGTCTGGAGATTACAGCACGCATTACAGGAGATTACCAGTGGTGACTGGTTGCCGACACGTCAATCTTGCTACAACGCCTACATCCCCAAATATCAGGAAAAAATCCCTGCAAGCCTTAATGCACGGATGCCTAGAAAGCACCATCAGATGCCAATGCCCCATGTAAGTGTACTCATTTGGGGTGTACCGAGATTGACAGCTCAACCACCAATCAAGTAAGTACCAAATACAAATATCTGTTTTAACTTTAACTTTATCTGTTTACAGTGCACTATATGTCAAGTTATCACAAATCCAGAGTATGATTTTTTGGTGAAATTATAATTCCACGTAATTTTATTTTGTTTTGAAGTTCAGACCCTTAAAGCAGTTCAGATCAAAGGTTATATTTGAGGTAAAAGACATGAGGTTTACAAAGTGTTGCAGGAATAGGGCAAGGAGAGGCCTTAGGAGGCGTGATTTGCTGTTTACAAGCAGTTGCAAGAAGAGGGGATGGAGGACTTGAGAGGCATTTTTTAGTTTTGCAAAGCAGGTGGCAACACCATGCACTGTTATATCATGTAGGCCTACCGCAATTCGGTAGGTCTACATATAGTTTTATAGCCTGACGTAGCCATTCTCAATTCTAGTCAGAATATGACTCTGATACTGCTCCATTGGGACGTAATTATGGGGCGTGTTGCAACCGATACAGGGGGGGAATGCCTCTGCACTCAATTGAATAGACCTAACCAATCAGAGCAACGAAATAACTTACCGTGAGATGTGGGAAGAACACACAAACCATCCTTCTTCTCCACAAATGCCTTAACATTGTTTTCTGGTCTTTTGTAAAAGTTATTGTCCCGTCAATATCTCCAACAACACTCATTAGCGAAATCTAAGAGATACGTAGTAGGGTAGGCTATTAGGACAAAAATGATAGCCTATATCCCCTCTGTTTTTAAAAATAATTCTGTTGAACGCTGATATGCTACAAACATGTTATAAACAGCTGGGAAAGGCTGTCGCAAATCCCTCGAACAGTTGGTCAATCAGAGATTTCAAACGAACGAGGGAACAACATGTCACAATGCAACACGCTGTTTTCCCTTGATGAAAGTGAAACCATGAGTTTTCCCACATCTCAACTTTGGCCAAAGTTTTCAGAAATAATCATTTTCAGTGATGACCTCATTGAAATAATATGCATGTTGGGGTCTTAGAAGCCATCTGTCTCCTAGCCACAGAGTTTTTGTTGCAAACATAATCAACCTAAGCATGCTCAGATGACGTGATAGACGAGGCGCTGTTGCTCACCTGTCCATCTTCGTAAAGCCCAATTTGATTGGTCCGCCGGATCTAGGGCGAGCATAGTTGGTCCTCAATTGAGCAATGCCAGACCGAACTTCCCAACCTCAAATGTTGTGGGAGGGCGGGACTAAGTTCGGATTGGCACCCAGGCTATGGTTTTACAAATGTATACAAATGTAGGTTACACTATTTGCGTGTTAAAATCAACATTTTCTATAAACAGAACTCCGCATTAATCATATCCACTGTGTGTTGTCTTTTAGGAAGGAATACCCATGGCATACCGGTGAGTAACAAACATTCTGTTTATAGATTATTTTATAGATATGTTGGCTAATGTACATATCACTTACGATTACACCAATTTTTTTAGCAACTTCATAAAAGGCCCAATAGAAGCCCTTAATCTGACAAAAAGAGGAAGTCATACCTGCTACAGACTTGAGACAAAAAGAGAATATCTTCATGATAAGCAGTGGAAACGTCATGATGAAAGTTCAGCATCACGTAATGCAAAAATCAGACGATGGAGATATGGAGAGGAGAACAGAAACAAACTCAACAAAACTATTTTGCTGGTAGGAGAAACAGGATCAGGGAAGACCACTCTCATCAATGCCTTAGTCAATTACATGATAGGAGTGAAATTTGAAGAAAAAGTGTGGTTCGAGATCACAGAGGAGGATAGTGAAAAACAGTCTGCATCCCAAACATCAGCTGTCACAGTGTACGAGGTCCATGATGTGAAGCAGTTGATTTCTTTGACCATAATTGACACCCCAGGATATGGAGACACACAAGGTGTGGAGCATGACAAGACCATCGCTGACAGTTTACGTGAACTGTTTGAGTCATATAGAGGAATTGATCGAATTGACGCCGTTGGTCTTGTGGTCAAAGCATCACAGAATCGAGTGACGGACGTCCAGCGTTACATCTTTGAATCAGTTCTGTCGTTATTTGGCAAAGATATAGAAGATAACATAGTGATCATCATTACACACTCGGATGGACTGCCCCCTACAGGTGCTCTTGATGCCATCAAAAATGCAGATACAAGATGTGCCAAGGATAAGCATGGGGAACCAATTCACTTCCTATTCAACAACCGACAGAATCAGCCGCACAAGGAACATCAAGCTAAACTTTACAAAAGAATTTGGAACTCAGGAGAAGAGAGCGCCGAGGATCTTTTAAAGTTTTTACAACGAGTCAAAGGACAAAGCCTGAGGATGACGGGAGATGTTCTAAAGCAGAGAATGCAACTTGAGGCAATCCTATGTGACTTGTTTACAACCATTAACTTGGTGGATGAGGACGAGAAAGAAGAGGAGCGCATCAATGGCATTGTGAGAGAAAACAAGGCAAAACTAGACAACAATGAGAGCTTTACATATATTGCCAAGGAGACAAAGATGAAGAAGGTTCCAATAAAGGATCACTTTAAATTCTGCTATGAAAAGGCAATGTGCTGTGATGTGTGCAAAAAGAACTGCCATTTCCCTGGCTGTACATGGGTAGTAAGGCTAAATTGGTGTTCTGTGATGTCAGGTAATATGTGCACAGTTTGTGGATGCTCCTATAAAGCTCACACAAAAGAAGACAAACTCTACATGCCAGTCACCGAAGAAGTCGAGAAAACAAATGAAGATTTAAAGAGAGAGATTGAAGATGTTTATGGGAAACATGTGGACATACAAGAGAACATTGAGAAGAGGGTAACTGAAAATAGACAGCGAATGTCCCAACTGTTGGAAGAAGCATACAGAGGCATCATTGATCTGGATGAAATAGCCCTGCATCAGGAATCTCTGAACTTCCATGTTGATTTTGATATGCTGATTACAAAGCTGAGTGAAACCGGTCAAACTGAAAAGGTTCTGAAACTGAAAGAAATAAATGATAGGGCTCCGACTGACAAGTATTCAAGTGGATTTCGGGGGAAATTTCAGAAAACAGATTAGTATTTCTGAAACTTTACATTGATCATAAAGCTTCTCATACCACTGCTATGCAGACGACACACAGCTCTATCGGTCCTTTCCACCGGATGATTCCTTGGTCTCTGCACGGATCTCTGATTGCCTCTCAGACAAATCTACATGGATGAAGGCACGCCACCTCCAGCTAAACATCTCAAAAACCAAACTGCTGGTCTTCCCAGCTAAACCTACTATACATCATCACATCAAAATCAAAATTGACCCCGTCTGTTGCACCTACCAGGGCTGCAAGAAATGCTCGATAACCAACTAACCTTCTCCGATCATGTTACCTCGGTTGCCAGGTCGTGTCGTTTCACACTCTACAACTAACGGAAAATCAGGACTTGCCTGACTCAATACCCAACTCATTGTACAGGCCATAGTCATCTCATGACTTTACTACTGTAATGCTCTCCTGACAAGTCTCCCAGCCTGCACGGTGAAACCCCTTCAGATGATCCAGAACACGGTGGCACACTTGGTCTTCAACCAACTCAAAAGGGCACGTTACCCTGCTGCTCACTCAGCTACACTGGCTACCTTTGGCCGCGCGCATTAAATTTAACACTTGCCTATAAAGTACTCTCTAGTTCTACTCCCACTTACTTGAATGCCCTCATACAGGCATATGTTACCTACTGACCGTTGCGCTCTGCCATTCGTACGCTTGGGGCAATCCAAACTTTTGTCATCTGTTGTTCCCTGTTGGTGGAATGCGCTACCAGTTCCAACCAGAGCAGGAGCGTCCTTCTCTACTTTTAATAAACTCCTAAAGACCCAGCTCTTCAGAGAGTATCTCCTCTCGTAGCACCAGTGGTGGAGGAAGTACTGAAACTCAGTACTTAAGTAAAAGTACAAATACACAGAGAAATATTTACTTTAGTAAAAGTAAAAGTACCACAATGACAACCCTACTTAAGTAAAAGTAAAAAGTACCTGCTTTTAAATGTACTTTAAGTATTAAAAGTAAAAGTATTTGCATAATGATTTATTCTCTTAATATCTATATTCTAAAAGGAAAAATCAGTATGGGCTGTGGTATTTTAATTAAGCTAGTTTTAGGTTATACTCGACTAAATAGTTTTAAGCTAATGCAATTGTGCTTGCCATCTGTGGCACAGTTTACATTCTGACCTACAAGACTGTAATTCTGGTTACTATAGGGTGATCTGCTTAGTAATATCATTCAGCAAAACACGAGAGCCTGAAGCAGAGAGGGTTAAAGCGGAGCTAGTAATCAAGGATCTTTGCCTGAAGTTTAACGGGGTAGACAAGGGAAACGTCGGGTGGATCGTAATAATTATGCTGATTGAACAGAAAAGTTGCTGAGAAAGGTGTCTTTATGATTAGGTTCAGTTTCACTTGCGCAGACGCATAGACATTGAATGAGCGCTCACATTACTACCCCCAATTGTAGGCTATGCATCTTTATTTGATCACACACAATTAAGGAATATTTCCTAATCTGGAAAATGTTACGTTTTTTCCGGCCACCGGTTCATTAATAGTCTAGGCTACCATTCATTTGTGCCGCAAATGATCAGACGTGTGACAGAAGCATGGGCATAGCCTGTAACTTCGCTGATCCGCGGATAATCTCATCGGAGAGGAGGCCCTAACGCTGCAGATAACAGACAGAGAAAGGCACAGAACACAGTTGCATGTACAGTGTAGCCATGGGTCTGGTGAATAGCCTACCGAATGCAGATGGCTACAAGCTCACGCTCTGCCTGGTCTAGACTAAAAGCTTATGTTTCTAAGAATGCACGTAGCGCTCCAGAATCTTTGGTAGCAACCCCGCCCCCTGGTAAAACAAACGTGTTTGTCAGAGAGAAAAAAAAACTGATAAAATGTATCGTAAAAAGGAACGATGGTGTTGTAGAAATGTAGCGGAGTAAAAGTACAGATAATTGCTGTAAAATGTAACGAAGTAAAAGTCAAAAGTATGCACTATACATTTTACTTAAGTAAAGTACAAATACGTGGAAAATCTACTTAAGTACAGTAACGAAGTATTTGTACTTCGTTACATTCCACCACTGCGTAGCACTACCTACCTACTTGCTAATTCTAGCACTTACCACCTGACTAGAACTGACACTTGACTGTATGGAAGTAGCACTGACTGGTGCACTAACTTGTCCTTATTGTACTCTACCTTGATTGTTTCCCTTGTTGGGAGTCGCTTTGGTTAAAGAGCGTCAGCCAAATGAAATGTAATGTAATGTAATGTAATGTAATGCAATGTAATAATCAGGGCATCAGATAATAATTAAAGGCATCATTTGTAATATTGTAATTTATTTTGTTGTGTGAGTAGACCTTGCCTGTCTATGAACATATCTCTTTTGTATCTTTTTGTAGATGGCAAACAATCAGCATATTTCTATAAAGACTTTTCTTTTTCAGTATTCAAAAGACAAGCTCTTGCCATTGATGTATGTTTTATGCTGTAATCAAGGATGTATGTCTGATTTTGAGATCAATAGGAAGAAATGAATGAAATATCCCAATAAAACGTCAAGTATTTTTGCGTTTTATCTCACATTGTGATTCCATATGACAATGGGGGTGGGGCCCCACAAGGATAACATGGAACCATTGTTTTTCATTTTGATCTGTAGCCCCCGCTGGACTGGACCCCCCGAAAGGAGGGTAGGGCAGACACAGTTTTCTGTGAATACTGTGAAAAATTAGGTATTGTAATCACTATATCTCAGGCTAACATGGTCAGAACTGCACGAAATTGAAAGTGTACGATCATTATGACACCTTCTGAATGCATGCCAAGTTTTGTGGACTTTCATTCATGGGGGGCCATACAATAAATTAATTTATGTGTACATTTAGTGACTGTACACCAACAGAGTTTTCTGTAAATATCTTGAGAACCGTAGGGCCTAGGATGACCAATCTTTTGCGTATGTTTGCCTCCTGGGGTCATGTTAACCCATTCCATATGCACACATGTGCATAAACAGATACACACACATACATTCACAGTAATCATACGTATGACACATACGCACACAGTAGACATATGTACGCATGCATGCACATGCACACACACAGGCACAAACACAAGCACATGCACGCACACACACACACACACACATATACATAAACACGTACACGCACACATGCACACAATTCAAAAATTTCTCAGAATTATGAACAGGCAAGATGGGGGTGGGGTTGTATAAGATGTATTTTACATGTGAAATCTATGAACTAATCATGTTTTGGTACTTGTCTATCAGATACCAGTGAGAATTGAGTGTGCATAATGCAATTCAGTGAGACAGTTAGAATCATATATGCCTTTCACCTTTTGTTTTTAGCCAGCAGCCAGACCAGCAGATACCCTGACTTTGCTGAATCACTGAAGCTAAGCAGGCTTAGTTAGTACTTGGATAAGAAACCTCCTTGGAAGAGTAGGTTCCTGCTGGAAGTGGTGTTGGTGGCTGGCCAGTAGGTGGCACTCATCCCTGTGGCCAAAAGCCGCCAAACAAATATCAATCCCAATAGACCTCTGAAGTTCGCCTACAAAAAAGCAGCCATCTTTGACATCCGGTATCTGGCGATTTTTCCTATGGGAAAATAACATGGGGATTTTGAATTATCGCACCTGTTAAACTCTAGCGGGGAAGAAAAAGTCTGAAATGCAGACGTTTTCCTGAACACACTTTTGTCCTCTGCCTTCGAGTGGATACTGTGATCTCGGGTACATCAAGGCGGGACACTTAGATTTTTGCTACCCCAGAGCTAACCTGCAATGCAACTTGCCATAGGTAGTTAGCTTCAATTAACAATCGGATCTCCTTATATGGGCAAAGATGGCCGTTTTGGTTCTTTTTTGTAGGCGAACTTCAGAGGTCTATGCCCTATTGCAGTGACAGGGACACTGTACTGCAGGAGATGTTTTCCTTTGCATGAATGTTAAATTGAGATCCTGACTCACCATGGTTGTTAAAGATCCCATGGCACTTATCGCAAACAGTAGGTGGTTCCCTGATTTGCTGGCTAAATTCCCAACCTGGTTCATTCAATTTGGCCTTGTAATCATCCTCCCAGTGTGTAATTGGTTTGTTCACTCCTTCACTCTTCACCTGAAACTAGTGTGTGGTGAACATTCTGGCACATAATGGCTGTTGTTTATCACTCAGATGGGTGCTACACATTGGTGGTGCTTAGTGAGATTCCACCTCTCCTCTGAGGAACTTTGAGTGTCAAGAAAAGTGCTATAACTGTAATATGTTGTTGTTACATTAACCCTTCTCACTCCACCCTACATATATATATATATACTTTACATTTGATGTTTGTTAACATTGTTAAATTATGGTGATTCACTAGTCCCCTACAGTATTTTGAAGGATTGAACCAGTTCTGCATGCATTATTGTAACAGATGGGCTAGGTTATTGGTAAAGTGGTTGAATAGCACACTACACATGCACACACACATACATGCACCCGCACAAACACGCACATAAACACACATACACACACACACACACACCCTCACACACATGCACCCACACACACAAACACACCTACATACACAAACACACACACACACACACACAAAAACACACACACACAAAAGCTAACTGACCTTTTTTTTTAATTTTTATTTATTTTTCCTTTATTTAACCAGGGGGGTCATATTGAGACTATAGTCTCTTTTTCAAATGGTCCCTGGCCAAGAAAGGCAACACTGCAAGTAAAAATAGAGAAGCCTCATCTACAAAAGACAAACAGTGAACCAACCATGCACACATTAACAACAGCAAACACTAGTACAGACAAGGACCACAAAAAGCAACAAACAGAGCACACCACAATTACATAACATTATGACACCACAACACAAATCACACCACATTATACAGCAACATAACAAAACACAAACACAACACCTAACAAGGAAAAGAATTGAACACAGTGACAAAAAATGTAACACAACAATGTAACATATAACAAGACATCACAACAAGCAAAAGCCACAAACAGTAAAAACAATAGATAGGAATAGTAGCCTACATGCAATTACACTTATAGCTGAAGGTCTCTGAGACATACAATTTAAACTAATTTAGTGAGATAAAAGTGCTTAGCTTTAACTGTTTCTGCAAAGCATTCCAGGTTGAAGGGGCATTATAGCGAAAGGCAACTTTACCAAATTCAGACCTTACGGCAGGTGTAATAAAAAGAATGCTATTATTAGACCTAAGATTGTACCTATTGTTTTCTACTGAAGATAAAACTGATAAATAAGAGGGCAACAATCCTATAACTGCCTTATAAATAAAGACAAGCCAGTGATGCTGTCTACGAACTGAGAGAGGAGACCAACCTGATAAACTGTATAAGCTGCAGTGATGTGTGGAGTACTCAGCCTTAGTGACAAAGCGCAAGGCAGTATGATAGACAGAGTCCAGTGAACGTAATACGGACTTTGCTGCATGCATATATAAAATGTCTCCATAGTCCACAACAGGCAAAAAGGTAGCAGCTACAAGTTCCTTCCTTACTTTTAGATTAAAACAAGTCTTATTCCTGTAGTAAAAACTTAACTTTACTCTCAGCTTCTACATGGGGTTTAAATGAGAGCTTTTCATCTAATAAAAAACCCAGATATTTATAACATGCCACTTTTTCAATTTCTTGGCCATGTAGAGTGACAATTTGAGGCAGATCCTGTACATTACTAGAGTGCGTAAACAACATATATTTGGACTTTTTAGAATTTAGCACCAGTTTTAATTTTAATAGATTCTTTTGTAATATTATGAAAGCATCCTGCATTTTCTTTAATGCCTCATATGGAGATCTGGCAGTGCTGTATATGATGGTATCATCTGCGTAGAGGTGTACAGCTGCATCTACATTTGTACAAATTTCATTTATGTAAATTGTAAACAACAGAGGCCCTAGTATGGAGCCTTGCATTTGCATTTGAATGTAAATAGTCAGATGTTGCAACTGACCCCGGGCCCGGGGACAGTTGCAACATTGTTTGGGGATGGTTGCAACATGTTAAAAATACAATATATTACAATAAATGTCAGTGCAGCAAAATTATTATTTTTGTATGTAAATACAAGTTATGTAAGTTATAATAATATTACGGTGTTATTTATTCACCAGCTTTGATTAGCTGACAATTATAGATTTGTCTAGCTCAGTAGGCCTTATGTGCAGATGTCAAATATTGAAATTGATATAAAATACAGTAGGACTTTAGTGACATAGGAAGAATGGAACCATTTTGGAGGCAATTAACTTTTATTTAGACTATTGTCATGTAAAACATGTTTTTAAAAATATATATTTTATATTATCATATTTATGCATTGTTGTTGCAACTGTCCCCTTTCCTGTCAGCCATGATAAAACCTTATGTGATAGCTAAACAAGGGGACCTTGACACATGCTAACCATACTAGCTTAAAGTTAACATATCACTCATTTAAATAATATAAGTTTGAGCTGAATCACAAAAACAGTGACAGCAGTTTAACAGAAACAAAGCTCAAGAAAATAAATACTTTCATACCTAAAAAACAGTTTTTTTACAATAAATCCTGGAGCAGTTCAGGAATGTCCTTGCTTTTTCTCTGCTAGGGGGGGCATCCAACTGAGCATATGCAGTGTGAATGTCATCACTCTACGTTGTTTCTGATTGGAGAAAATGGACATGTTGCAACCATCCCCTGTTGCAACTGTCCCCGGTCTCCCCTATCTGATCATCCCGCCATCCACGTGGTGTAAAAGAAAAACATGATTTGTCAGGCCAGGCCACCTTCTTACATTGCTCTGTGGTCCTGATGCTCATGTGCAATTTCGGTAGTGGACAGGGGTCAGCATGGACACTTTGACTGGTCTGTGGATACGCAGCCCCATACACAACAAACTGTGATGCATTGTGTGTTGTGACACCTTTCTATCAGAACCAGAATGACCTTTTTTCAACAACTTGAACTACAGTCTGTTGGATCGGATGACACAGGCCAGCCTTCACTCCCCACACGCATCAGTGAGCCTTGGGGGACCATGACCCTGTCACCTGTTCACCACTTTTCCTTCCTTGGATCACTTTTGATAGGTACTGACCACTGCAGACCAGGAACACCCCAGCTACAGTTTTGGAGATGCTCTGACCCACTCTCTAGCCATCACATTATGGTCCATGTCAAAGTCGTTTTTCCTGCTTCTAACACATCAACTTTGATGACAAAATGTTCACTTGCTGCCTAATATATCCCACCCACTGACAGGTGCCATGCTATTGAGATTAATAGAAAACAGCCACATTCTTACCTTTCATTTGAGACCAGGATTATGCTTCTACACAAAGGGGTTCATGTGCAGTAAGCATTTGATTGTTAGTATGCATTTTGGATAACCAAAAGTCCTATGGGGAGTTTCCATAGGCATTTTACAAAACACATGAGCATACCTTGTCAAATAATGGTCTAAAGCACTCATATTTTCATTCTATATTGATCTACTTTTGCACACACCTTCACAGGACCTGGTGCTAGGGCTCAGTTGTGTTTCTAAGTGATATCAAGTGACCTAGAGGGCTGAAATGTGGTCAGTTTATAGATGCTTGTAATCCGGCAGAAAGAAAAAAACTATATTCTAGCCTCTGTAACTCTTTGTCAGTACATCACACAGTTATTTTGACTGTTTCCTACGAAACCTTTTCCTGTAGCTGTACTGCAGAGTTCACTTCAGTCTAGTGTTGCCTCCAATAACACTACCAGTGCTTACAGTTTTTTACAATTGTTTACACACGTTTTCAAAACTCTGTGTCTATTTTTCAAAACTCCACACATACCCACAACTGCTCACACAAAATGCAAAATGCCTCAAATCTCCAGCAAAATGACACACAACATTCAAAATGTCAAAAACACATGTTTAAATCAAACATTCGCCTCACATTACAAACACTTTTGTCCTAATATGACATTTTGGATACATCATGTACACACTGTTGCTCAAAACCTAAAGCTCTTCTGTCTTAGGCTTTCTATATGTATTTCCATACAAGAGTGAAAGTTACGGTATCAACAAAGAGAAGTTGAAATACACAGTAAAAATGCAAGCAGTAGTAGTAGCAGTAGAAAAATAGTGATTTTTCCCAAATAATTTGCTGTTGTGAATACAGTATTTTACAGCAAACAAGAAAAAAAGCAAATAAGAATACAGTGACCACCAGATGTACATGTAGTTTTGAAAACACTGATTTTTTTTTTTCTTCTAAAGACAAGTGTGTGTGTGTGTGTGTGTGTGGGAAGTGGGGGGGGGGGGGTCGTGTACAGTATGTATTCATAGGCCTATAGACCCTTTCAACTGCAGAAACAAACAATTGTACAATTTTCTGGAGGCACAGAAAAATGTATTGAGCTAATGGTACTATAACATGGGGACAAACAAAAATAGAGTAAAAATACAAATTTTACATAAAGTTAACTTTTTGTAGAACATTACTGTAAGCTGTACGTCCAATTACTGTATTTTCTCTATTTTTAAAGTATCTGCATTGGTTCTGAATATTTCAACCGGAAATCCTCTAGGAGCAGATTGAAAGGGTCTACCTATATAGAGAGTATATCTATTCATAGACCTATACTAAGGCAATGATTGGATGGTGTTCAGTAAAGTAAAGAGTGTTTGCACATGTGAAGAGAAAGAGTGAAGCACTGGTGTTTTGCTAAATGTGTTTTAGTCAATTGAAAACTGAGTCAAACACTGAGAATTAGTGTATGGTTTTGCAGATTTGGTGTCAGGTTATGATGTTTGGAGAACATGTTTAGAAAATTGTGTGACAAGCAAAGATTTAGTGTGTAAGCAGTTGAAAAAAACTGTAATGGCACACTACATCAATGAGCACATCAAATCCACCACAAGTTATTGTTTGTAAAATGGTTGTGTTGTTTTTCTATTTACAGTTTTTTTCAACTGCTTACACACTAAATCTTTGCTTGTCACACAATTTTCTAAACATGTCCTCCAAACATCATAACCCGACACCAAATCTGCAAAACCATACACTAATTCTCAGTGTTTGACTCAGTTTTCAATTGACTAAAACACATTTTGCAAAACACCACACACAATTTTCTACCTAACACACAAAAATCTAACAGGAAGTAACTTGATTTCGTTCTTCAAACACAACCCATCAAAATGCCACACTAAATCACCAGTGCTTCACTCTTTCTCTTCACATGTGCAAACACTCTTTACTTTACTGAACACCATCCAATTATTGCCTTAGTATAGGTCTATGAATAGATATACTCTCTATATAGGTATAGACCCTTTCAATCTGCTCCTAGAGGATTTCCGGTTGAAATATTCAGAACCAATGCACTTTGAAAATAGAGAAAATACAGTAATCGGACTTTAGCTTACAGTAATGTTCTACAAAAAGTTGACTTTATGTAAAATGTGTCTTTTTACTCTATTTTTGTTTGTCCCCATGTTACAGTACCATTAGCTCAATACATTTTTCTGTGCCTCCAGAAATGCCTTATCGCTTACTGTAGAATTGTTTGTTTCTGCAGTTGAAAGGGTCTATAGGCCTATGAATACATACTGTACACGCCCCCCCCCCCCCCCCACACACACACACACACACACTTGTCTTTAGAAAAAAACAAAATCAGTGTTTTCAAAACTCCATTTACATCTGGTGGTCACTGTATTCTTCTTTGCTTTTTTTCTTGTTTGCTGTAAAATACTGTATTCACTATTGCTTGCATTTTTACTGTGTATTTCAACTTTTCTTTGTTGATACCGTAACTTTCACTCTTGTATGGAAATACATATAGAAAGCCTAAGACAGAAGAGCTTTAGGTTTTGAGCAGCAGTGTGTACATGATGTATCCAAAATGTCATATTATGACAAAAGTGTTTGTAATGTGAGGCGAATGTTTGCTTTAAACATGTGTTTTTGACATTTTGAATGTTGTGTGTCATTTTGCTGGAGATTTGGGGCATTTTGCATTTTGTGTGAGCAGTTGTGGGTTTTGTGTGTGGAGTTTTGAAAAATAGACACAGAGTTTTGAAAACGTGTGTAAACAATTGTAAAAAACTGTAAATGTATACATTTATTTAGGCCTATCTGTTTTGTTAGTTGATATTTGGCCTTGATTTGGTAATAAAGTGGTTACTGACACTGTTTTGATTTCTGTTTTCCTTGTCTGGTTACATGACCGGGTATAAACACTTACATTTTAGATGTTTAATTATCTGAAGCATACTGTGTATGGAGAGTTTTAATTGCACGAGAGGGAGGGGGAGGGAGTAGCAAGCTAGCTCTCTGTTTTGTTTGAACATCAACAGAAGTGACGTATCCCCGCTATCGCTAATACAACCAATACATGATGTACTGAAGTCAGCCAGCAGAGGGCAGTAGATCCTTCTAACAGTGCAACTGAAATCATGATGGGCCCTTGGGTACACGCAACTGGCCTGGTACAGCAACAGCAGCAGTCACCACGGCCATCACCATTACATGTGCCACACCTACCTGTGGATTTACATCGCACAACACACATTAGTCTATTTGTACACTTTCTCATTAGTCCTCATTTTTTACAAAAACAAATATAACAGTTTATTTTAGTGCAGAATCACCTTCGAAAGCATGTCTAGGCCTATGTACAACATGCAGTCTGCATTCATAAAATAGGTGCTTGATTTTATACACGGCAAGGGACCTGATAAAACCCATAGCTAAATGTTACTAATAGCCAACTGCAGCCCTATAGGTCTATGTATTGCTCACAGCACGAGAATGTTAAACCATTGTTTTTTCCTGCCTGATGTTCTCGAGTTGAATTCAATCTTATTTATATCCAATACACTTTGTCATTGCTTATCATAAAAACTAGCAAAAAAGCTTTGAAAAATGCCTGCTGCATGAATCTGCTGAACTCAAATTATAAGGAGTTATACATACTAGACAGTTATCTTCCCTAAGCAGACCTCTTTAAAATGAAAAAGAAAAATCACTATAAGCCTGTATAGGCAGCAACTATCCTGTTCTATAACAAAAATAAGAATCTATGTTGTATGGCCATGAGGATTTGTCTGCAGGTCATTGTTTTATGATTGAGGGGGTCCATCTCAGATAGGCCAGGGATAGATAATAATATGGGTCTTCAGGATCCACCAATTCACAGAAATGCCACCTTGTTTTTCTGGCCCTTTAGCCAGGGCTTCTAATGCTATCTTAGTTTACTTGCTTTTTGGATTGCTCCCCACAGTTCATATTGCCAGGATTCAAAGGGGCCCTGGATTTATGATCTACATAACTTACATCATTTTACATCTTGTGTTTCCCGTTCAGTCAATCTACTTTGTGCCAGTGTTTGAAAAAAAAGTTTTTGTCTGGTGTAGGTTGGGCAGTCTAGTGTTGGACAGGAAAGTGGGTTGTCTCATCCCAATAGACTTTAGGCTCTTTTATCCAAGTGTCTGTGCAGGAAGGGACAGACTGTGTTCAATTTTCCTCCTCTAGATCTAATCACCGTACACATAAATTCTGTCCTTGATTAAATATGAATATCTTACCTGGCCTAAACTCTTTGGCAATAAATGTAATTAATTACCAGCATGGCAAAACAAATCTGTGGTGTGATGGGATGTTTCTTTAATGCATTGTAATATGGAAAAGAGCATAGCTTTTTTGAAGCAGTTTTTGAAGCAGTTTTGGTTAAAATGTGATTTGTGGCACTCACTTTACTGGCTAGAGTTATTGCAGACATGTTTGAAAAATCTATCTCTCTCTCACACTCTGACTCTGTGTGTGTGTGTGTGTGTCTCTGTGTGTGCGTGTTTCTAAAAGGCACATATTGTCCTCCGTGGCATCACACCTTCGGTGCGCGTGCCCTCTCACACACACACACACACACACACACACACACACACACACACACACACACACACACACACACACACACACACACACACACAGAGTGGCAACAAACAAACTGATACCTGCTTTCAGTCTGATTATCAAACAAATGGCCACTGACACCTGAGCCTCAGATCCTATTAGGGTTCCCCGGCGGGCTTGGGATGGGGTGCGAGGCTCAGCCAGGCTCTGCGGGAGAGGGGTATTACACCACCCCAGATGGAGCCCCGAGGGGTGCGGGTGTCGCCATGCTGATTACATCCCATAATCAGTGTCACGCGGGCACACGGATACGACCAGACAGTGATCGGGGTCAGGAGCCACCACCACCACCACCGGCCTTCAAAAAAAAATAATAGGTTTGCAGTAATCTTATTGTAAAGCCCAGGACTCGTTATCTAACGATTTAATGTTATCTAACGATAATGAATCCTCGGTGTATAGATGATAATTAACTTAAGATAGTTAAAATAATACAGCAGTATATGGGACTTTTCTGTTCCGCAAATGTGTCTGTTAACTTACTTGTGCCTCTAAAGACAATTTAATTTGGCGGTGGCAAGGAGAGTATTGGGTTGTTTAATTAAGGTGTTATGTTGAGACTTGAGGCTCAAAGGGTTTCAGATGCTTGCTGAACATCAAAGCTTCTGTTGAACATTGAGTTTGACCTGTCAGTGAGACCAGTACTGTGAATGACTGAATGGCTCCAGAAATATAATATTCCAGAGATTGCAGAGTGTTGATATGAAAAGTTAAACTCCCCTTGGCTGAAACAACATTTAAAAAAGTGTGATTTTTTTATGCTACCACAATAGCAATAAACAGTACTGTAGTCTGTTACAACTCTTTCATACCCCAGGCACAAGCTGGGCAATAACAGATAAGACAAGTCTCAAAATATAAAATTATATTTAAAAAACGTCAGTCGACATGATATAGGCCTACTGGTCTCTCTCCCTGTCTTGTACAAACTCACACCCCAAACCTGGCTGCCCCTCCTCTACAGCCTGTGATACTCCACTGTGGTGCCACACTTGCGTCGCCGTGATGCTAGTTGGCTCATGGGTCGCGGCAGCTGACGGATCAGGTCGATGACATTTCTCAGGCGAGGAGAGCCCAGGGATTGGGCCGACTGTGCAACACGTGTCCCCACCACCACCTGCCGCCCTGACTGCCATTACCGCATTGAAGGGCAAAGGTCATTTGGGAATGGGACTCTCAATACGTGAGATGACTTGATGCATTGTTTTATTGCTAAATGAATTATGTTTTTATGTTATTGTGTTACTAAAATATTTTTGCGTGGGTGATTCACTATTTCTTGGAATATTTTTTATGTTTGGCACTGAATGTAGGTTTTTCTCACTGATTGCACACAAATAGTGTGTTATTTTCATTCAGTTTTAGTAATTGCACTCATGCAGATATGTCGACTGCAGGGACAGAATTGTGTGTCGACAAATCTGAGACCCTTTTCCTGCTTGTGTTTGTCTAGAGAAATCCAACAATACCTTTTCAGAAACATAGAATACAAGCTGAAAAGGGTCCTCACAGATATGACAACACACAATTCTGTCCCTGCAGTCAGCATTACTGCCTGCGTGCAATTACCAAAAATGAATGAAAATACATGTTTTTAATCGCTTTCTACTTTCTTCAAAATATGAATATCACAGTCTTTGAATCCTTGAGTCCATAGAGTAAAGCTCCTTTCAATATAATGACAGATCCCCTCACTTATCAGAGTGATCTTTTCTGATATATTGCAATATTCCATGCAACATATCTTTCCATCTAAAAATGAACAGGTTTCAATAGCCCAGGATGAAGCTGACAGCAGCACACAAACACACAAGCACGGATGCTCAAACAAACCTCCATCTTTCTATCCTCCCTCCTACCTAGACTCACCTTTGCTCCTGATGGCTGGCCCTCCCAGTTTCTCTCGCCTCCACCCGTCCTCCTCAGGATAGGGGTAGCAGAAGGCAGCAGAATTGGGGTGGGGGGGGGGT
The DNA here is from genome assembly GCF_046254945.1 of Alosa pseudoharengus. NCBI lineage: Eukaryota > Metazoa > Chordata > Actinopteri > Clupeiformes > Clupeidae > Alosa > Alosa pseudoharengus. The sequence continues at coordinate 20,878,433 of NW_027468640.1, forward strand.
GACAGATAGTGGTGTATGGGGTGGAGGGAGGTTGGGGGGGGGGGTGTATTGAGGCGATGGTCAGTGGGGTGGCGGTGTGTGTGTGTGGGGGGTGTGTGGATGAGGAGGGCCTTAAGCAGGTTTGGTGAGGTAAAGTGGGGTTTATCTTGGCGGCTTTGGGGCCTGACTGCCGGCTTATTTGGGTCAGGCGGCTTTACGACACAAGCAATTAGCCACTGGGTGCTAGCAGGAGGCTGGGCCTGGCTCGAGGAGATTAGCTGTCTTTCTGTGCCCTGGGCGGGTGAGCTAACCAGCTGGGTAACCCCCCCACACACACACACACACGCACACACCTCGCACCCTCAACCTATCTCCACACGCACACACCCTCCCACCCACAAACCGACCCCTGAAATGAAGGGGTCTTGACCCAATTTTGATGGGTCAAAGCACCGGCAAGGGTTAGTGACCGTTAAGGATTCGGTGCTGTAAGGGGAAAACAAAAAGGGGCCTAGTGCATGTAGTGCATTAGGAGTAGGGTGAGTGGTTGTTTTTGTTCATTTC